>NW_026018715.1:13678984-13681809 GCF_020466585.1 Dendroctonus ponderosae
TAGCCGACGATTTCTTCCTTATTATTGACTCAAACACTTTATAAACGCATATTTGTGACCTTCTTACGTCGAAAGGAATCGATTGAGCTCAAAAATCACGCATGTAAAATTTTGATTTTTAGACGAAATTTTTCCATGGGTGGGGGTTGATTTTTTGCAAAAATAAAAATTTTCAACTTCAGTATTGCTGACTTATTATTAGCAGTGGCAACTCAGGAAGAAACAAATGGAAAGGTGTATAGTCTGAAGCAAACCCAACTCTCAAGATGTAAGCCACTCGAACTCGAAAAAACTCACGCTGTTACTTTCCGAAATCTTTTCTGCGGTTTTAGAGCGTCGAGCAAAAAATGTTTCTTGACGTTTCGCAACCACGAGCTCCTTGCATCTTCAGAGTTATGCTGCGGCGAGCAAACCATCCGGATTTTTCGGTGTTTTAACGCGCCAATTTTATTGATCAAAAGACATTTTATGGGTTTTCTTCCCAGTATTCCGGAGTTAATCAACTTTTAACTAATTTTACCCGCTTTTCTATCTGATATACGGCAGCACACTATGAATTCGCACTGGGTGGTCCAGAAAAACGCGCACAACCATTAAAATAATGAAAATTCCAGACAATCTATCTACCTGTTTCGAATGCAAGTAATAATCAACTAAGGCGAATTTATCGAATTGGCCAAATAGCGTTTTATCTTATCAATTATTGACACAAAGTACGCTAACCGACTTCTCATTCCAGTTTTTAGTTGTTGGTTTCCTTCAGTTTCGGTTAATTCTCATCAGCATGGGCATAAAACGCCAACATCGTTTATTGAGTTGTGCTTCAGTCGCGACGAACAAGCAAAAGGGAATTGAGGAAGAAAGTTGTGTTTGCCAACTTTCAAAGCCCAAACTATTAAAGTGCAAACAAAACTTTACCTAGAAACTGCCGGAAATAACAAAAGTTATGCCAATTCTTACCATGATAAAAATTATTTTCTGCTGTTTTAACGCGTTTCTAGAAACTGAGCAGAGCAAGCAACAGCACGCCGTATCAATAATAAATATCGGAGTCAACTGACTGAAAATTACCCCTCAAAGCCAATAACGACTTTGTTGTAAACTATCTCTTCGATTTAAATTCTTTACTAGCTGGGCTGAAGAAATAGGTCAACATTGACCTATTGGATGGTTTTCTGATGCCATTTTTACATTTTTAATGCGTAATTTCCTTTGATCAAAACTGGTTGGTGTTGGAAATTTTTCACGTTTATCTAGACTGGAAACAGTCAGAAACTCGACAACTTTTAACCCACATTAAACTTATTAATTTCCAATAAATGGTTTGTGCGCCGGACATTATTATGCATGAAAAATGATTATAAGATTATTGTATAAATAAATAATCGAGAGCGGTAAGGTAGCGCTTTACTGTCGCTCAAGAGCTGAAGCAATTTAACTGATCGATTAAATAGTTTGCTGTTTTTTCAGGTTCAGGGACATTCGTTGCCATTTTCAGGCAAATTGACAAATACAGGGTGGATTCATAGGAAAACCACAACGAAACAAATTAAGCACTTAAATCCAAATGGATGGGTAATGAAACGATTAAATCCTAAGAGGTTCCATTGACCCGCCAAACCATCCGGAAGATTTCCACTTAAATCAGAAATTTTACGGCCCATTATAAGTTTATTAAAAATCAATTTACTGTTTTGATCAACTGTGTAAATAAACCGGCATTGTTCTCAATTATTTTTTTGGTACCACTTTTATTAGGTTTATGGCTATGATGTCTCTATTACGACCCATGATGAATCGCCTATTGTATCTATAGCGGGACGATTATCTCGGCATGATTCAATGCAAATAAAACGATTTGTGAATTACGAGTTTAAACAGTACAGACAGGGTGAAGCAAAAACATTTTTGCTTCTTGAAGATATTAGTTTCTGAATAGAAGATGCACTTTTTTATAAGAAAAATAACTTGAGTTTAGCCAATTATCCTTCATTCCTCATGCCTCCAGAAGAATGACGGTAATTTTTAATCACCCTGTATATAATGGCAAAAGTGTCCATTAACAGACAGAGGAAATGTTTAAGCGATCTCAATAACAAAATAGTTCAGTTTTATTGCCAGGAACTCATAATTTTCTTCTACGGGATTTCAGTTGGAAAATCGAATAAAGTTGACTAGTTCTGATAACTAAATTTTCAAGAAATTCCAAATTGGCGAAAAATTTTATTTTTCTTTTTTTGTCCGGTTCAAATCTGAAATACGTTTGGCCACAAAGGCGTCAACTTGGAACATAGCATCCGGCATTTCACCTTGCTTTTCTCTCAGAATTCTATAAGTGCGAGTGAGACTACCGATGCCGGATACGTTCCTGAATGGAAGTTGTAGATTAATTACATCATCTATCAATCGATCTATGTGTTGGAGTCGAAAAAAACAAAAAGCGTAATAGATAGAAGTGTGATTTTTTGCCTCCACCTGAGGAAGAGCCTTATAAAGATGTTAGATGACTTTGGTTGCAATCCCGCTACTGACAGATTTTGGCGGAATTTTTAAAGTTTCAAATTCTGTTTTTTGTGCCTCAGCCCGGAGTTCAAAAATTTGTCGCCCCCAAACTAGAAGAGACATGAGCAAAAGTCTCGTTAAAATGCTTGACTACTTTGGCTTCAATTGGGCCACTAACAGATTTTGGAGGAATTTTCAAAGTTTCAAATTCTGTTTTTGTGCGTCAGCCCGGAGTTCAAAAATGTGTGGCCCCCAAATTGGAAGAGATAAAAGCGCTGTTTTTTGCCTCGAGATGAGCAAAAGTCTCGTTAAAATGCTTGACT
>NW_026018715.1:13681909-13683906 GCF_020466585.1 Dendroctonus ponderosae
AGGTCTGAGATTGAGGTCGAAATCGCACATCTAAACTTAAACTGGTGAGTTTTACGTGTTTTTTTCTCGGCCGCCAAAAGCCTGACTATTTTGATAATTTTTTTAGTTTACTGTAGTTCCTAAAAAACTAAAATTCCTCAAAATGAAACAAACGGCAAAAAGTATAAGAGAAGATTTTAATTAAATTTCCAATAAAGCTCGAATGCTTCAAAAACGAGGCAAGGCGAATTTTTTGCCGGATGAAAAACAGGCCTTAATAGAAGAGCGATCATTTCTAAAGTTGTTTCTTATCTAACAAATTATGAGTGAACTTGATAAATGAATAGATGCTCGAGGGCTCAGGTTTGTTTTGTCAGAACTTAGTCGAACATTTAATTCTCAGTCTTTACAGTTTTTTTTCGATCGTCTGGCTTGGCATTTTATTTTAATAATGCGCAAACGCACAATAAACGAAAATAAAATAAAACAAAAATATTTTTTGCAACTGTGCATACTCAATTTCCGTGCCAAAATGGTACGCACTCTTTAAGGGGTTAAAGCTTCCTTTGATCATGTTTTACGCAAAACCCCTGGCCGATTCGACGAAAGCTCAAGAGGCAAAAAATCTTCCAAGTTAAATGGACTATCTGAATATCTCTGAAAAAACCGCCATAAAGGCTCTGCATGAAAGTTTGGAGTTCGAACTAATATATCAAACATTGTAAATAATTAGCAGTAAACAGCGCATTGACACAAATACCAATCAATTACCTGCATAATTCGTATTATTAACCAGTAAATCATGTTCAAGGGATCAACCTCAAGTGGTGTTTGGTATTTGAGCAACGTTTGTCTGTGGGTCAGTGAATACGAAAATAGTACGACAATGAAATCAACCTTAAGACAACACAAAACTCATGGATCAGATGTTCGTGAGTGTCGCATTTCCAATGACTTCCCATTGTTTCACAACATTTTCATGAATGTGTTTGGGGAGAACATTGGAAAAAGTGAGCAAAAATTACGAAATATGGAGAGTAAATAGCCATTGAGTAATAAAACAAAATTAAATAATTATCAGCCAGAGTATAAGCAGGCAACTGTAAATAAATGAAAGTCCCAACACCATTGCAAAGCGATGAATAATGATCGTTTCATTGTCTGGTGTCTTTTTCAGGAAGCCTGCAAGTGCGGCTGCATGTGAGATTTTATTACGAAACAATCGAATCCGGAACGAATGGTTCTACATTCATTTCTAATTATGACGGTGTTCGGACGAAAACTACCAGACAAAACTCCTGCAAATATTCACGAAACTTTGGAAAATTACAAAAAGCAAAAAGCTATGCCAATGCTTTTGCCATTCTCTTAAAAGTTTTTGCTGGGATTTTTTGCAAATCACAACAGTTTCAACCATGCCAAGTTCAATGCCAGAAGTAGAAAACAGCAGCTTGTCACCTTGGACTAGAATGAACTAAGGAAAATCATCTGTTTAATTAATCTAATTAATTGAAATCAAACAAACCGCAAAAAGAATAAGAGAAGATTCTAATTAAATTTCCAGTAAAGCTCGAATGCTTCAAAAACGAGGCAAGGCGATTTTTTTGCCGGATGAAAAACAGGCCTTAATAGAAGAGCGATCATTTCTAAAGTTGTCTCTTATCTAACAAATTATGAGTGAACTTGATAAATGAATAGATGCTCGAGGGGTCAGGTTTGTTTTGTCAGAACTTAGTCGAACATTTAATTTTCAGTCTTTACAGTTTTTTTTCGATCGTCTGGCTTGGCATTTTATTTGAATAATGCGCAAACGCACAATAAACGAAAATAAAATAAAACAAAAATATTTTTTGCAACTGTACATACTCAATTTCCGTGCCAAAATGGTACGCACTCTTTAAGAGTTTAAAGCTTCCTTTGATCATGTTTTACGCAAAACCCCTGGCAGATTCGACGAAAGCTCAAGAGGCAAAAAATCTTCCAAGTTAAATGGACTATCTGAATATCTCTGAAAAAAC
>NW_026018715.1:13684006-13687322 GCF_020466585.1 Dendroctonus ponderosae
ATTTCGCTTTATATCATAAATTGGTAAAAATAAAATAAAGACTTTGTGGAAAAAACGATGATTTTGCATATATAATTACTTATACTTAAATACGCATTTTCAAAGCCTTTGAGTATTTTTCTCATATACCTAGTGAACGTACTTAAACATCAAAACTTACCAGAATATTTTCAAAATTTGTAAAAATGCCGAAAATTTTCAACATACGAATCTTCATTTCTTTTCAGAGGCCGCGAAAAAAGTTTCTCCTGAAACTTCTTTCAAATTATTATAAATAATCTTTAAAAAGTCTTTTTCTAATCAATTCTACAGACCCAATATTCAATTGGTTGGTCTCTTCAGGGGTTTGTTCGCCTCGGCGGCGAATGTAATCCGTCCTTTCCTGATTGTTTAATTTTCCGCCTCACCTTGAGCAGCCGAAGTGATCACACCTCTGAAGATGCCAACCATGCGTGCGAGCGAAACGTCAAAGGAGTCATGGCCAACTTTCTATTGGTTTTCCATTGTATAAACTGATAGATACAAAGATTCGTAGTTGCCCCAGATTTTTCTTACTAAGTCATGAGGTTTTTAATGATTTATCGTTGGCTTACGCGTAAGAAATATTTTTAGTCAACACTTTGAAATAACAAAATCGGGATTTAAAAATTAAGGAATAAAGACCGAAAGCGCTCATCTCAAAGTAAATAGTCTTAAAACTGTTGAAAAACTCGAAATTTTCAGTTTTGCTCGGCAATAAGCGCATTTCACCGATTGACCAGAAACGTCTTAAGTTCCCCCAGGGGTTGCAAGCGAAATTTTTGGAGAGGTTTCCATCAAAAACCCACTTCCAGGGGAAACTTCTGTGATCTTCGATCTTCTTCTTCGGCCCAATTAACTTACTTTCAGGCTTCAGGCGTGAGATTGTTCCGAATCGGTTGAAAACGAACACAATTCCCGTAAACAGGAGCCCAAAGGCCGCAACTACCGTCAAAGTACCCATGCTGGCTAAAATATAGTCATGAGTACTGATGCTTTCCCTTATATTAAATGTAACGGTCGATATGATGGTGTTTTCCATTACTGAGGCGGACCGAATCATCGGAATAATGGAACTTTCCTGGCTGCATTCGTAGTCGTCGGGTTTTGCCACCACTACCAAGAAAAACCCTGCCGGGTATCTCCTTTTCTATAAGTAATAAAACAGTTGTTTGAGGTTGCAGAAAAAATAATTTTTTCAACTAAGGCGCAGCCCAATTTTCTGTGATTTTATCCATCAATTACTCACCGCAATTGTAATGGCCCCTTTCTTATTAACCGTTTGATAGGTGCCTTCATATTTAATGTCCTTATTCGTGTCCATAACGGGGCACTGAAATCAATCCATAATCGATTCGGTTGGGTGTGCACATTAATATTAAGCATACAAGCATCAGGTAAAGTCCAGCCTTCCTCAATGGTTTATCCATTGAAGCTGTTGCTCTTTTTGAGTTTTTTTTGTTTTTTATAGTCTTGACCCAAAAACGTTAAGCAAATATGAAGAATCCCAACGTAAATAGAGCCAGCTGACCTTTTATAATAACGCCACCAAGATATGCCCACGGTTTAGAAAGGTCAATGCAACAAAGTGAAAATCATTATTTGACGATTAGAAACCTAATTGACTTTTGTATATCTGCTGATAATGAACAGATCAATTTGGAGATTATCGAAAAAGTAAGCAAACACCTCTAAACTTGCAAGCATTTTCTCCACTTACCGCACTGTCCTGCACCGAAATGGTAAGACAGACATCGTCGGTAGAATCCACCTCGATCACAACCGTATCCGTGCAATTCTCATCAAAGGCAAAATATTTATATCTCGACTGCGATGGAGAAACCATAACAGTATAGTCGATGTCTCGTTTCATGAAAAAGTCCCGCTCCTCCTCCAGTATTATCGTGACTGAGACGTTGGTGGGCGACGATGTGGAGATGGCCACAATAAAGGTCTGGGTGAGAACTAGAGGACCCACAGAAAAGCCTGCAAAAAAGTATTGAAAACCCTCATTCATTTAGCTGGAAATCTCACTGGATTCTTCATAGTTTATGATGGATTGCATGTCATCATGGCAGAGAGTCTTCGAAGTGTTGTAGAAGAGCATCGATTTGTTACTATGACTAGTTTCGATGACCTGAGGAACTGTCCAAGAAGAAACCTGCCGGGCTTGTCGCGCAACCAACAGTATTGGTAGATCTCTGGTGGCATCTGATGACCAGGCTCTCACTGTGTAGGGGTTGGACGCCTTGAATTGATCACATCATTGGAATAAACAGCATTTTTTCTTCCAGCCTTTCTATCTAGCTCTGCAATTGTGCTACTTACACTTGATGGTGGATAAGTCAGGACAAACTCGTTGCGTGCACTAAGTTGGATGGTCTTCTCGGTTTCAAACTGTGCAGTTTCATTGATGATGACCAGGCCGCTTAAGTCGGACACTGCGATTGATCCTAGCAGTACCAGAATGGCATAGAAGTGGACATTTTTCATTTCTATACTAGCTGGGACACCTGGAAGAATCCGAGAACGTTCAATCTCACTGGAAGGCGGTTGATAAAACTTCAATTGCTCAAAATAGGTGTTTAAAGTGATTTCCGATGTTGTGGTTCACTGATTAGAATACGGATAATTCATTAAATAGATAAGGGGGTTTTATCATTTACACAGCGTTACATTTCCCAAATTACCGAATCGCGTGTAAACATTGAGTGTTTAAAACCATTTCGAATAAATTGTTTTTGTAAATATCTGGGAGCTTAGCACAAGTGGGAGGCATTTTCGGGTTTTGGCTGCTTAATCTGGGTTAATTTTAGCAAATTGTTTAGTTAGTTCAATTAATTAATTAATTGAGTGGTGCAATTTTGCAAATTTTGATTTTTGGTCAAAGTTTTTCCAAGGGTCCAAGTCGATTTTTTAAAAAATATTAAAATGTTCTCAAAATGTCTTAAATTTTACATCATTTTCAGCTCATGGACGCGAGGAATGCATCGAACTCATTGAAAAACATGCTAGAAGTTTCAGATTCGAAATAGTAGATATTTTCGGCACAGTTTAAGCGTTTTTTGAGCGTTCATGATCTTTAGCCGACGATTTCTTCCTTATTATTGACCCAAACACTTCAGAAGTGCATATTTGTTACCTTCTTACGTCGAAAGGAATCTATTGAGCTAAAAAAACACGCATGTGAAATTTTTATTTTTGGCCGAAATTTTTCCAAGGGTGGAGGTCGATTTTTTGAAAAAATGAAAATTTTCTCAAAATGTCTTAAATTTTACATTATTTTCAGCTCACGGAC
>NW_026018715.1:13687422-13690156 GCF_020466585.1 Dendroctonus ponderosae
CATCAACTTCCATGGAAAATAGCTAAAGTGTCGTACTCTCCTTAGGCAAAAGTTCACTCAAATCCGGACATCTGTTGAATTTGTAGAGAGTTTTAGCTTGAAGATTCAGGGGCAAAATGTCACCGTTTGCAGTCGCATCAAAATTCTTAACTTCGAATTGGGCTCAAAAGGGGAAGTTGAATTTCCAAAATCAGTAGGCGTTGATTTTTCTTGAACGCTCAAGCAAACCACTTCTGAAGATGCAAGCCACTCGTGCTTGCGAAACGTCAAGAAGAAATTCTACCGAACGACGGCCTAAAAGGTTTCAGGTCTAGTTAACTCCTTACGAGAGCAAAATTCCGTATCAAAATGCTAAGCACAATTTTTAATCTTTCAAAATCAATGTACAGTCACTCGAAGATTTAGCACTGCACCTTCCTTCAGCATGGCCCTAAGTGAGGACCTGGTAACGACTAGACCTTGCAATCGATGTTTCACATTGGCGAAATCCTTGTCCAGTACCTTGGACACTCCACAGAAAGCCGACAGGGACACAGAATCGTCCTTGGAGCTCAATTCTAGAGTGCATCTGTGGGACTCTTCCGAGTTGGTGAACAGCCAGAAGAAGCAGCAGGAAGACATCGGTTTGCTTTCATCTGACCCGCTGGCCATTAGCCAGAAGGTGCTGATGGGGATTTTCTGGCAGAATTTGTTGCAAGTCCTCACTATGCTTTCGGATCCGCCCACTTTGAGGTAGTCAATGCGATTGACTTCGTAGACTGTTATCATGGATAAGCAGAAGTGGAAGTTGTATTCGATCAGGGATATGTCGCATGGTAGGAGGAGTTCCTTCCCCCGTTCCACTGTCCAATTGGACACGTCGTTGTGCTCGGACTTGAAATGGTTGACAAACTGGGCCACAGCCACTGTTTTATGGCATGGTTTGTGCGGACATCTGAAGGGCCTTTTGGAGGCCGAAGGCGGTAGACTGAGTACAGACTTGGGCGGGTTTGGCCGGTTTTTCCTAGCTAAAGTTGGATTGGATCTGCAACCCACCTGGGATCCATAGAATTTTTCCTTGCTCATTCCTATGAGGGCTTCAAACAGTTTGTCCTCATCATGCGAAGTGATTTGCGATGTTGAGGGCGTAAAAAAATCTTGGTAGTTTTTTGAGTAATTGTATTTGGTGACGGGCAGCGTGTTCACGTTGTAGCGATAAGGCCTGCCAATTCCCGGCCTTAAATTCGCTTTACTTCGGCAATCTGGCATTGCTCTGGAGTCCTCAAGGTCTCCAGCGCTTCTGCATAGTGGACATGATAAATTTGCGCCATTACCTAAGAGAGTACATGCAAAATTGGCCCGTTGTGCCAGGAAGAGGTTCCACTTTGCCTACCTCTGGGTCCAGGTTTCAACCTCTGGAAGCAAACCTGGCAACAAATGTGCTTTTGGATGCAACAGAAAACGGGAAAGCGATCCGGGATCCGATTGCACACTACGCAAACTTCTCGATTTCTCCAGCTGGACGCACTATCCATCACAATTTGTTTCTGCGCACCCCGGTTCTCTTTATATGCATGTTTTATGAAACTACCAAAATTTTGGCATAAACCAATGGGCGGAATGGGGTGTTATGAATTTTGAATTTTTTTAGTTGCTCGACATTTAAATAGCGCATGTCATAATTGACTTTGGCTCTGGATTGGTTAGAAAGTCACCAGCATACCGATAGGGTCGAAAAGTGAATACAACTTTGAATGGACGAAAACCACTCAAGACTTTCGCTTCTTCTCTTTTTCAACTGCAAGCTTGCTCCTCAAGTTTTCTTCCCTGCATGTCATTTTCTTCGTCATTCCTTCTTCAGCTTGTTGTGGTTCAGCCTTCAGGTTCTCATTGTTCTCTTTTGGGGCTCTAAAAACGTTTTCCATTCTTCTAGTGCTTTGAATGCACCTTTTTCACTTTCACAAACTTCTCCCACTACAAAAAATTGAGGACTTTTTTATATTTTTTCAAGTCAAATTCAATGTGTCTTCATTCTCATCCGCTTCCTTGAATGTTATTTTCTTTGCCATTCATTCCTTTCCCAACATTTTGTGGTTGAGCTTCGATTGCATCATTGTTATCTTTTTTTTTAGGTTTAGTGGTCTTGATTCTCGTTTTTGTGGGCTGCATTTTATCTTGCATACCGCGCTCAGAATCTTTGGTAAACTTCCCCCAATACAAAACTGAAGTATTTCTTTAATCATCTTTGACTTGAAGCTCTTTATCTTCATTCTCTTCTATTAAAGTCATTTATTTTGCTAATTCTTCCTCAACTTTCAGATTTTTATTGTTACCTTATTTTAATAATGTTTCCCATTTTCCATTGATCTAAATGCCTGCCTTTGGGGATTGCTTTCCATCTTTGAGTATCTTCGATAGTTTCCATTCAGCATCAGTTGCATCGCTGCAACTCTTCAGTGAACTTCTCTCAATCCTCCACTTTAGTTTTGTTAATTTTCCAATTTATTTTATTTTGGGTTTTTCTGTAGTTATGCAGGTTTTTCCGTTGGAATGGCTTAGTAATCGATCGGTTCAACTGGGTGAAAATGCACAGATTTCTTTAAACAGTCATTTATTTAATGAATAATCCCAAAAAAAACACAATTTCTCATACATTGTAACCAGCAAGGACGTTTTCTTCGGATTTCGATATGTTTTGGAGTCAATTTCGATCGGAACATTAAAGCTTCGCAAGAACAATTTCATATTTTGTAAG
>NW_026018715.1:13690256-13691618 GCF_020466585.1 Dendroctonus ponderosae
GAAACTATAAAAAATTCCAGCATTTTGAGCCCAAGTTGCGAACGAATCGTCTGGGATGGTCTCAATTATACAGAGAGTCGAGTGATTATTTAACAGGAAAAAGTAGGTTTGAGGATTTTTGCTATAAAAATAGATTTCCAGTAGCTTGCCGTCACTGTAAATGAGCCCAATTAGGAAGCTTAGGACTGAAAAGCTTTAAAAAACTTTTATTAGGTTTGATTAATCTTCATCGATTTTTGGTGCTTTCTTTTTTTAGATGCTTGACATTGAAATAGCGCATGTCATAATTGACTTTGGCTCTGGATTGGTTAGAAAGTCACCAGCATACCGATAGGGTCGAAAAGTGAATACAACTTTGAATGGATGAAAACCACTCAAGACTTTGGCTTCTTCTCTTTTTCAACTGCAAGCTTGCTTCTCAAGATTTTCTTCTCTGCATGTCATTTTCCTAGTCATTCCTTCTTCGGCTTCTTGTGGTTCAGCTTTCAGGTTCTCATTGTTCTCTTTTGGGGCTCTAAAAACGTTTTCCATTCTTCTAGTGCTTTGAATGCACCCTTTTCACTTTCGCAAACTTCTCCCACTACAGAAAATTGAGGACATTTTTATATTTTTTGAAGTCAAATTCAATGTGTCTTCATTCTCATCCGCTTCCTTGAATGTTATTTTCTTTGCCATTCATTCCTTTCTCAACATTTTGTGGTTGAGCTTCGATTGCATAATTGTTATCTTGTTTTTTAGATTTAGTGGTCTTGATTCTCGTTTTTGTGGGCTGCATTTTATCTTGCATACCGCGCTCAGACTCTTTGGTAAACTTCCCCCAATACAAAACTGAAGTATTTCTTTAATCATCTTTAACTTGAAGCTCTTTATCTTCATTCTCTTCCATTAAAGTCATTTATTTTGCTAATTCTTCCTCACCTTTCAGATTTTTATTGTTACCTTATTTTAATAATGTTTCCCATTTGCCATTGATCTAAATGCCTGCCTTTGGGGATTGCTTTCCATCTTTGAGTATCTTCGATAGTTTCCATTCAGCATCAGTTGCATCGCTGCAACTCTTTAGTGAACTTCTCTCAATCCTCCACTTTAGTTTTGTTAATTTTCCAATTTATTTTATTTTGTGTTTTTCTGCAGTTATGCAGTTTTTTCCGTTGGAATGGCTTAATAATCGATCGGCTCAATTGGGTGAAAATGCACAGATTTCTTTAAACAGTCATTTATTTAATGAATAATCCCCAAAAAAAACACAATTTCTCATACATTGTAACCAGCAAGGACGTTTTCTTCGGATTTCGATATGTTTTGGAGTCAATTTCGATCGGAACATTAAAGCTTCGCAAGAACAATTTCATATTTTGTAAG
>NW_026018715.1:13691718-13694578 GCF_020466585.1 Dendroctonus ponderosae
ATTTTTTTAAATATTAAGAACAATTCGTTTGTAAATTTTAATTAATTTACGTGGATTCAGCCATTCTACGTAGATTTCAGTTAGTGAATAGTTTGTGTCTGTTCAAAATTGTGCAAAATGCTTACAAAATATGAAATTGTTCTTGCGAATCTATAATGTTCCGATCGAAATTGACTCCAAAACATATCGAAATCCGAAGAAAACGTCCTTGCTGGCTACAATGTATGACAAATTGTGTTTTTTTGGGAATTATTCATTAAATAAATGACTGTTTAAAGAAATCTGTGAATTTTCACCCAATTGAGCCGATCGATTATTAAGCCATTCCAACGGAAGAACCTGCATAACTGCAGAAAAACACAAAATAAAATAAATTGGAAAATTAACAAAACTAAAGTGGAGGATTGAGAGAAGTTCACTGAAGAGTTGCAGCGATGCAACTGATGCTGAATGGAAACTATCGAAGATACTCAAAGATGGAAAGCAATCGCCAAAGGCAGGCATTTAGATCAATGGAAAATAGGAAACATCATTAAAATCCCATAAGGTAACAATAAAAATCTGAAAGTTGAGGAAGAATTAGCAAAATAAATTACTTTAATAGAAGAGAATGAAGATAAAGAGCTTCAAGTTAAAGATGATTAAAGAAATACTTCAGTTTTGTATTGGGGGAAGTTTACCAAAGATTCTGAGCGCGGTATGCAAGATAGAATGCAGCCCACAAAAACGAGAATCAAGACCACTAAACCTCAAAAAAAAGATAACAATGATGCAATCGAAGCTCAACCACAAAATGTTGAGAAAGGAATGAATGGCAAAGAAAATAACATTCAAGGAAGCGGATGAAAATGAAGAGCTGTTTGACTTTGACTTCAAAAAATATAAAAAAGTCCTCAATTTTCTGTAGTGGGAGAAGTTTGCGAAAGTGAAAAAGGTGCATTCAAAGCACTAGAAGAATGGAAAACGTTTTTAGAGCCCCAAAAGAGAACAATGAGAACCTGAAGGCTGAACCACAACAAGCTGAAGAAGGAATGACGAAGAAAATGACATGCAGGGAAGAAAACTTGAGGAGCAAGCTTGCAGTTGAAAAAGAGAAGAAGCGAAAGTCTTGAGTGGTTTTCGTCCATTCAAAGTTGTATTCACTTTTCGACCCTATCGGTATGCTGGTGACTTTCTAACCAATCCAGAGCCAAAGTCAATTATGACATGCGCTATTTAAATGTCGAGCAACTAAAAAAATTCAAAATTCATAACACCCCATTCCGCCCATTGGTTTATGCCAAAATTTTGGTAGTTTCATAAAACATGCATATAAAGAGAACCGGGGTGCGCAGAAACAAATTGTGATGGATAGTGCGTCCAGCTGGAGAAATCGAGAAGTTTGCGTAGTGTGCAATCGGATCCCGGATCGCTTTCCCGTTTTCTGTTGCATCCAAAAGCACATTTGTTGCCAGGTTTGCTTCCAGAGGTTGAAACCTGGACCCAGAGGTAGGCAAAGTGGAACCTCTTCCTGGCACAACGGGCCAATTTTGCATGTACTCTCTTAGGTAATGGCGCAAATTTATCATGTCCACTATGCAGAAGCGCTGGAGACCTTGAGGACTCCAGAGCAATGCCAGATTGCCGAAGTAAAGCGAATTTAAGGCCGGGAATTGGCAGGCCTTATCGCTACAACGTGAACACGCTGCCCGTCACCAAATACAATTACTCAAAAAACTACCAAGATTTTTTTACGCCCTCAACATCGCAAATCACTTCGCATGATGAGGACAAACTGTTTGAAGCCCTCATAGGAATGAGCAAGGAAAAATTCTATGGATCCCAGGTGGGTTGCAGATCCAATCCAACTTTAGCTAGGAAAAACCGGCCAAACCCGCCCAAGTCTGTACTCAGTCTACCGCCTTCGGCCTCCAAAAGGCCCTTCAGATGTCCGCACAAACCATGCCATAAAACAGTGGCTGTGGCCCAGTTTGTCAACCATTTCAAGTCCGAGCACAACGACGTGTCCAATTGGACAGTGGAACGGGGGAAGGAACTCCTCCTACCATGCGACATATCCCTGATCGAATACAACTTCCACTTCTGCTTATCCATGATAACAGTCTACGAAGTCAATCGCATTGACTACCTCAAAGTGGGCGGATCCGAAAGCATAGTGAGGACTTGCAACAAATTCTGCCAGAAAATCCCCATCAGCACCTTCTGGCTAATGGCCAGCGGGTCAGATGAAAGCAAACCGATGTCTTCCTGCTGCTTCTTCTGGCTGTTCACCAACTCGGAAGAGTCCCACAGATGCACTCTAGAATTGAGCTCCAAGGACGATTCTGTGTCCCTGTCGGCTTTCTGTGGAGTGTCCAAGGTACTGGACAAGGATTTCGCCAATGTGAAACATCGATTGCAAGGTCTAGTCGTTACCAGGTCCTCACTTAGGGCCATGCTGAAGGAAGGTGCAGTGCTAAATCTTCGAGTGACTGTACATTGATTTTGAAAGATTAAAAATTGTGCTTAGCATTTTGATACGGAATTTTGCTCTCGTAAGGAGTTAACTAGACCTGAAACCTTTTAGGCCGTCGTTCGGTAGAATTTCTTCTTGACGTTTCGCAAGCACGAGTGGCTTGCATCTTCAGAAGTGGTTTGCTTGAGCGTTCAAGAAAAATCAACGCCTACTGATTTTGGAAATTCAACTTCCCCTTTTGAGCCCAATTCGAAGTTAAGAATTTTGATGCGACTGCAAACGGTGACATTTTGCCCCTGAATCTTCAAGCTAAAACTCTCTACAAATTCAACAGATGTCCGGATTTGAGTGAACTTTTGCCTAAGGAGAGTACGACACTTTAGCTATTTTCCATGGAAGTTGATG
>NW_026018715.1:13694678-13696319 GCF_020466585.1 Dendroctonus ponderosae
TAGGGTGTCATGAAAGGCATTAAACTTATCTAGTGTATATTGAATTTTGTCTTTTGGGAGGCACATTATGCAGTCATCCACATATCGTTTAAAAATTCACATTTATAGTTTAATTTAGATATTGTTTGTTCTTCCAAATTTTCCATTACCAAATTTGCAATTGTTGCTGCTATGGGAGAACCCATTGCTACTCCAAATATCTGTGAATAGAACTTGTTTTCGTACTGGAAATATGTGCATTTTAAGCACACTCTCCTCACTTTCATCAGCTACTGAAACACTTTCATCAACTACTGAAAAACGTCCCTCACTTTTATCAGATCCTGAAACAGTTTCCTCACTTTAATAGCTATTTAACCAAAACCGAATTTTTCAGGAACTACTTGAACTTCATTATTGAAGAGCTCAAAGACCCTGTCAGGTAAGGCGCATCCATCGACTTACCATTGACTTTTCAGCTTCTAATTTTTTTGCAGAAATCTTCCCCTGGCCATAGCGATATCGTGCACTTTGGTCACTGTAGTCTACGTGCTGACCAACATTGCATTTTACACGACTTTATCGCCCGAGGAGATTTTGGAGTCGAATGCTGTTGCAGTCACTTTTGCTAACAAACTTTTCGGCCCTTTTGCCTTGTCCATTCCGGTGTTTGTGGCGCTGTCCACATTTGGCGCAGTCAACGGGATCCTTCTTACGTCTTCCAGGTGTTTTATTTAGGAAAATTAAATGCGAATCTTTGTGGCTACTGAAGTCGTTTTCCAGACTGTTCTATGCTGGCGCCTGCAACGGACAAATGCCTGAACTGCTCACAATGATCCAAGCGCAAAGGCTCACTCCAGCTCCATCTGTTCTGGCTATGGTAGGGAAGTTTCCCCCGATTCTTCAACGTTTTCATTCGCTCCTTGTTCCAGGCGTTGCTATCAATGCTCTATTTGACTGTCTCCG
The DNA here is from genome assembly GCF_020466585.1 of Dendroctonus ponderosae. NCBI lineage: Eukaryota > Metazoa > Arthropoda > Insecta > Coleoptera > Curculionidae > Dendroctonus > Dendroctonus ponderosae. The sequence continues at coordinate 13,695,624 of NW_026018715.1, forward strand.
ACATCGGAGCCTTGATAAACTACGTGGGCTTTGCAACTTGGGTAAGTTCACATCGGGCTTACCAGATTAGGTGAGGTAAAATAAATCATTCTCCCTTCCAGTTGAGTATAGGGGTTTCGGTCCTCTGCCTGCCCTGGTTGCGTTGGAAGCGTCCAGATCTGGAACGGCCCATCAAAGTCAACCTCTTCTGGCCCATTTCGTACATTTTAGCAACGATCTTCGTTACAGTGGTGCCAATGATAGCGAGTCCTTATGAAACAGGAATGGGCGTTTTGATGATACTTTCCTCGGTTCCTGTGTACTTCTTATGCATCGCCTGGACTAACAAACCGGTTTGGTTCCAAAGTGGTTTGTGTTTCATCACGGTGTTGATTCAGAAAGTTTTGGTGGTTGTTGGTAAGGCTAAGAAATCGTCGGTGTAAAGCGCACGAAAGGGACAATGTTTCTTGACAAAAGTTTGAGAAATGTTGATGTTTTTCCTTTGCTACATGTACTATTTAATTAAATAAGAGTCTGATTGGGAAGTGAGGACTAATTGGTTTTTTAACTAAGAACTGTCAAGGTTTGGGTTTCTGAGGTTTTTATTCTTGCTTGGAACTGAAGAGTTTTGGATCGTGGCGAACAATCAGTTTTTGAAGTTTTCCACAACGGCCTAAAGCCCTAAAAACTCTTCAATTTGGCAAGAATGTTGCTTAG
>NW_026018715.1:13696419-13701853 GCF_020466585.1 Dendroctonus ponderosae
TCAAACTTGTTCCAGATTTGCACAAATATTCAGAAAAAGGGCTGGAAAATCGTCCGCGACAGGCAGGGCAGGATCGGCCCTTATGCCTATCTGAGGGACCAGTGGGTGTCTTTTGATGACATTGGAATGATCAGGCACAAGTCCGAGTACATTAAAGCAATGGGGCTGGGCGGTGGGATGATTTGGGCTCTTGATTTGGATGATTTCAGAAACGAGTGTGGATGCGAAGAGTATCCCTTGTTGAGGACGATCAATCGCGTCCTACGCGACTATAAAGTTGCAGATCCCAAATGCGTTCTAGGGAAAGGTAACGCTTCGCAGTTCCTCCATTAGACTTGTTATAGGATTCATTCCCATGCAGGCCAGCACAAGCCAGCCGTCCCTAGTAAGCCCTCTACGGTAAAGCCTACTCAAAAGCCCCCAGGCTGGGACGTTGAAGGCACTTCGCCTGAAGCTCCACAGCCTGCATTGGAAGCTTGCAATGGGAACGACTTCCTGCCGGTGCCTTCCAACTGCAACCACTACTACCTGTGCAATCAAGGTAAATCTACCACAACAACCCGCGTCTGCAGAACACCAAACAGCCGATTTCTCGCCTAGGATTCTACACGTTGCAAAGTTGCCCCAGCGGCTTATACTGGAACAAGGGGCACTGCGATTGGCCAGAAAACACCCCCTGCCATCCAGACAGCACCACCACTGAAGCCCCATCTGGATCAGCAGATGGTGGATCATCAGTCCCAACAGTTTCTACCAGTATTATCGACATTCCCTCCAGTACGCAACATTATCCTTCCATAGAGGGCGAATACAAAGTGGTGTGCTACTTTACAAATTGGGCCTGGTACCGGTAGGTTTTCCTGTTTGTTACCCCAGGGCTCAACTAAGGGGCGTTTGAACGTTCCAGGCAAGGAGAAGGGAAATATCTGCCCTCTGATATCGATGGCTCCTTATGCACGCACATCAACTACGGGTTTGCCGTTCTGGATCCCAATTCTTTGACCATCAAACCCCATGATTCCTGGGCGGACATTGATAATGGCAAGTCAATGGAAGCGCACTGAATTTTCCTTAAAGCGTCTCTTCCAGAATTCTACACCAAAGTCATCGCCTACAGATCCAAAGGAATCAAGGTGCTGATCGCAATTGGCGGTTGGAACGATTCACTAGGGGATAAATATTCTCGTCTAGTCAACAATCCGGGAGCTCGAGCCAAATTCATTTCGAATGTGATCGAGTTTATCGAACAGTGGGGCTTCGATGGTCTGGATTTGGACTGGGAGTATCCCAAATGTTGGCAGGTAGAGCAGCAGGTTGTTCTGGCAGATTGTTTAGTACCCTCAGCCCGTTGGTTTAGGTGGATTGCCACAAAGGTCCAGACTCTGATAAGCAGGGCTTCGCCTCATTGGTCCAAGAACTGAGCCAGGCCTTCAAGCCCAAAGGCCTGCTGCTTTCTTCAGCTGTGTCCCCTAGTAAGGCTGTTATTGATGCTGGCTACGACGTTCCAGCGTTGAACCGCTACTTTGACTGGATCGCCATTATGACCTACGACTTCCATGGACACTGGGACAAAATCACTGGCCATGTGGCGCCCTTGTACTACTATCCGGAGGACATTTACGACTACTTCAACGCTGTAAGAGAAGCTGTTTGGTAGATCCGGCTGGCATGCTAGTTTGGGTTTTTTGCAGAACTTCTCCATCAACTACTGGATAGAAAAGGGGGCTGATCCCAAGAAACTAGTGATGGGGATGCCGCTGTATGGACAGTCGTTCACTTTGGCGGATAGTTCGAACTATGCCCTCAACGACCCGTCTTATGGGCCGGGAGAAGCTGGGGAATTCACCCGAGCTGGAGGATTTCTGGCTTTCTACGAAGTAAAAACCGTCTTTAGGTGGATGCTAGAGGTGCAAACAAGTTGATTGGTTTCAGATCTGTGAGCGTGTGAAGAGCAAGAGTTGGACAGTCAAGCGGGACCCTCTAGGGAGACTTGGGCCTTATGCCCACATGGGGAGCCAATGGGTGTCGTATGATGATATTGCAGACATTCGCAGAAAGGTACTGAAAAGCCCAATTAACCAGCTGAAAGTTACATGGGAGCATTTTCAGTCCCAACTGGTGAAGACTCTGGGGCTTGGAGGCGGCATGATTTGGGCTCTGGATCTGGACGATTTCCGAAATCGATGCGGCTGTGGAAAACACCCGCTACTCAAAACCCTAAACCACGAGCTGAGAGGAACCGCAACCGATATAACCATGGAAAACTGTACATAGAATGTGATATTGTTTGGTCGAAAACCCTCAGCTGAAAAAACAGGCATTGGCAGATTGGGATTGGGGTTTCGTGTTTAAATTGTAGGCAAACCCTGGGGTTTACCACATTTTTCGCATCTAGATTTGTCAATGTTTCTTTTGCCAGAAGCTTTGGATTTTCGCAGCTGATTAGGGCTGCTGGTGATCGGAGCTTAACTTGTATAATTTAAGTTATTTCTAGGTTTTTGAAATATACGTTCTTATCAGATCAGTGAGTGCAGTTTGTTTGGGTAGAGCAAATGAGGGTTGGGGAGGAAAAATCGTTTCTGAACTGAATTGAGACGAACTAGCGTCCAATTGGAGTGTGGATCAATGGAGAGATCCAATCACAGCAGGTCTAGTTAATCAAAAGAGATAGACTTTGGAGGCCCTTCCTTGAAACTAATGGGTTTTTAGGCCGTCGGTCGGTAGAATTTCTTCTGGACGTTTCGCAGGCACGAGGGGCTTGCATCTTCAGAAGCGGTTTGCTTGAACGTTCAAGAGAAATCAGCTGTTTGGTGTTTGGCGATTTTCCAGCCCTTTTTCWGAATATTTGTGCAAATCTGGAACAAGTTTGAAATTTTCGGCATATTTCTACTTGATGAATGATTGAAATGGGGAACTTGCCTCATAATAGGCCAGGAAGCTTCGAGCGCGCGTTTCTTCTCCGGCTTCTCCTCCTCCATAAGTGGCCGCGTTCAAGCCGTTCTCTTTGTTGTCGGCCAAGGAGAAGGACTGGCCATACATGGGCATCCCCATGACGATTTTTTTTCGGTCTTCGACCTTTTCTATCCAGTAATTGATGGTGAAATTCTGGAATTTTCCGATGCAGTTTGAGGCAAAATTTCATACAAGTTCAAGCATTCGTTGGTTTTTTTAAGGGAGCGAAGCTTGCAGAAACAAGGGCGTAATGTTGGGCTTTTACAGTCTCTGGAAAAGTTACTTCTTCGAACGCTCATGGAGAAGGAAAGGAAAAATTGCACTTATAAGGGCCAAAGGATTAGACTATCTTTTCGCGAAATTTCACTGAAGTTGGGTAAKTCGTTGGTGTTTTTSCGAGGRTGTCCCGAGYTACAGGGGSGTAATTTTGACTTTCCYTTTGCAGYCGTYTGTTCGGAAAAGTTCGTTTCTTCGAGTCGTGTTCAAACAGGAAACTTTAAACTCTACATACARTAGCCAAATAGATAGGCTATCTTTTAGCAAAAGSTCACTCAAATTCAGAAATTCGTAGATTTTCCGCAAGGTACCAAACGTGGATCTATAAGGGCAAAATTTCGACTTCTGCAGTGTCTTGAAAAAAAATTMRTTACTTCGAACGCTCTTTAAGGATGAAATCACAAAGAATGGCAAARTGCTAAACTATYTTTGGGCAGAAATGCACTCAATTTTAGACATTAGTTAATTTTTGGAGAATGTCSAGCTTGAAGCTACATGGAYGTGATGCCGACTTTTGAYTTCAGACAGTCTTTTTGATAAAAAATTGYAACTTTYAACTTTTTTCMAGAARGAATCTACAAATTTCGCCACAAAAAGCTAAAGCAACTTGCTAYCTTTAGGCAAAATTCCTTTCAAATTGAAGAATTSGTTGATGATTTTTTAGAGGGATTCAAGCTRGAAGCAGMAAGAGCGTAATTTTGASTTTTGYGGTCTSGTTSAAAAAATTCRCTATTTCGARCTCTCATCGAGAAAAAAACTATAAATTWCAYAGAAAAYWGYKAAAGTGYTAGACKATCTTTCCYCGAAATTTAASTKAAATSCATTGATTGGTTATTTAGAGCGTATCAAAATTGAAGTTAGAGGAGCGTAATTTCTACTTTTGCAGTTTCTTGAAAAATATTCGGTTCCTCAAACGCTTTTTAAGGATAAAATTATAAATAGCACAAACAATAGAAAAAGTGCTAAACTATATTTGAGCAGGAATGCACTCAATTTTAGATATTAGTTAATTTWTGGAAAATGTCGAGCTTGAAGCTAGACACTCTGATAAAAAATTGCAACTTCCAACTTGTTTCAAGAAGGAATCTACAAACTTGGCCGCGAAGAGCTAAAGCAACTTGCTACCTTTAGGCAAAATTCCTTTCAAATTGAAGAATTCGTCGATTTTTTAGTGGGATTCAAGCTAGAAGCAGAAAGAGCGTAATTTCGACTTTTGTGGTCTGGTTCAAAAAATTAACTATTTCGAGCTCTCATCGAGAAAAAACTATAAATTTCACAGAAAACAGTTAAAGTGGTAGAATATATTTCACCGAAATTTAACTTAATTGCATTGATTGGTTGACTATTTAGAGCGTATCAAAGTTGAAGTTAGAGGAGCGTAATTTCGACCGAAAAAAAATCGGTTCCTCAAACTCTCTTTAAGGATGAAATTATAAATAGCACAAACAATAGCAAAAGTGCTAAACTATCTTTGAGCAGAAATGCGCTCAATTTTAGATGTTCCTTAACTTTTTAGAGAATGTCAACCTTGAAGCTACATGGGCGTAATACCGACTTTTGCAGTCTATTTGAAAAAAAAATTCCAACTTTCAAATTTATCCACGGAGCAAACTGTAAGCTGCACAGCAAAAAACTAGAGTAACTCGATATCTGCAAACAAAATTTCTTTTAAATTCAATTATTCGTTGATTTTTCAGAGAGATTCAAGCTTGAAGAAAAAAGAGCGTAATTTCGACTTTGGCAGTATACAAAAAATCGCTACTTCGAGCTCTCATCGAGAATAAAACTGTAAATTGCATACATAATAGCCAAGGTACTATGCTATCTTTGCGCCAAATTTCACTCAAATCCATTGTTTTGTTGATTATTCAGAGCGTATGAAAGTTGAAGTTAGAGAAGCGAAATTTCGACTTGCAGTCTCTCCAAAGAAAATTGTTTACTGCCCATTCTGCTCAAGAAGGACACATCAACTTCCATGGAAAATAGCTAAAGTCTGGTAGTCTTCTTAGGCAAAAGTGCACTCAAATCCGGACATCTGTTGAATTTTTAGAGAGTTTTAGCTTGAGGCTTTAGGGGCAAAATTTCACCGTTTGCAATCGCATCGAAAATTCTTAACTTCCCATTGCGCTCAAAAGGGGAAGTTGAAATTCCAAAAATATCAGGCATTGATTTCGGTAATTTTTGCAGAAAAATCAATCAAATCCAG
>NW_026018715.1:13701953-13716253 GCF_020466585.1 Dendroctonus ponderosae
GCCCTTTTCGATCCAGTAATTGATGGTGAAATTCTGGAATTTTCCGATGCAGTTTGAGGCAAAATTTCATGCAAGTTCAAGCATTCGTTGGTTTTTTTAAGGGAGCGAAGCTTGCAGAAACAAGGGCGTAATGTTGGGCTTTTACAGTCTCTGAAAAAATTACTTCTTCGAACGCTCATGGAGAAGGAAAGGAAAAATTGCACATATAAGGGCCAAAAGATTAGACTATCTTTTCGCGAAATTTCACTGAAGTTGGGTAATTCGTTGGTGTTTTTGCGAGGGTGTCTCGAGCTACAGGGGCGTAATTTTGACTTTCCTTTTGCAGTCGTTTGTTCGGAAAAGTTCGTTTCTTCGAGTCGTGTTCAAAAAGGAAACTTTAAACTCTACATACAATAGCCAAATAGATAGGCTATCTTTTAGCAAAAGCTCACTCAAATTCAGAAATTCGTGGATTTTCCGCAAGGTGCCAAACATGGATCTATAAGGGCAAAGTTTCGACTTTTGCAGTTTCTTGAAAAAATCTAGGTTCCTCAAACGCTTTTTAAGGAGCTAAATCAACTGGCTACCTTTAGGCAAAATTCCTTTCAAATTGAAGAATTTGTTGATTTTTTTGGGGGGTCAAGCTAGAAGCAGCAAGAGCGTAATTTCGAGTTTTGCGGTCTCGTTGAAAAAATTCGCTATTTCGAACTCTCATCGACAAAAAAACTATAAATTACCTAGAAAATAGCGAAAGTGTTAGACTATCTTTCCCCGAAATTTAAGTCAAATCCATTGATTGGTTGGCAAATTTCTACTTTTGCAGTTYCTTGAAAAATATTCGGTTCCTYAAACGCTTTTTAATGATAAAATTATAAATAGCACAAAYAATAGAAAAAGTGCTAAACTATCTTTGATCAGGAATGCACTCAMYTTTTGATATTAGTTAATTTTTGGAAAATGTCGAGCTTGAAGCACACATGGACGTGATGCCGACTTTTGATTTCAGACACTCTGTTTGATAAAAAATTGCAACTTTCAACTTTTTTCAAGAAAGAATCTAYAAAYTTSGCYRCRAAAAGCTAAAGCAACTTGCTACCTTTAGGCAAATTTCCTTTCAAWTTGAAGAATTCGTTGATTTTTTAGAGGGATTCAAGCTGGAAGCAGCAAGAGCGTAATTTCGAGTTTTGTGGTMTCGTTGAAAAAATTCGCTATTTCAAACTACCATCGAKAAAAAACTATAAATTACGTAGAAAATARCCAAAGTGTTAGACYATCTTTMCCCRAAATTTAAGRCAAATCYATTGATTGGTTGATTATTTAKAGCGTATCAAAGTTGAAGTTAGAGGAGCGTAATTTCTACTTTTGCAGTTTCTTGAAAAATATTCGGTTCCTCAAACGCTTTTTAAGGATAAAATTATAAATAGTACAAACAATAGAAAAAGTGCTAAACTATCTTTGAGCAGGAATGCACTCAATTTTAGATATTAGTTAAATTTTGGAGAATGTCGAGCTTGAAGCTTCATGGACGTGATGCCGACTTTTGATTTCAGACAGTCTTTTTGATAAAAAATTGCAACTTTCAACTTTTTTCAAGAAGGAATCTACAAATTTCGCCCCAAAAAGCTAAAGCAACTTGCTATCTTTAGGCAAAATTCCTTTCAAATTGAAGAATTTGTTGATTTTTTAGAGGGATTTAAGCTAGAAGCAGAAAGAGCGTAATTTCGACTTTTGTGGTCTGGTTCAAAAAATTCGCTATTTCGAGCTCTCATCGAGAAAAAAAATATAAATTTCACAGAAAACAGTCAAAATGCTAAACTATCTTTCCCCGAAATTTAACTTAACTGCATTGATTGGTTGATTATTGCGAGCGTATCAAAGTTGAAGTTAGAGGAGCGTAATTTCTACTTTTGCAGTTTCTCGAAAAAAAATCGGTTCCTCAAACTCTTTTTAAGGATGAAATTGTAAATAACACAAACAATAGCAAAAGTGCTAAACTATCTTTGAGCAGAAATGCGCTCAATTTTAGATGTTCCTTAATTTTTTAGAGAATGTCAAGCTTGAAGCTAGTAGCGTAATACCGACTTTTGCAGTCTCTTTGAATAAAAAATTCCAACTTTCAAATTTGTCCATGGAGCAAACTGTAAGCCGCACAGCAGAAAACTAGATTAACTCGCTATCGGCAAACAAAATTTCATTTAAATTCAATTATTCGTTAATTTTTTAGAGAGCTTCAAGCTTGAAGAAAAAAGAGCGTAATTTCGACTTTGGCAGTATAAAAAAAAATCGCTACTTCGAGCTCTCATCGAGAATAAAACTATAAATTACATGGATAATAGCCAAGGTACTAAGCTATCTTGGCGCCAAATTTGACTCAAATTCAATGTTTTGTTGATTATTTAGAGCGTATGAAAGTTGAAGTTAGAGGAGCGAAATTTCCACTTGCAGTCACATCGAAAATTCTTAACTTCCCATTGCGCTCAAAAGGGGAAGTTGAAATTCCAAAAACAGTAGGCATTGATTTCGGCGATTTTTGCAGAAAAATCAATCAAATCCAGGATCTGGCTATTTTTTTATGGAATAGCAAGCTTAAGACTGCGGGAGCAAAATTTGGACTTTGCAGTCTTTTTGAAAAACAAATCGCAACTTGCAACTCTGGCATGAAAGAAAACTTTAATTTGCACAGGCAATAGAGATGGATAGATTTTCAGGGGGTGTAAATCTAGACCTTAAATAACCGCAATTTTGAGTCGCCACTTTCAAAAAAATACCTTTCCTCGAAAATCAACGTAGAAACTTGCAATTTTCACAAAAGGTAAACAGAACGTGTGAAAATGTTTCGCCAATCTTTCAACAGGATTCAGTAGATTCCTGATTTTTCAGAACACGCGAAGCAGAAAGGCAACTTCAACACCGCAGACTCTAAGGAAAAATTCCCATCTCCAAACCGAACTGGAACAGCGACCTATAATTATCACTAACAGTAACGACAACTTCAGTCTACCTTTCAGAAAAAAATTACTGAAATCCATTCCCCAGCTAATTTTTTACAAGCCCCGAAGCCTGAAGCTGAAATAAGGCAATTTGCGGTACAACAAAGACTGGTAAAATTTGCAAAAGCACCTTCTTTTCTCTCTCAACTTTGACAAACATACGTGAAAAAGCCAAAATTGTAACGGACTTTTTCCAAGCACAAACCGGTGCAGATTAAAACTTACGGCGTTGAAGGTGGCATCAATATCTTCCGGATGTGTATACATCGGCGCAACATGCCCAGTGATTTTGTCCCACTGTCCATGGTAGTCGTAAGTCATAACTGCAATCCAGCTCAGATACTTGGACAAAATGGGCACATCGTACCCATCATCAATCACCCTTTTACTAGGAGAAACTGCAGCTGAAAGCAGCCAACCTTTCGGCTCGAAGGCTGCGTGCAGCTCTTTGACTAGCTCGGCAAAGGCTGGCTTGTCTGTAGCCGGGCCTTTGTTGCAGTCGACCTAAGCAAATGTGTTGAAAATCTGGGATCTTTTCCGGGTGGTTAAGCACCTACTTGCCAGCATTTGGGATACTCCCAGTCCAGATCCAGACCGTCGAAGTTATTGGCTTCGATGAAGTTCACCACATGGGCAACAAACCTTCTGCGGGCCGAAGAATTGTTAACCAGTCGCGAGTATTTGTCTCCGGCTGAATCATTCCATCCTCCAATCGCTATAAGCACTTTGATGCCTTTGGCTTTCAATGCGGTGACTTTTTCGTAGAATTCTGCAAAAGCTCCATCAGAAAAAATGGTCTTCTTCCTGCTGGCACTTACTGTTATCAAAGTCGGCCCAACTATCATGGGGCTTAATCACCAGCTCATCTCCATTCAACACCGCAAACCCGTAGACGACGTGGGTGCATAAATCTGGATCAATATCAGCTGGGACGTACTTGCCACGCCCCTGCCTATACCACGCCCAATTGGTGAAGTAACACACCACTTTGTACTCGCTGTTTGGGTTCACTAGCGGTTGCGAGGTGGTTTGTGGCACCGCTGGTGCTAAGCTTGATTGGTCGACAACAGCTTGATGGGTTGTGTTCGACCAATCATCTGCATCCTCAGCTTCAACTGGCTGGGGTTGGTCAGGAACGACATCGTTGTCGATTGGGGGAATTGGCTCTGGAACTCCGGTGCCTGCAAAGTATCAACCCCCAGTAGTAGATTTTCCGGTGACTCCAAGGTCTAAAATCGAGCTACCTGCATCAGCCAAAACGTTCCTGATGGTGGTTAAAAGAGGGTGGCGTCCAGCTCCGCATTTGTTCTTGAAGTCGTCCAGATCCAGAGCCCATATCATGCCGCCCCCTAGATCCATTCGGCGAATGAATTCGGATTTAATCCGGATCATTTCTCGATCATCAAACGATACCTGAATTAAATGTGGTTCTGGCAATTACGCGTGGTAAACAAAGGCTTCGCCCTTACCCATTGGTTTGCTTTGTAGGCGTACGGCCCCATTCTCCTCTTGGGATCCTGGACAACCTTCCAGCCCTTATTCTGGATATTATCGCAAATTTCGTAGTAAGCCAGAAAGCCGGCTGCTTTGGTATAAGGTCCGGCTTCTCCAGGTCCTGGCGCCTTGGCATTTAGCCCATTATCCGTCTCATTCTCCAGCCTGAAAGCCTGCCCATACAGTGGCATCCCCATCACGATTTTCCTCCTGGGAACTCCCTCGGATATCCAGTAGTGCAAGGAGAAGTTCTGCGAAGCAATGCTTTGCTTGGACAAACCTTTGAGCCACATGAGCCACTTACTGAGTTGAACCACTCCACTTCATCCTCTGGGTGGTAGAACAATGGGGCTACATGTCCAGTCTGTTTGTCCCATTGGCCGTGGAAGTCGTAGGTCATCACAGCCACCCAATCCAGGTACTTTCCTAGGACAGGCACGTCGTAGCCTGCGTCGATGACGGTTTTGCTTGGGGAAACCGCCGCTGATAGCAGATAGCCTTTAGGCTCAAAGGCCTCCTTCAGCTCCTTGACGAAAGCCGAAAAGCTGGGCTTGTCTGAGTCTGGCCCTTTTTTGCAGTCCACCTGGGGGTTTTCCGTGGTTACCACCCAATACTTAAGGAGCTGGAAAGCTTCTTACTTGCCAGCACTTGGGGTACTCCCAATCCAAGTCGAGTCCATCAAAGCCCCACTTGTCTAGGAACTTGACAATGTGCTCAATAAACCGCCTTCTGGCGTCCGGATTGTTGACCAGCCGGGAGTATTTGTCTCCTTGGGAGTCATTCCAGCCTCCAATTGCAATGGAAACTTTCACACCCTTCGATTTGTAGTCCACCACTCTTTTGTAAAACTCTGCAAACATCCATAGTTGATCAACATTTGAAAGTCATCGACAGTCGGACTAACGTACGATTATCAAAGTCCGCCCACGAATCATGGGCCTTTATTATAAGATTGGAGAAGTCCAGAACAGCGAAACCATACACGATGTGAGTGCACAAGTTGGCGTCGATGTCCTCAGGCAGATACTTGCCCTGTCCTTGCCTATACCAGGCCCAGTTGGTGAAGTAGCACACGATCTTGAAATAGTCAGACTTGGGCTTCAGCGGCTCAGAAAGGGGAGGTTGCTCAGAAGTGGGAGGGATTGGAGGGTGCCACTCCCAAGGGCTCTCGCCCGGTTGGCTGGTGGTCGGAGGCTTCCATTCCCACTCGGTGGTTGCTGGCGGCTTGGAAGTTGAGGGCTTCAATGGCGGGAGGGGCGCAGAAGGCGTTTCCTCATTGGGCACCAGGACGTCTATTTCGTTCTCCGCCTCTAGGCAGTGGGCTCCTTTGGGCCAGTCGCAAATTTTCATTTCCTGCACATTCGGAGAAAATCAGCGAATGTCTAAGGCAAATTTACTGGGGGGGCCTACGCTGTTCCAGGACAAGCCGGGGGCACAATGGAAGACCTCGAACTTTCCCCACAGGCACTGCATGTATCGGCCGCAGTCCCCTGGATAGGGGGCAAAGGCGTTCTGCTCACAAGTCGAGTAGGGCCTTGGACCTGACGACAATGAGAATATTGCACTTCCATCATCAATCAGACTATGAAGGCTTTCACGGCCGGTCAGATTACATTTAGGAATGTTTTCCGGGCTTTGAAGCCGTGGTCTATCGGAATTTCTTCCTGACGTTTCGTCCACAACTGCGGTGGACATTTTCAAAGGTCTCATCGCCTCTGAGCGCGAAACATTCCTAAATGTAATCCATCATCAATGTCCCAAGTCCAGTAGTACTTACGATAAATCGCCAAGTTATGGAGCAAAGTGTACTTCTCGGCCAACTTTCTCCTGCCAAGACATCGCACCTTAAACTTCCAGTCACACATTCCTTTTTCTGAGTCCCAATTAAGCCCTGGAGCGCACGCCTGAGCGATCAGATGGCCATTGTAGCAGACGTAGAACTGATCGCAACTTTCATGCGGATAGTAGGCACCAGTTTCACACCCGTTTTCTGAGTAGTGGCTCAGAGGAGTCGTCGGTGTGGAGGCAAAATGGTGTGGAGTCGACTTGGTGTTCTGTGTGGTGGAGGGTTTGGAAGTTGCCGAATACTCTACCAAACCAAACGCCGTTTGTGAGTAAAAATGGGTTTAAATCATGAGGAACTTACGCAGCTCTTTGCACTTGGCTGAGGTTGGCCAGTCGCAAATCAGTCGGTTTTTGTTCCAGTGCAAGCCACCGGCGCAGTATTGCTTGGTCAACTCGCCCCCAACGCATCTATTTTCCCAAAAAAACAGTAAATTGATGGATTTGGAGGGTTTTCGTAGGGCTACCTGTAAAACGCATTGCAGTTGTTGGGATCAGCCATATACTGCCCGGGCTCGCAACTCTTCGGAGGCATTTGGTTATCCGGGCGAATGACTGCGGGCGGAGGCACCAACGGCGTAAAAGATTGTTGAGTGGTTGTGGCCTCAGAAGTGCTTGAAGCTGGGCTGCAAGGAAATTAAGTCAGATCAGAAAAACTGCTGGAAGAACACTTAGAGTGCAGTGAACCAGCACATACCGAGTGGTGGAAGGTTGGGTGGTTTGCCACCAAGGAGTGGTGGAAGGTTTGGCTGTGCTTTTGCTGGTGCTCCACCAAGTGGAAGGTTGAGTCGACGTAGTCCACCAAACCCCCACTGAAGTGGTGGGCTTTTTAGAAGACGTTGTCCACCAAACAGTGGGCGTGGCCACAGGTTTTCGGGTTGTTGCGGGACTGGAAGCGGAAGAAGTGGACGACGCCACCCACCAAGGCTGCGTTGTGGTTCTTTTAGTCGTGGTTGTCGTCCAGGTGCTTTGATGACTATGTTCTGATGTTGCAGATCCTGGAAAAGGACCAGTTTTATTCCCTGGCTTTCTAGCAAAGCCTCAATTACCTGAGTCCACTCCTGTGGTGGTTTCGGGAGGAGCCGGAGTAGACGGTGTGGGAGGTTTGGTGCAATCTCCTTGCACCGGAGTGGAGGAAATGCGCCCCAAAGCCTCATTAAGGCTGTGAAGCAGCGGAAAACTTCCGGTGCAACATCGGTTATTGAAGTCGTCCAGATCAATGGTCCAGGCAACCGCGCCTCCAAAGCCGCTAGTTCTAATGTAATTGGCCTACAAACGCTTTCAATGAAAACTCTCAACTCCCCCAGCCAAAACACCGTACTTTTTCCTTGATGGAGTCAATGTCTTCATATCCTACCCACTGGTCCTTCAAGTAGGCGAAAGGGCCAGATCCTAAAGAGCCTTTGTTCATCACCCAGCTCTGGCTTTTGATTCTGTAGCAGATTTCGTAGTACGCCAACATTCCGGGCTGCTTGGTGTATTCCCCAGGCTTTCCGGGACCGATTGAAGGCGTTCCCTCTGCATAGCTGTTGGTCTTTGCCAGGCTGAAACTTTGGCCGTAGAACGGCACCCCTAGCAGAAGTTTCCCTCTGGGGGCTCCTTTGGACACCAGATATTCCATTGTGAAGTTCTAGAGTAAATAGATGGATAATTTGCTGTTGTCTTTGAGTTGAAGAACAGTAGGGAAGTTGCACCTTTGAAGCATCAACTTTGGACTTTTGCAACCAGTGACAATCTTACCGTGTTATATTGAGGATATTTGTCCAGAGGTTGGTGATAAAGCGGACTGACATGCCCAGTTCTGCCCTCCCAGGCTCCATGGTAGTCGTAAGTCATCACGGAAATAAAGTCCAAAGCTTGACCAATTGCGGGCAAATCGTAGGCGACGTCAATCACCTCTTTGTAGCCGGAAATAGAAGCGGCTAGAATGAGGGGTGGGCTTTGCTTGTCGAACTCCCGCTGTAGCTCCTATGAGGGACGTGAGACTGAATTGCAATTGGGCAGATTGGGGAATGTACCTGGAGCAGCTTGGTGAAGTTGGGCTTATCCGAAGCCGGGCCCTTCTTGCAGTTGCTCTGCCAGCAGATCGGGTAGTTCCAGTCTAAGTGGAGTCCACTGAAGCCATGCTTTCTTAGGAAGCTCAAAGTGCCCACCACAAAGCGTCTTCTTGCCGATCCGTCGCTTACCAGGCGGGAGTATTTGTCGCCTGTTGAGTCCGTCCACCCGCCAAGGGAAAGGAGGACTTTGGTGTCCTTTAGCGATGTTATTCTCTGGTATAAATCTGGAAATTGGCAATTTATGGACTACCTACTTCCCTCCTGATATTTCCTGGAGTTCTACTCACTGTTATCTATGTCTGCCCAAGAATCAAACTCCTTTAGCAGCAAAGTTTCGGGATCCAGACTGGCAAAGGCGTAGACCAAATGAGTGCAGAGTCGCTGATCAATGTGTTCTGGCACAAACTTTCCCTCCGCTTTGCGGTAGAAAGCCCAGTTTGTAACGTAGCAAACCACCTGGATGGATGGATAAAGTAACATTTGGGGTGCTTATGAGCTTTATATCTTTTCTACCTTGGGCTCATTGTCCCTTAAAAGTTCCGGGAATAGTTCCTGGTTCAGTTTCTTGAGTTTCTGGTGAATATAGACCATTTCCCCCGGCCTGCATTTGCCAGCCTGCAACTTGCTGCATTTTCCGGTAGCTGAGTCAAACATGCGATCATTTCCACAGGAAAGATGATAGCTCAGGCCATTTTTACACACGTAGTAACCCGCGCAGTTCTTCGGATCACTGTAGTAGCCTTCAGACTCACAAGTCCCGAATGGTTTGATTGGGCTCTGCTGATCAGTCTGCAGGGATGGAGGGGCTTTGCCTGCAAAAAAACCTTGTAGGGACTGTTTAAGATGGCAAAACGCAAGCACCTCTCAGTTGCTTGTTAATGCTGTTCAACAGCGGAAATTTGCTTCCACATAGTCCTTTGAAGTCGTCCAAGTCAGCCGCCCATGCAAAGACGCCTCCCAAGTTTTGGTTTTTCACATAGGCGATCTGCAACAGTTCCATTCCAAGATCTTTCCCCAGCATTTTCTATTCAAAGTACCTTTCTCTTAATGCTTTTTTCGTTATCGTATCCGACCCACTGGTCGCCATTGACGATATAAGGAGAACCGTCCTCATCTTCGCCTTGGTACCACCCCTCATTCACTACCATGTCGCATATTTCAAAATAGGCCAAAAAACCCGGCTTTTGCGTGTAGAAGCCTTGATGTCCTGGACCTTTAATCGGCGCCCCCACTTGAGTATCGTTAATATACTGCAGCGTGAACGTGCGGCCAAAGAACGGAACTCCGAGGATGATTTTGGTGCTGGAAAGGCCATTTTTGATCCAGAAGTTGATGGCGTAATCCTGGAATTTTCCTGTAAACATCTCTGATGATTACAACAGCCCAACTGGACTTACAGCGTTTAGAAATATGTTAAGGCCCTCATCGGTAGGCCGAGCATTCAAGCTGGCGTGGTGGTCAACCACTGGGTCTCTATCCCTATGGAAGTCGTAGGTTTGGACATTCACAAAGTCCACAAAGTCGTTTAGCTTAGACGGGTAGAATCCGTCTTCAATACGGAATCTTGAAGCTGGTGCGGCAACAGCCACTAGCAGGCCTGATTGCTTGAAGACCTCGGAAAGTTCTTCGATCAAGAACTGGAAGTTCTCCTTATCGCTCGCTCGGCCTCCAAGTTCTTCGTTAGCTGAAGGAATATTTCCAGATTAAATTCGATTCTACTGGCTTAAAGCCGGTTTCCTACCAGGGTATTCCCAATGGATTTCAACACCATCAAAGTGAAACTCCTTGACTAAGCTGAAAGCGCTCCTAATAAAGTCTCTCCTTCCATTGGCTGCAGAGATCATATTGGAGAATCGGTGGGAGGCTTCATCGCGAGGCCCACCAATGGAGAGGAGAACTTTTAAATTCCGGTTGAAGCGCTTTAAAGCAACCACCGCTTTGTATCCACCTAAATTAAACAGAAAAGCTTTAAAGTGATTGATTTTTGAAAACTCTTCATGTTCAATCTGGGACACTGGCTGACTTGTTTGTTTGCTCATTTATAGTACACACTTTGTTCTGTAAATTCTATAAATTGGAAGCAAATTGAGTCACGGTATGATTTTTCAAGAATCAACTAACTTTGATATCATGAGAAGGTCTGGAAACAAGGACTTTCAAAACAATGTTTATGTTCAAAGTAATGCAAGTTGAAACTTGTTATTCTGCTGGTTTATTGGAGACACTTTGGTATGTAAATGCTGAACATTTTAAATAAATTTGACAACAGTATGATTTTTYACCAATCAACAAACTTTTGGCTCATATTGAGACAAGCTACAAAAAGGTTGATTTTCAAAAATTCTTCACGTTCAATCCGGAACAGGTGCAAATTTGATTTTTTTACTCGTTTGTAGAACACACTTTATTCTGCAAATTCTATAATTTTAAAACAAATTGAGCAACGRTATGATYTTTSAAGGMCCAACCGAGTTTCACCTCAAACTAACTAAAACAGTCTGAAGAGATTGACTTGAAAAATTCTTGATGTTCGAAGTAATGCAAGTAGAAACTTGTCATTCTGCTGGTTTATTGAAACCACTTCAGCACGTAAATGCTGAAAATTTGAAATAAATTCGAGCACATTATGATTTTTCACCAATCAATAAACTTTTCTCTCATATTGAGACAAGCAACAAAAAGGTTGATTTTCAAAAATTCTTCCCGTTCAATCCCGAACAGGTGCAGATTTGATTTTTTTACGTATTTGTAGAGCACACTTTATTCTGCAAATTGTATAAATTTCAAACAAATTGAGCAACGATATGATTTTTCAAGGACCAACCGAGTTTCACCTCAAACTAACTAAAACAGTCTGAAGAGATTGACTTGAAAAATTCTTGATGTTCGAAGTAATGCAAGTAGAAACTTGTCATTATGCTGGTTTATTGAAACCACTTAAGCACGTAAATGCTGAAAATTTGAAATAGATTCGAGCACATTATGATTTTTCACCAATCAATAAACTTTTCTCTCATATTGAGACCAGCTACAAAAAGGTTGATTCTCAAAAATTCTGCACGTTCAATCCGGAACAGGTACAGATTTGATTTTTTTGTTATTTTATAGAGCGCACCTTATTGTTTAATTGTGGCAAAAATTAAGCCAATTGAGCAACGGTATGATTTTTCAAGAGCTAACCGACTTTCATCTCAAACTAACTGAAAAAGTCTGAAGACATTGACTTGAAAAATTCTTGGCGTTCAAAGTAGTGCGAGTAAAGACTTGTTACTTTGCTAGATTATAGGAGACACTTCAATTTGCAAACAGTGCAAAGTTGAAGCTAGTCAGACCTCAGGACGATTTTTCAAGAATCCATCAACTTTCATAAACATATTAAGTAAAATTCTAAATATACTAAGTTTTCAAGACACTGGCTTTCAAAAATTCGTCACTTTGAAACTAGTGCAAGTAGAGAGTGGTTACTGTGCTGGTTTATAGAGGACACTTTAATGCGTAAAACGCGAACATTTTCAGGTAAATCAGAATTCAGGATTGTTTTCCAATAGTCAGCAAACTTTAATCTTATACTAACTAAAAAATGGTCTCAAGAGACTGGTTTTCCAAAATTTGCCACGATCAAAAAAGTGCAGGTAGAGGCTTGATTGTTTGTTCATGTATATAATACACCTTGAGGTGCAAATGGGGAAAATGTGAAGAAAATCGAACTACAAACTGATTTTTAAAGAATCAACAAACTTACATACTACCTGAAAAAGTCTGAAGACATTGATTTTGAAAAATTCTTTATGTTTAAGGTGCCATGAGAATCATTTTTGAAAATCAACAAACGTTCATCTCATTTAAAGCGAAAAGTTCTCAAAACACTGACTTAAAAAATTGATCACCTTCAAGCTAGGACATATACAGATTTGTTTCTTCGCCAATCCATAGCACACATCTTAGTGATCAAACGCGCAAAATTGCAAGCAAATCAAAGCACTGGCTGCTTTTTCAGGGCTCAACAAATATTCAACTAACTTTCGAAAAGTCCTCTCGTTATTTTGCTATCCTTTCTAAATGCCAGCTCACTTTAATGTTAATATTATTTAATTGGCTGAATTCCTACCTTGAACAATATCATACTCTTCGTCATTGGACACAACATGGTGATTAACAGGGTCCAAAGAAGCGAAGGCATAAATAATGTGCGTGCACAAATAAGGATCCAAGTCTTCTGGTGTGAATGTTAATGGCTGCTTTCTATAGGCTGCGGCCGCTTCTACGTAGCAGACGATCTTTTTGTCGGCGATGTTTTCAAATTGTTCCACATTGTCTTCTGGAAAAGCCCACAACTTTGTTGTGTAAATTTTTGCCAAATTTATGTGCAAAACCCACCTAATTTTAAGCTGCGTCCTCGGTTGTAGCTGAACGGGCTGATCAGCAGCTGCTGGTATCCATTGCTGACTCTGTAGGGTAGATAGCTGCTGATCATTGCCCTAAAATGATTAGCAGGCGAGTAAAAGGTTGAGGGCGAATTAAGCCCCCATCCTATCGGTTGCAAGAGGTAGTTTGGAAAAGTGGGCTGTTGGAGTTGAAGACTTTCGTGCTTCTTCAGCTGGCTTTCTTCTGGCAGTGGTCGCCTTTCCACAGCATCGCGTAGAGGAAGACGATGGGAATTGCTGCTTCTGAAATGCCAGAAATCTTTGGGGTTTGCTTGATGGGGCTAAGGAACTGTTACATGTCTGGAACGCTTTCCACGGCTGTTCTCAGTGGAAGGCTTTTGCTTCCGAATTCCTCTAGGCTCATATAGGAGGCTTTCATGCTGGAGGAAACCTCCTCCGGGATATGTTCTACGGAGTCGCGCCTGAATGTGGGAGTTTCCAGGGAAGGAACATGCTCGCTTCTCTTGGCGCGAATTGCTGAAAAACTCTGGCTTCTTTGCTCGGTTGTTGCAAGGAGCAGAAGGAGTATCAGCTAAAATCGACACGGAGTTAACAGAAGAAGCATGCAAAAGAAAGGCTTACAGTAGTGCACGTGTTCATGTTGAGCTTCACCCCACTGGCTTAATCCATCTAGATCCAGAAAAGACACGCTTCACAAGACCGGTGCTGAAACACACGAAAATCACTGTTGTTCTTGATAATCTTCTAACATCGGAACGACTAATGAACAAACGATCAAACGAAAAAATAATGGATGAACTTGAAACGTGAGTGCCACTGACCAATATTTTTTCGAAGACCGAAAACGACCGGAATTTCAATTGCAGTAAAACAAGGCGTTGTTTTTCAACGTTGCTCAGATTGGCCGTGCATGACTTTCGATGTTTGCCTGCTCCCTTGTATGCAAATTTCCCTTTGTAGTCATTCAGTTTTACAGGAAGTAGGGAGTTAGTCATGAATTTGACTTGAGACTACAATGCTCGTTTGGGGTGTGACCGTTTAAGTCAATTTGCTTTCGTAAATTATTTATGCGTAAGACGACTTTTTGCTGGTCGAAAATGAGACGCGCTGGGCAGAAACGGCTGAAGATGCTTAAGGTTGGTTTAATCGGTTCTTGAAGATGACGGAGTTGGTTTGAGTTAATCAGATTTAGATTATTGCGGTTTTTTGCATCGGTTTGCACTTGAAAAGGTCCTCCATTGGAACAGATTGAGTCTAGGATTAGGACGACGATGTGGACAGTTTAAAATGAGCCTAAATATTTATTAATTGTGTATATTTTCCTGACTGTATTTCAACTTAATTCAAAAGAAATTCCTGGGTTCCAGTCAATTTTATTGTTTACCATTTAACATATTACAAAAACGTTTCGGTGTTTTTCTCCACCATCATCAGTTTGTATGTATGGTTGTTTCACACAACCATACATACAAACTGATGATGGTGGAGAAAAACACCGAAACGTTTTTGTGACATTTTAAATGGTAAACAATAAAATTGACTGGAACCCAGGA
>NW_026018715.1:13716353-13719463 GCF_020466585.1 Dendroctonus ponderosae
CTCAAACTAACTAAAACAGTCTGAAGAGATTGACTTGAAAAATTCTTGATGTTCGAAGTAATGCAAGTAGAAACTTGTCATTCTGCTGGTTTATTTAAACCACTTCAGCACGTAAATGCTGAAAATTTTAAATAAATTCGAGCACATTATGATTTTTCACCAATCAATAAACTTTTCTCTCATATTGAGACAAGCTACAAAAAGGTTAATTTTAATTTTCAAAAATTCTGCACATTCAATCCGGAAGAGGTGCAGATTTGATTTTCTTGCTAGTTTATAGAGCGCACCTTATTGTTTAATTGTGGAAAAAATTAAGCCAATTGAGCAACGATATGATTTTTCAAGAGCTAACCGACTTTCATTTCAAACTAACTCAAAAAGTCTGAAGACATTGACTTAAAAAATTCTTGACGTTCAAAGTAGTGCGAGGAAAGACTTGTTACTTTGCTAGATTATAGGAGACACTTCAATTTGCAAATAGTGCAAAGTTGAAGCGAGTCAGACCTCAGGACGATTTTTCAAGAATCCATCAACTTTCATAAACATATTAAGTAAAATTCTAAATATACTAAGTTTTCAAGCCACTGGCTTTCAAAAATTCGTCACTTTGAAACTAGTGCAAGTAGAGACTGGTTACTGTGCTGGTTTATAGACGACACTTTAATGCGTAAAACGCGAACATTTTCAGGTAAATCAGAATTCAGGATTGTTTTCCAATAGTCAGCAAACTTTAATCTTATACTAACTAAAAAATGGTCTCAAGAGACTGGTTTTCCAAAATTTGCCACGATCAAAAAAGTGCAGGTAGAGGCTTGATTGTTTGTTCATGTATATAATACACCTTGAGGTGCAAATGGGGAAAATGTGAAGAAAATCGAACTACAAACTGATTTTTAAAGAATCAACAAACTTACATACTACCTGAAAAAGTCTGAAGACATTGATTTTGAAAAATTCTTTATGTTTAAGGTGCCATGAGAATCATTTTTGAAAATCAACAAACGTTCATCTCATTTAAAGCGAAAAGTTCTCAAAACACTGACTTAAAAAATTGATCACCTTCAAGCTAGGACATATACAGATTTGTTTCTTCGCCAATCCATAGCACACATCTTAGTGATCAAACGCGCAAAATTGCAAGCAAATCAAAGCACTGGCTGCTTTTTCAGGGCTCAACAAATATTCAACTAACTTTCGAAAAGTCCTCTCGTTATTTTGCTATCCTTTCTAAATGCCAGCTCACTTTAATGTTAATATTATTTAATTGGCTGAATTCCTACCTTGAACAATATCATACTCTTCGTCATTGGACACAACATGGTGATTAACAGGGTCCAAAGAAGCGAAGGCATAAATAATGTGCGTGCACAAATAAGGATCCAAGTCTTCTGGTGTGAATGTTAATGGCTGCTTTCTATAGGCTGCGGCCGCTTCTACGTAGCAGACGATCTTTTTGTCGGCGATGTTTTCAAATTGTTCCACATTGTCTTCTGGAAAAGCCCACAACTTTGTTGTGTAAATTTTTGCCAAATTTATGTGCAAAACCCACCTAATTTTAAGCTGCGTCCTCGGTTGTAGCTGAACGGGCTGATCAGCAGCTGCTGGTATCCATTGCTGACTCTGTAGGGTAGATAGCTGCTGATCATTGCCCTAAAATGATTAGCAGGCGAGTAAAAGGTTGAGGGCGAATTAAGCCCCCATCCTATCGGTTGCAAGAGGTAGTTTGGAAAAGTGGGCTGTTGGAGTTGAAGACTTTCGTGCTTCTTCAGCTGGCTTTCTTCTGGCAGTGGTCGCCTTTCCACAGCATCGCGTAGAGGAAGACGATGGGAATTGCTGCTTCTGAAATGCCAGAAATCTTTGGGGTTTGCTTGATGGGGCTAAGGAACTGTTACATGTCTGGAACGCTTTCCACGGCTGTTCTCAGTGGAAGGCTTTTGCTTCCGAATTCCTCTAGGCTCATATAGGAGGCTTTCATGCTGGAGGAAACCTCCTCCGGGATATGTTCTACGGAGTCGCGCCTGAATGTGGGAGTTTCCAGGGAAGGAACATGCTCGCTTCTCTTGGCGCGAATTGCTGAAAAACTCTGGCTTCTTTGCTCGGTTGTTGCAAGGAGCAGAAGGAGTATCAGCTAAAATCGACACGGAGTTAACAGAAGAAGCATGCAAAAGAAAGGCTTACAGTAGTGCACGTGTTCATGTTGAGCTTCACCCCACTGGCTTAATCCATCTAGATCCAGAAAAGACACGCTTCACAAGACCGGTGCTGAAACACACGAAAATCACTGTTGTTCTTGATAATCTTCTAACATCGGAACGACTAATGAACAAACGATCAAACGAAAAAATAATGGATGAACTTGAAACGTGAGTGCCACTGACCAATATTTTTTCGAAGACCGAAAACGACCGGAATTTCAATTGCAGTAAAACAAGGCGTTGTTTTTCAACGTTGCTCAGATTGGCCGTGCATGACTTTCGATGTTTGCCTGCTCCCTTGTATGCAAATTTCCCTTTGTAGTCATTCAGTTTTACAGGAAGTAGGGAGTTAGTCATGAATTTGACTTGAGACTACAATGCTCGTTTGGGGTGTGACCGTTTAAGTCAATTTGCTTTCGTAAATTATTTATGCGTAAGACGACTTTTTGCTGGTCGAAAATGAGACGCGCTGGGCAGAAACGGCTGAAGATGCTTAAGGTTGGTTTAATCGGTTCTTGAAGATGACGGAGTTGGTTTGAGTTAATCAGATTTAGATTATTGCGGTTTTTTGCATCGGTTTGCACTTGAAAAGGTCCTCCATTGGAACAGATTGAGTCTAGGATTAGGACGACGATGTGGACAGTTTAAAATGAGCCTAAATATTTATTAATTGTGTATATTTTCCTGACTGTATTTCAACTTAATTCAAAAGAAATTCCTGGGTTCCAGTCAATTTTATTGTTTACCATTTAACATATTACAAAAACGTTTCGGTGTTTTTCTCCACCATCATCAGTTTGTATGTATGGTTGTTTCACACAACCATACATACAAACTGATGATGGTGGAGAAAAACACCGAAACGTTTTTGTGACATTTTAAATGGTAAACAATAAAATTGACTGGAACCCAGGA
>NW_026018715.1:13719563-13729360 GCF_020466585.1 Dendroctonus ponderosae
TTTCGCTTTTCAGAACATCAGCCGCCAAGGCAGTTTTCGCAAAGGCCACGCGAAGAAAGAAAGCATCTCAGATCTGGCGCAGCAGGAGCTAAAATCGCTCTTCAACAAAACGAAGAAATCCATCAGTTCGGCTGCTCAAAGAGGCCGCGAGCGCTTCAGGAAATACGAGCAACAGTTGGCGAAGCGTAGCCAATCGGCGCCGCAGAAGTTCGTCGAAGAGTTGCAGGAGAGTTTGGAGAAAGTCCAGCACAACGACGCG
Organism: Dendroctonus ponderosae; assembly: GCF_020466585.1. NCBI lineage: Eukaryota > Metazoa > Arthropoda > Insecta > Coleoptera > Curculionidae > Dendroctonus > Dendroctonus ponderosae. The sequence continues at coordinate 13,719,823 of NW_026018715.1, forward strand.
AGTTTGAGGAGGAAATACTCCGATTCGGATTTCACTGTTGCATCTAAAGCGGCCTTTGAACTAAGTCCGCAGATGCAGCTGCAGCTGCTGCGCCAAAGAAAACCCCCGCTGGCTTCGGCCAAAATCATCGAGGTTCTAGACGCGAAAACTTGCAGCGTGGTGCAGCGGAAATGCATCGCAGCCTCTGGAAAAACCAAGCAAGTCGTTCTGAGCAGCTTCAGAACCTTGTCCATAAGGGAACTGTTCCGGAACTACCAAATCCACAAAAGACAGTTCCATCGGGAGTACAATCAAATCAAACGCACATTCCGTCGATGCTGTTGTGAACTGTTTTTGATCATGGTGTTTTGCGGCTTGGGAGGCCTCATGTTCAAATTCACTGAGGGCACGTTCGAAACGTACTACAAGTGCGGAGTTAAGAGAGTGAAGCGAGACTTTATCGACTTGTTGTGGCTGAAGAGCCACAACTTGAGGGAGGACGACTGGAAGTCCTTGGCCAGGAGCAGGCTGAGGAAGTTTGAGGAGGAGCTGCATAGCGCGCATGAGGCGGGCATGACCGATTACAGTGGCATGCGATCTTGGAGTTTTTTGAATGGGATTGTTTATTGTTTGACGATTTTAACTACCATCGGTGAGTTTTGAGGGTCGTCGCATATCGGAAAAGTCAGCAAGTGTCCAATGGACAGTGTTTTTCTTCAGCAGTTGGAGCAAATTGCTGCGTATGCACGTGACGTAATTTTGGAGGCACTGGGTGGAAAAACTTGATACTTTTGCAGGAATTTTGATGGAATTTGCCACAGTTTTTCAGTGGAGGAGGGAACAGTGGAACTCTCTGATGTACCTGCGGATTTTGTGTTGAATATTTTGCACAATTCCTTCACAAATTTCGTGACTTTCACACAAGTCGAGTGAAATCGCCAAAAGTCTTATAAAATCAGTGTTGTAAGAAAATCGCTTCTTTGCAGGCTATGGACACATGTTTCCCAAAACTCACACAGGAAGAGCCCTCACCATCGTCTACGCCCTGATAGGAATTCCACTTTTCCTGATTGCCCTCACTGATTTCGGGAAATTATTCACCAGAGGCATCAAGTTCGTGTGGTCGTTTGTCCGCCGCCTGTACTACACTGGGAGTTGCCGAAAAGTGCGGAAAAATGCCAATATGGACGTAAGTACAATATTTCTTAATTAGCCTTCACTTTTTCATTAAATTCTGTTCAGGGTGGCTGAAAAATCGATTTTATTTCGGTTAATTTGCGGAAGATACTCACAGTTGAACGTGCAGCTTCAGGTTGGTTAAGCTTCACCTGGAACTTTCCTCAAACGATTTTTTACCGAAAAACTGAGTGTTGTATGATTTTCGTCCATAACCAAAAGCTTTGCAAATAAATTGAAAAAATAAATTTTGCATTTCGGAATTTTTTGCCATACTTTTTCCAGATATTTCGAACGCATGTTGCATAGAAACAAACATCGTTCAATCGGTAGTTAGTTGCTCATTTAATTGGGCCACCCTGTATATATTCACAGCTTTTTCACTCTCAGTTGTAAAGCAAATATTCAATAACGAACAGGGCGGTTCCAAAGTGGCAACGTTCTTCTGGATGGAGCCCAGAAGAGTTTTTAGATGAAATATTTTCCATTTTCTATAGTTTTCGTCTGTTTTCAAAAATTGTAAAAATGACTATATGACAACATTTTTCGTAACATGCAGATGAAGAATAATCAGGGCGATGATGTTTTCAGGAATTTTCTCTCTTTTTTTCAAAACTCTATTTCTGCCAGTTTTGTTAAAAAAAATTATCACTTTGTGAATTCTTTTGCCCAATTTGGTTGGTGTAATGTTGAAAATTTTATTCCGAATTAAAATTCCGAGAAACACAGAAAATATGGACAAAAGACCATTTGATTTGAAAAATTGCGTCTGTGAAAATTATATTGAAAAATTGCAACGAAACTTCTTAAAAAAATCATCACCCTGTAGCATCTTTTACCCAAATTGGTTGGCGTAATGTTGAAAGTTTTATGGCAAATACATTTTGTCAATTCCGAACTAATTTAGAAAAAAAGGACAGAAAATATATAATATACAGGGCGGTTAAAAAAGGGCAACTTTCATCTGGATGGAGCGCAGAGGATTTTTCAGAGGAATAATTTTCCGATCAAACTTGTCGGGATCGTTCGTCCATAGTTTTCGCATATTTTTGAAAAATTAAGTCAAAAATGCAAAATTTTGGAAAATTAAAAGTTAAATCAGTGCGATGGTGTTTTCAGGATTTTGGTCTTCCTTTTTTCAAAACTCTTGCACTGAGAGTTTAGGAAAAAAACAGACCAAACTTCAAAAAAAAAATTTAATAGCAAAGTTCCAAACTAAATTTTTATAAAAAGACGGAAAGTTTGGACAAAAAACCCTAATGACCAGTTTTGGAAAATTGCTCCTCTAAAAATTCCATTGCGCTGCGAGTCTTAGAGAAAACGAGACCAAACTCTACATCACCCTGCAGAAACGTGAGATAAACTTTTCGAAAGAAGTAAAAAATGGTCAAAAGACCGAGACAAATAATTTCGAAAAGCTATTCCTTCAGAAACTCTTCTGCACTCCATCCAGAGGAATGACTCCCGTTTTGAACCATCCTGTATAATGCTGCATATTTTTTTTAGAACTGAAAATGAAAATTTTGCTAAATATATACAGGGAAGCCCAATTAAACTATAAAACTAGCAACTAACTATCGCTTGAATGGTGTTTGTGAAACACTTAAGCTTTAGAGAGTAAAACGATGTTCAATAATCCGGCAGTTGCTTAAAAATGTCTCTTCAGATAAGCTCCAAAAAAAAGTAATTTGAGCAAACTTCTGGAATCAGTTGGAATATTTTTGCCTCATTTTAACAAACATTTTTTTAAAATTTATTTTCCTGGCTGCCTGACTAATTTTTATAAATTCTATTTAAAATTTTGCATTTTTTCAAAAAATCGACCCGCGCCTTTAGAAAAATTTCATCCAAAAAGCAATATTTCATATGCGTGTTTTTTGAGCTCAATCGATTCTTTTTGACGTAAGAAGCTTACAAATATGCATTTATAAACTGTTTGGGTGAATGATAAGAAACAAATCGTCGCTTAAAGATCGTGAACGGTCAAAAATCGCTTAAAATGTGCCGAAAATGTCTGTTATTTCGGATCTGAATCCTCTACCAGGTTTTTCAATGAGTTCGATGCATTCCTCACATCCGTGAGCCAAAAATGATGTAAAATTTAAGACATTTTGAGAAAATTTTCATTTTTTTAAAAAATCGACCGCCCCCCCTTGAAAAAATTTTGTTCAAAAATAAAAATTTCACATGCGTGTTTTTTTAGCTCAAATGATTCCTTTCGACTTAAGAAGGTCACTAATATGCATTTATAAAGTGTTTGGGTCAATAATAAGAAGGAAATCGTCGGCTAAAGATCGTGAACGCTCAAAAAACACTTAAAATGTGCCGAAAATGTCTATTATTTCCGATCTGAAACTTCTAACATGTTTTTCAATGTGTTTGATGCATTCCTCGTGTCCGTGAGATGAAAATGATGTGAAATTTAAGACATTTTGAAAATATTTTCTTTTTTTCAAAAAATCGAGCTCCACCCTTGAAATAATTTGGATCCAAAATCAAATTTTTACTTGCGTGTTTTTTGAGCTCAATCGATTCCTTTCGACGTAAGAAGGTCACAAATGTGCGTTTATAAACTGTTTGGATTAATAATAAGGAAGACATCGTCGGCTAAAGATCGCGAAAGCTCAAAAAGCGCTTAAATGTGCCGAAAATGTCTATTATTTCGGATCTGAAACTTCTACCATGTTTTTCAATGAGTTTAATGCATTCCTCACATCCGTGAGCCGAACATGATGTAAAATTTCAGACATTTTGAGAAAATTTTAATTTTTTCAAAAAATCGACCTCCACCCTTGGAAAAATTTCGTCCAAAAATCAAAATTTTACATGCGTGTTTTTTGAGCTCAATCGATTCCTTTCGACGTAAGAAGGTCACAAATGTGCGTTTATAAAGTGTTTGGATTAATAATAAGAAAGAAATCGTCGGTTAAAGATCGTGAACGGTCAAAAATCGCTTAAAATGTGCCGAAAATGTCTATTATTTTGGATCTGAAACTTCTACCATGTTTTTCAATGAGTTCGATGCATTCCTCACATCCGTGAGCCGAACATGATGTAAAATTTAAGATATTTTGAGAAAATTTTAATTTTTTCAAAAAATCGACCTCCACCCTTGGAAAAATTTCGTCCAAAAATAAAAATTTTACATGCGTGTTTTTTAAGCTCAATCGATTACTTTCGACGTAAGAAGATCAGAAATATGCGTTTATAAAGTGTTTGGGTTAATAATAAGAAAGAAATCGTCGGTTAAAGATCGTGAACGGTCAAAAATCGCTTAAAATGTGCCGAAAATGTATATTATTTCGGATCTGAAATTTCAACCATGTTTTTCAATGAGTTCGATGCATTCCTCGTGTTCGTGAGCTGAAAATGATGTAAAATTTAAGACATTTTGAGAAAATTTTCATTTTTTCAAAAAATCGACCGCCACCCCTGGAAAAATTTCGTCCAAAAATCAAAATTTCACATGCGTGTTTTTTGAGCTCAATCGATTCCTTTCGACATAAGAAGGTCAGAAATATGAGTTTAAAAAGTGTTTGGGTTAATAATAAGGAAGAAATCGTCGGCTAAAGATCGCGTAAGCTCAAAAAGCTCTTAAATGTGCCGAAAATGTGTATTATTTCGGATCTGAAACTTCTACCGTGTTTTTCAGTGAGTCCGATGCATTCCTCGCGTCTGTGAGTCGAAAATGATGTAAAATTTAAGACATTTTGAGAACATTTTCATTTTTTCAAAAAATCGACCTCCACCCTTGGAAAAATTTCAGCCAAGAATCAAAATTTCACATGCGTGTTTTTTGAGCTCAATCGATTCTTTTCGACGTAAGAAGGTCACTAATATGCATTTATAAAGTGTTTGGGTTAATAATAAGAAATAAATTCGCTAAAGATCGCGAATGCTCAAAAAGCGCTTAAATGTGCCGAAAATGTCTATTATTTCGGATCTGAAACTTCTACCATGTTTTTAGTGAGTTCGATGCATTCATCGCGTCTGAGTTGAAAATGATGTAAAATTATTAATTGCAATTGCAAAATAGTAACAAACAATACCCTAGCTAAGAGATGCGATCTCAGAGTCAAATTCACGTGGCTTTATTGGAAAAAATTGCTGTTTTCCTCAATGCAACAGTGAGTTGTTTCAGGACATTTTCAAAGGCGCTCAGAACCTCTACGACTACGCCACCTTCAAAAGACCCTCACTGTTCGACCCGACCAGCCCCATGCCGCCCGAATCGGAAAGCCAACAGCAAACGGAGACGCCCACCACCCCAGCGATTTCCAACTTTGAAATCGACGACGAATTCAACCTCCCCATCTCCGTAGCTCTTTTCATCCTCGTTTCGTACATTTTCTGCGGCGCCGTCATGTACATGGTGATCGAAAAATGGAACTTCTTCGAAGCCTTTTACTTCGTCTTCATTTCCATGTCCACCATCGGCTTTGGCGACTACGTTCCTCGCGATCCTGTTTTCATGATCGGCTCCATCATCTACCTGGTGTTTGGGCTGGCTTTGATGTCGATGTGCATCAATGTGGTGCAGGCCAAGCTGAGCGACACTTTCAAGCAGGCGTCTTCGAAGATCGGAGCCACCATTGGTCTGGAGGTGGACGAGGAAGGCAGCGTTATCATGGCAGCTCCGGAGAATATCGAAGAAATCACTCCTGTGAGGGTGGAGATTGCCAACGAAGTAGCCGAGGCGAAATGAGTGGGTTCTTGATTGGTCAATAAATATTTTATTATTTAAAATCCTGCGTCCTTTTTTCATCTGGACGGCGAACAGTTTTGAACATCAGACCTCTAACCTCCTAAAATGGCCATCAAAGCCTTACAGTGTCCGATTATGGCGCACGAAATAACACCCAGTTAAACTAATTTATGTCTAGCCTACATGATTCGCTTAACTACCGAAAATTACGAGAAGGAAATGGCTCCATTCTTAGACGAAGTTTATAATGAAATAATCACACACGACTAACTAGGCGAATTGCGACTTCGTTCAGTCCATTCCCGATGGCAGCGTTAGAAGCAAATGAAACTCTCCGTCTTTGAACGGTGCGCTTCCCAAAGGGCCTTCTCGCGTCTCCACAATGGTCCAGTATTGATCGGCCGTCTCAACCCCGATTTGCCAAAAACGTGTCCCGCTTCTTCCTGTGGGAGACCGCGTCGGCTAACGTGCACGTGCAGTTGAACGGGATGGTCGCCGATATGGACGACGAGAAGAAGCACGATGAGGAAATCACTCTTAAGCCGAAAATGACCCTCATCAATGGCATCACGGTGATTGTTGGCAGTATTATCGGTTCGGGAATATTCGTCTCGCCTTCTGGCGTTTTGAAGAACACCGGCAGTGTTAATGTGTCGCTGTTGGTTTGGACCATTTCGGGCGTCTTTTCCATGGTAAGTTCTGTTTGAATGTAACTCGATGTTCGGTATGAAGAAGTCGAAGCTTCTAGAAGGCGTATCTGGCTGTCTTTCAACCTAGTTTCTGGAACTTTGCAGTTCCAGATTTTCTAGCATGGTTTCAACCACCTCCTAAAGCTCTTTCTCCTTCTGGAAAGCTTCCAAGAAAAAGTTCCACACGGTTGAGGCGGAGTCCAGCTTCCAGAATCTTTTTGTTGGAAATTTAGTTTCAAAAACTTAGTCCACAATTTTTTTTAAAATTTTCTTACATTTTCACTCTAATTCCCTGGAAAACATAACTTTCCTAAAACTGAAAACTAACTATCCTCCGCATTCTACACTCTAATCCAAGTCGAAGAAAGTAGAGAAAATGCTCCCAGCAATCTCTTGGATTGGCATGGAAAAGAGAAACTTGCCTAAGTTCTGTTTGAAGAAGAACAAGCTTCTAGAAAGCTTCTCTGGTCTTCTTCGATCTAGTTTCTGGAAATTTCCAGCTCCAGCCCTTTAGCAAAGCTTTGAATGATATTCGAAAGGTTTCTTCTTCTGGAACCTTTCCAAGAAATGGTTCTACATGGTTAAGACGGTTTATGATTTCAAAGTCATTTTGCTGCTTATTTATATTCAAAAAAATTAGTTTTTTCTTATACAGAAGAAAACCAAACCTTCTAAGGTAAAATGGCCAAGCAATAAAAAAAAAGTTCTTTGCATTGCTTCTCTCTAGATTCTTGTAAAATCACACTACACTATGCTTCTAGAAACCTTCTTTGCTCTTATATTCCTTTCCTTTCTAGGAAGAATTTTTTTCTTCCACTCTCCTCTGCACAGGGGCGGATCCAGCTTTAAAGTCAGGGGGGGGGGGGTTATGTAGAAAAAATACAGTCCTCTGTTGTCTATGAAATTAGAAAAAATATCGTCGTTTTGTGCATGTTTCTCGGAGCAAAATGAGCAAGAACGCTCGTTTTTACATCATTCCAAAGAGAACTAAACGGCCTTTTTAGAAAGTGAAGCATCGATAAGGAAATGTTGCAGTTTTCTCAAAAAATGCTTGAATTCAAGAAGTTTTAGATTTGCGTGGATTTTTTTGAGTTGCAAAATCCACTTGAACATAACGTTGCTTTTTTCGAAGTTTCTCAAGAACCATTCGAGCCACAGAATTCGTTTTGCCATCGTTGGATAGAGAATTGAAAAGTCGATTCAGTCGTAACCACGTGAGTGAGGAAATTCGAGTAGTTTTGACCCAGAAAGCGAAATTTGAATATCAGACACTTAGGTGCAAGATTATGCCAAAATTTCATGTTTTCCGTCCAGTTTTTGCTCATCCCCTTGATCCGCCCTTACCTCTGCTACACTGAGAGCAAAAGAAAAATCACCAGCAATTTCTTCGATTAAAAAAATCAACTTGCCTAAGAAGAAGCAGTGAAAAAGAAGAAGCTTCTAGAAAGTTTCTCTGGTCTTCTTTCAATCTAGTTCCTGGAAAATTCCAGCTCCAGCTTTTCTAGCATGGTTTCAACCACATTATAAGGCGCTTCCTCCTTCTGGAAAGCTTCCAAGAGAAAGTTCTAGATGCTTCAGATGAAGTCATTCTTCCAAAACCCTTTTGTTGGGTAATTCGCTTCAAAAACTGTTTTTTTTTCAAAAAATAATGAGAGAGGCAAAAACTTTTGAATCCAAATTGCTAATAAAATTTTCTTGGAATGTCTCTTGCCTTGTTTTACGCTAATCCTAATCGTTCTAGAAATGCTCTGCAACTTCAGTTTCACTCTGATCCTGTCCAACTCCACCTCTCTAGCATTCCTTTTTTCTAGAGACTTTCTCTTGCCTCATTTCACCCTGACCTCCTAGACACCATCACCTCAATCTCCTCTAACAAGGCTCTTTCTTCCTCCCAGGTGGGAGCCTACTGTTACGCCGAATTGGGAACCATGATCCGAAAAAGTGGCGCCGACTACGCCTACATAATGGAAACTTTCGGGCCTTTCATGGCCTTCATCAGACTCTGGATCGAGTGTATGATAGTGAGGCCCTGCTCCCAAGCCATAGTGGCTCTCACTTTCAGCCAATACGTGATGAAACCGCTGTTTGTTGACTGCGACCCGCCCGATAATGCCGCTCGATTGCTGGCCGCTTGCTGTATTTGTAAGTCTAAGTGGGTGTTGATTTGTGTAAAGCTTTCGATACCATCAGCTTGAATGTTTGCCGGCCAGCGATGGCGATTTTATGCGGATGTTTTCGTTTTAGTTGTTTTAACGTTTGTTAACTGTTACGACGTTCGATGGGCCACCAGGGTACAAGATGTGTTCACTTATGCCAAATTGTTGGCTCTTTTTATCATAATAGCGGCTGGGATTTATCAGCTATACCAAGGTAAGTTTTCACTGATTTTCTCACGATTTTCTGAGCAAAAGTTAAGTGAGTTCTTGCTTGCATAAAAAGGGCATTTCAGGAGAAGCGTGCACTAAATTAGAGCCTAAAATTGCAAAACACCCGCTTTTTCGCCTGATTGAGTTCGTTCGTTTTAGGTCATTACTCCAATTTTTCCTTTATCAACACCAAGACTGAAGTGACTTCATTGGCCTTATCATTTTACTCGGGACTTTTTGCCTACAATGGTTGGTAAGTATTTCAATAGAATTTTAACTTCATTTGCTACTTAAATTATTTGCGGTTTCAACTGCAAAATTGGTGATTTAGGGAGACTTATTAAAGTCTTTGAATCCAGCGTTCATTGGGCAATAACTCCCACTAAATTCTCATTTTTGAACACTAATCTACTTGACCAGACAAATTTATTTATTTGCATTTTAAGCGTAAAATCTATTGCTCACAGACAGTGCTATAGAGTATTTCTGCATCAATATTTCGGAACCTTATTTGCTCACCTTATCAGCTACCAAAACCTCCTCACTTTCATCAACTACCAAAACACTCTCCTCACTTCATTGTACATACTTTCCTGACTGTGTTTCAATTCCAAATCAAAATT
>NW_026018715.1:13729460-13739258 GCF_020466585.1 Dendroctonus ponderosae
AATTTTGATTTGGAATTGAAACACAGTCAGGAAAGTATGTACAATGAAGTGAGGAGAGTGTTTTGGTAGTTGATGAAAGTGAGGAGGTTTTGGTAGCTGATAAGGTGAGCAAATAAGGTTCCGAAATATTGATGCAGAAATACTCTATAGCACTGTCTGTGAGCAATAGATTTTACGCTTAAAATGCAAATAAATAAATTTGTCTGGTCAAGTAGATTAGTGTTCAAAAATGAGAATTTAGTGGGAGTTATTGCCCAATGAACGCTGGATTCAAAGACTTTAATAAGTCTCCCTAAATCACCAATTTTGCAGTTGAAACCGCAAATAATTTAAGTAGCAAATGAAGTTAAAATTCTATTGAAATACTTACCAACCATTGTAGGCAAAAAGTCCCGAGTAAAATGATAAGGCCAATGAAGTCACTTCAGTCTTGGTGTTGATAAAGGAAAAATTGGAGTAATGACCTAAAACGAACGAACTCAATCAGGCGAAAAAGCGGGTGTTTTGCAATTTTAGGCTCTAATTTAGTGCACGCTTCTCCTGAAATGCCCTTTTTATGCAAGCAAGAACTCACTTAACTTTTGCTCAGAAAATCGTGAGAAAATCAGTGAAAACTTACCTTGGTATAGCTGATAAATCCCAGCCGCTATTATGATAAAAAGAGCCAACAATTTGGCATAAGTGAACACATCTTGTACCCTGGTGGCCCATCGAACGTCGTAACAGTTAACAAACGTTAAAACAACTAAAACGAAAACATCCGCATAAAATCGCCATCGCTGGCCGGCAAACATTCAAGCTGATGGTATCGAAAGCTTTACACAAATCAACACCCACTTAGACTTACAAATACAGCAAGCGGCCAGCAATCGAGCGGCATTATCGGGCGGGTCGCAGTCAACAAACAGCGGTTTCATCACGTATTGGCTGAAAGTGAGAGCCACTATGGCTTGGGAGCAGGGCCTCACTATCATACACTCGATCCAGAGTCTGATGAAGGCCATGAAAGGCCCGAAAGTTTCCATTATGTAGGCGTAGTCGGCGCCACTTTTTCGGATCATGGTTCCCAATTCGGCGTAACAGTAGGCTCCCACCTGGGAGGAAGAAAGAGCCTTGTTAGAGGAGATTGAGGTGATGGTGCCTAGGAGATGAGGGTGAAATGAGGCAAGAGAAAGTCTCTAGAAAAGAGGAATGCTAGAGAGGTGGAGTTGGACAGGATCAGAGTGAAACTGAAGTTACAGAGCATTTCTAGAACGATTAGGATTAGCGTAAAACAAGGCAAGAGACATTCCAAGGAAATTTTATTGGCAATTTGGCTTGAAAAGTGTTTTCCTCTTTAACAATTTTTTGAAAAAAAAACAGTTTTTGAACCGAATTACCCAACAAAAGGGTTTTGGAAGAATGACTTCATCTGAAGCATCTAGAACTTTCTCTTGGAAGCTTTCCAGAAAGAGGAAGAGCCTTATAATGTGGTTGAAACCATGCCAGAAAAGCTGGAGCTGAAATTTTCCAGACACTAGATTAAAAGAAGACCAGAGAAACTTTCTAGAAGCTCCTTCCTTTTCACTGCTTCTTCTTAGGCAAGTTGAATTTTTTTAATCGAAGAAATTGCTGGTGATTTTTCTTTTGCTCTCAGTGTAGCAGAGGTAAGGGCGGATCAAGGGGATGAGCAAAAACTGGACGGAAAACATGAAATTTTGGCATAATCTTGCACCTAAGTGTCTGATATTCAAATTTCGCTTTCTGGGTCAAAACTACTCGAATTTCCTCACTCACGTGGTTACGACTGAATCGACTTTTCAATTCTCTATCCAACGATGGCAAAACGAATTCTGTGGCTCGAATGGTTCTTGAGAAACTTCGAAAAAAGCAACGTTATGTTCAAGTGGATTTTGCAACTCAAAAAAATCCACGCAAATCTAAAACTTCTTGAATTCAAGCATTTTTTGAGAAAACTGCAACATTTCCTTATCGATGCTTCACTTTCTAAAAAGGCCGTTTAGTTCTCTTTGGAATGATGTAAAAACGAGCGTTCTTGCTCATTTTGCTCCGAGAAACATGCACAAAACGACGATATTTTTTCTAATTTCATAGACAACAGAGGACTGTATTTTTTCTACATAACCCCCCCCCCCCTGACTTTAAAGCTGGATCCGCCCCTGTGCAGAGGAGAGTGGAAGAAAAAAATTCTTCCTAGAAAGGAAAGGAATATAAGAGCAAAGAAGGTTTCTAGAAGCATAGTGTAGTGTGATTTTACAAGAATCTAGAGAGAAGCAATGCAAAGAACTTTTTTTTTATTGCTTGGCCATTTTACCTTAGAAGGTTTGGTTTTCTTCTGTATAAGAAAAAACTAATTTTTTTGAATATAAATAAGCAGCAAAATGACTTTGAAATCATAAACCGTCTTAACCATGTAGAACCATTTCTTGGAAAGGTTCCAGAAGAAGAAACCTTTCGAATATCATTCAAAGCTTTGCTAAAGGGCTGGAGCTGGAAATTTCCAGAAACTAGATCGAAGAAGACCAGAGAAGCTTTCTAGAAGCTTGTTCTTCTTCAAACAGAACTTAGGCAAGTTTCTCTTTTCCATGCCAATCCAAGAGATTGCTGGGAGCATTTTCTCTACTTTCTTCGACTTGGATTAGAGTGTAGAATGCGGAGGATAGTTAGTTTTCAGTTTTAGGAAAGTTATGTTTTCCAGGGAATTAGAGTGAAAATGTAAGAAAATTTTAAAAAAAATTGTGGACTAAGTTTTTGAAACTAAATTTCCAACAAAAAGATTCTGGAAGCTGGACTCCGCCTCAACCGTGTGGAACTTTTTCTTGGAAGCTTTCCAGAAGGAGAAAGAGCTTTAGGAGGTGGTTGAAACCATGCTAGAAAATCTGGAACTGCAAAGTTCCAGAAACTAGGTTGAAAGACAGCCAGATACGCCTTCTAGAAGCTTCGACTTCTTCATACCGAACATCGAGTTACATTCAAACAGAACTTACCATGGAAAAGACGCCCGAAATGGTCCAAACCAACAGCGACACATTAACACTGCCGGTGTTCTTCAAAACGCCAGAAGGCGAGACGAATATTCCCGAACCGATAATACTGCCAACAATCACCGTGATGCCATTGATGAGGGTCATTTTCGGCTTAAGAGTGATTTCCTCATCGTGCTTCTTCTCGTCGTCCATATCGGCGACCATCCCGTTCAACTGCACGTGCACGTTAGCCGACGCGGTCTCCCACAGGAAGAAGCGGGACACGTTTTTGGCAAATCGGGGTTGAGACGGCCGATCAATACTGGACCATTGTGGAGACGCGAGAAGGCCCTTTGGGAAGCGCACCGTTCAAAGACGGAGAGTTTCATTTGCTTCTAACGCTGCCATCGGGAATGGACTGAACGAAGTCGCAATTCGCCTAGTTAGTCGTGTGTGATTATTTCATTATAAACTTCGTCTAAGAATGGAGCCATTTCCTTCTCGTAATTTTCGGTAGTTAAGCGAATCATGTAGGCTAGACATAAATTAGTTTAACTGGGTGTTATTTCGTGCGCCATAATCGGACACTGTAAGGCTTTGATGGCCATTTTAGGAGGTTAGAGGTCTGATGTTCAAAACTGTTCGCCGTCCAGATGAAAAAAGGACGCAGGATTTTAAATAATAAAATATTTATTGACCAATCAAGAACCCACTCATTTCGCCTCGGCTACTTCGTTGGCAATCTCCACCCTCACAGGAGTGATTTCTTCGATATTCTCCGGAGCTGCCATGATAACGCTGCCTTCCTCGTCCACCTCCAGACCAATGGTGGCTCCGATCTTCGAAGACGCCTGCTTGAAAGTGTCGCTCAGCTTGGCCTGCACCACATTGATGCACATCGACATCAAAGCCAGCCCAAACACCAGGTAGATGATGGAGCCGATCATGAAAACAGGATCGCGAGGAACGTAGTCGCCAAAGCCGATGGTGGACATGGAAATGAAGACGAAGTAAAAGGCTTCGAAGAAGTTCCATTTTTCGATCACCATGTACATGACGGCGCCGCAGAAAATGTACGAAACGAGGATGAAAAGAGCTACGGAGATGGGGAGGTTGAATTCGTCGTCGATTTCAAAGTTGGAAATCGCTGGGGTGGTGGGCGTCTCCGTTTGCTGTTGGCTTTCCGATTCGGGCGGCATGGGGCTGGTCGGGTCGAACAGTGAGGGTCTTTTGAAGGTGGCGTAGTCGTAGAGGTTCTGAGCGCCTTTGAAAATGTCCTGAAACAACTCACTGTTGCATTGAGGAAAACAGCAATTTTTTCCAATAAAGCCACGTGAATTTGACTCTGAGATCGCATCTCTTAGCTAGGGTATTGTTTGTTACTATTTTGCAATTGCAATTAATAATTTTACATCATTTTCAACTCAGACGCGATGAATGCATCGAACTCACTAAAAACATGGTAGAAGTTTCAGATCCGAAATAATAGACATTTTCGGCACATTTAAGCGCTTTTTGAGCATTCGCGATCTTTAGCGAATTTATTTCTTATTATTAACCCAAACACTTTATAAATGCATATTAGTGACCTTCTTACGTCGAAAAGAATCGATTGAGCTCAAAAAACACGCATGTGAAATTTTGATTCTTGGCTGAAATTTTTCCAAGGGTGGAGGTCGATTTTTTGAAAAAATGAAAATGTTCTCAAAATGTCTTAAATTTTACATCATTTTCGACTCACAGACGCGAGGAATGCATCGGACTCACTGAAAAACACGGTAGAAGTTTCAGATCCGAAATAATACACATTTTCGGCACATTTAAGAGCTTTTTGAGCTTACGCGATCTTTAGCCGACGATTTCTTCCTTATTATTAACCCAAACACTTTTTAAACTCATATTTCTGACCTTCTTATGTCGAAAGGAATCGATTGAGCTCAAAAAACACGCATGTGAAATTTTGATTTTTGGACGAAATTTTTCCAGGGGTGGCGGTCGATTTTTTGAAAAAATGAAAATTTTCTCAAAATGTCTTAAATTTTACATCATTTTCAGCTCACGAACACGAGGAATGCATCGAACTCATTGAAAAACATGGTTGAAATTTCAGATCCGAAATAATATACATTTTCGGCACATTTTAAGCGATTTTTGACCGTTCACGATCTTTAACCGACGATTTCTTTCTTATTATTAACCCAAACACTTTATAAACGCATATTTCTGATCTTCTTACGTCGAAAGTAATCGATTGAGCTTAAAAAACACGCATGTAAAATTTTTATTTTTGGACGAAATTTTTCCAAGGGTGGAGGTCGATTTTTTGAAAAAATTAAAATTTTCTCAAAATATCTTAAATTTTACATCATGTTCGGCTCACGGATGTGAGGAATGCATCGAACTCATTGAAAAACATGGTAGAAGTTTCAGATCCAAAATAATAGACATTTTCGGCACATTTTAAGCGATTTTTGACCGTTCACGATCTTTAACCGACGATTTCTTTCTTATTATTAATCCAAACACTTTATAAACGCACATTTGTGACCTTCTTACGTCGAAAGGAATCGATTGAGCTCAAAAAACACGCATGTAAAATTTTGATTTTTGGACGAAATTTTTCCAAGGGTGGAGGTCGATTTTTTGAAAAAATTAAAATTTTCTCAAAATGTCTGAAATTTTACATCATGTTCGGCTCACGGATGTGAGGAATGCATTAAACTCATTGAAAAACATGGTAGAAGTTTCAGATCCGAAATAATAGACATTTTCGGCACATTTAAGCGCTTTTTGAGCTTTCGCGATCTTTAGCCGACGATGTCTTCCTTATTATTAATCCAAACAGTTTATAAACGCACATTTGTGACCTTCTTACGTCGAAAGGAATCGATTGAGCTCAAAAAACACGCAAGTAAAAATTTGATTTTGGATCCAAATTATTTCAAGGGTGGAGCTCGATTTTTTGAAAAAAAGAAAATATTTTCAAAATGTCTTAAATTTCACATCATTTTCATCTCACGGACACGAGGAATGCATCAAACACATTGAAAAACATGTTAGAAGTTTCAGATCGGAAATAATAGACATTTTCGGCACATTTTAAGTGTTTTTTGAGCGTTCACGATCTTTAGCCGACGATTTCCTTCTTATTATTGACCCAAACACTTTATAAATGCATATTAGTGACCTTCTTAAGTCGAAAGGAATCATTTGAGCTAAAAAAACACGCATGTGAAATTTTTATTTTTGAACAAAATTTTTTCAAGGGGGGGCGGTCGATTTTTTAAAAAAATGAAAATTTTCTCAAAATGTCTTAAATTTTACATCATTTTTGGCTCACGGATGTGAGGAATGCATCGAACTCATTGAAAAACCTGGTAGAGGATTCAGATCCGAAATAACAGACATTTTCGGCACATTTTAAGCGATTTTTGACCGTTCACGATCTTTAAGCGACGATTTGTTTCTTATCATTCACCCAAACAGTTTATAAATGCATATTTGTAAGCTTCTTACGTCAAAAAGAATCGATTGAGCTCAAAAAACACGCATATGAAATATTGCTTTTTGGATGAAATTTTTCTAAAGGCGCGGGTCGATTTTTTGAAAAAATGCAAAATTTTAAATAGAATTTATAAAAATTAGTCAGGCAGCCAGGAAAATAAATTTTAAAAAAATGTTTGTTAAAATGAGGCAAAAATATTCCAACTGATTCCAGAAGTTTGCTCAAATTACTTTTTTTTGGAGCTTATCTGAAGAGACATTTTTAAGCAACTGCCGGATTATTGAACATCGTTTTACTCTCTAAAGCTTAAGTGTTTCACAAACACCATTCAAGCGATAGTTAGTTGCTAGTTTTATAGTTTAATTGGGCTTCCCTGTATATATTTAGCAAAATTTTCATTTTCAGTTCTAAAAAAAATATGCAGCATTATACAGGATGGTTCAAAACGGGAGTCATTCCTCTGGATGGAGTGCAGAAGAGTTTCTGAAGGAATAGCTTTTCGAAATTATTTGTCTCGGTCTTTTGACCATTTTTTACTTCTTTCGAAAAGTTTATCTCACGTTTCTGCAGGGTGATGTAGAGTTTGGTCTCGTTTTCTCTAAGACTCGCAGCGCAATGGAATTTTTAGAGGAGCAATTTTCCAAAACTGGTCATTAGGGTTTTTTGTCCAAACTTTCCGTCTTTTTATAAAAATTTAGTTTGGAACTTTGCTATTAAATTTTTTTTTTGAAGTTTGGTCTGTTTTTTTCCTAAACTCTCAGTGCAAGAGTTTTGAAAAAAGGAAGACCAAAATCCTGAAAACACCATCGCACTGATTTAACTTTTAATTTTCCAAAATTTTGCATTTTTGACTTAATTTTTCAAAAATATGCGAAAACTATGGACGAACGATCCCGACAAGTTTGATCGGAAAATTATTCCTCTGAAAAATCCTCTGCGCTCCATCCAGATGAAAGTTGCCCTTTTTTAACCGCCCTGTATATTATATATTTTCTGTCCTTTTTTTCTAAATTAGTTCGGAATTGACAAAATGTATTTGCCATAAAACTTTCAACATTACGCCAACCAATTTGGGTAAAAGATGCTACAGGGTGATGATTTTTTTAAGAAGTTTCGTTGCAATTTTTCAATATAATTTTCACAGACGCAATTTTTCAAATCAAATGGTCTTTTGTCCATATTTTCTGTGTTTCTCGGAATTTTAATTCGGAATAAAATTTTCAACATTACACCAACCAAATTGGGCAAAAGAATTCACAAAGTGATAATTTTTTTTAACAAAACTGGCAGAAATAGAGTTTTGAAAAAAAGAGAGAAAATTCCTGAAAACATCATCGCCCTGATTATTCTTCATCTGCATGTTACGAAAAATGTTGTCATATAGTCATTTTTACAATTTTTGAAAACAGACGAAAACTATAGAAAATGGAAAATATTTCATCTAAAAACTCTTCTGGGCTCCATCCAGAAGAACGTTGCCACTTTGGAACCGCCCTGTTCGTTATTGAATATTTGCTTTACAACTGAGAGTGAAAAAGCTGTGAATATATACAGGGTGGCCCAATTAAATGAGCAACTAACTACCGATTGAACGATGTTTGTTTCTATGCAACATGCGTTCGAAATATCTGGAAAAAGTATGGCAAAAAATTCCGAAATGCAAAATTTATTTTTTCAATTTATTTGCAAAGCTTTTGGTTATGGACGAAAATCATACAACACTCAGTTTTTCGGTAAAAAATCGTTTGAGGAAAGTTCCAGGTGAAGCTTAACCAACCTGAAGCTGCACGTTCAACTGTGAGTATCTTCCGCAAATTAACCGAAATAAAATCGATTTTTCAGCCACCCTGAACAGAATTTAATGAAAAAGTGAAGGCTAATTAAGAAATATTGTACTTACGTCCATATTGGCATTTTTCCGCACTTTTCGGCAACTCCCAGTGTAGTACAGGCGGCGGACAAACGACCACACGAACTTGATGCCTCTGGTGAATAATTTCCCGAAATCAGTGAGGGCAATCAGGAAAAGTGGAATTCCTATCAGGGCGTAGACGATGGTGAGGGCTCTTCCTGTGTGAGTTTTGGGAAACATGTGTCCATAGCCTGCAAAGAAGCGATTTTCTTACAACACTGATTTTATAAGACTTTTGGCGATTTCACTCGACTTGTGTGAAAGTCACGAAATTTGTGAAGGAATTGTGCAAAATATTCAACACAAAATCCGCAGGTACATCAGAGAGTTCCACTGTTCCCTCCTCCACTGAAAAACTGTGGCAAATTCCATCAAAATTCCTGCAAAAGTATCAAGTTTTTCCACCCAGTGCCTCCAAAATTACGTCACGTGCATACGCAGCAATTTGCTCCAACTGCTGAAGAAAAACACTGTCCATTGGACACTTGCTGACTTTTCCGATATGCGACGACCCTCAAAACTCACCGATGGTAGTTAAAATCGTCAAACAATAAACAATCCCATTCAAAAAACTCCAAGATCGCATGCCACTGTAATCGGTCATGCCCGCCTCATGCGCGCTATGCAGCTCCTCCTCAAACTTCCTCAGCCTGCTCCTGGCCAAGGACTTCCAGTCG
Organism: Dendroctonus ponderosae; assembly: GCF_020466585.1. NCBI lineage: Eukaryota > Metazoa > Arthropoda > Insecta > Coleoptera > Curculionidae > Dendroctonus > Dendroctonus ponderosae. The sequence goes on from NW_026018715.1 coordinate 13,738,521, forward strand.
TCCTCCCTCAAGTTGTGGCTCTTCAGCCACAACAAGTCGATAAAGTCTCGCTTCACTCTCTTAACTCCGCACTTGTAGTACGTTTCGAACGTGCCCTCAGTGAATTTGAACATGAGGCCTCCCAAGCCGCAAAACACCATGATCAAAAACAGTTCACAACAGCATCGACGGAATGTGCGTTTGATTTGATTGTACTCCCGATGGAACTGTCTTTTGTGGATTTGGTAGTTCCGGAACAGTTCCCTTATGGACAAGGTTCTGAAGCTGCTCAGAACGACTTGCTTGGTTTTTCCAGAGGCTGCGATGCATTTCCGCTGCACCACGCTGCAAGTTTTCGCGTCTAGAACCTCGATGATTTTGGCCGAAGCCAGCGGGGGTTTTCTTTGGCGCAGCAGCTGCAGCTGCATCTGCGGACTTAGTTCAAAGGCCGCTTTAGATGCAACAGTGAAATCCGAATCGGAGTATTTCCTCCTCAAACTCGCGTCGTTGTGCTGGACTTTCTCCAAACTCTCCTGCAACTCTTCGACGAACTTCTGCGGCGCCGATTGGCTACGCTTCGCCAACTGTTGCTCGTATTTCCTGAAGCGCTCGCGGCCTCTTTGAGCAGCCGAACTGATGGATTTCTTCGTTTTGTTGAAGAGCGATTTTAGCTCCTGCTGCGCCAGATCTGAGATGCTTTCTTTCTTCGCGTGGCCTTTGCGAAAACTGCCTTGGCGGCTGATGTTCTGAAAAGCGAAA
>NW_026018715.1:13739358-13743945 GCF_020466585.1 Dendroctonus ponderosae
TCCTGGGTTCCAGTCAATTTTATTGTTTACCATTTAAAATGTCACAAAAACGTTTCGGTGTTTTTCTCCACCATCATCAGTTTGTATGTATGGTTGTGTGAAACAACCATACATACAAACTGATGATGGTGGAGAAAAACACCGAAACGTTTTTGTAATATGTTAAATGGTAAACAATAAAATTGACTGGAACCCAGGAATTTCTTTTGAATTAAACTAAATATTTATTTTTTTGGCTCTGAAGGATCTAATGCGTTTTTAGATGAGCTCGTTGCATTGCACACGTTGCTTAGATAAAAATATTGCGTTTGAGGCGAAATTGTTTTTACCGAAAGTTTCCGAGGTACAAAAAATGGTTTTTTGCGGTTTTTTAGGTCGGGGAATCAAAATTCCCCATTACTTACTTTGGAGTTTTCTGAAGCTGCAACATCAGAAAATTTTTCAAATCAAAAAGTGAAAAATTGCTAACTTTGCAGTGTTTTACGAATTCAAAGTGTTTAAACAGTTGCTTTTTTAAATTAAATGATAACTGACAACATTAAAGTAGAAAAAGCAATCAAAACGGTTGTTCTTAGGTGGGTGTCACATTTTATTCGATGGAAGCAAAAACAGTATGAATCCTGATTAATAATACATTGAACTGGTTTCCAGATCACTTCGACATTCCGCCGAGATAAATAATATGATAATGAGCCGCATATTTTGGCAACCTGTATTGTGTTAATGCCGGTTCAACGACACCGATAAATTTGTCACATAACTCATAATGCTTCGGTTGGGAGTCCATTATCGGACAATTAGCATAATGCTGTTAACGCGTTAGTAAAGACGATGTTTTACTTGAAACTAATTAGTCAATTTCCCCCCAAAAAATCACAGATTCTAAGATGATGGATCGTTTCTAAGGAGCTTAAATGTGGGCAAATTATGCGAATGTGCACATTAAGGCAATAAATCTTTTTCGAGCCTTCTCTTTTGGTCTTTCTTAAAAGAACTGTTAAACACTGGTTAAAACTGTTTCTGAGGATGGCTGCAAATCGAAAAGTTCTTCACGTATAGAACAAACTTCGGGTTCCTGCGCAAATTAATGTGGAACTACGACCTACTTAAAACTCCCCAAAATATGATACTTTGAAAAATCCTAGAAAATTTCCTGATAATGGCCGAACATCGAACTTTTTGGCACTTGTGGAGTGAACTTTTCTACGCAATTTGCCTACACAAGCGACTCTGTAACTTAGCTGATTTGAAAATAAGTCAATACCAAACTCGGATCTGCTTGCAAAAACCGACTAGATAAACCAGACGCCATTTGAAATTTAAAAAAAATGCCTGAGGATGACTGAAATTCGAAACCCTGGCCACTTATAGAAAAACGATTTTTTGCTTTACTAGATTCTGCGGAAAAAATGTCGGAAAGTTTATGTACAATTAACTGAAGATGACTTTTTAACAAAAGTCTTGAAGAATCGAAACATTTTGTGATTGGTTGGAATCAAAAATTAAAGGCGGTTTAATTGAGTTTAATGAATGGCTAACTAGTGTGCATAGAAAACCACAAAAATCAAAAGCAAAATTTAAAAGCCTCTGGAAAATAACCTGATGATGACTAAAAATAAAAAGAATCACTCCTTATGAGCAGACTTATCTGCTTTCTGAAGAAATAACTGCCGAACTCCGGCTTGCATAAACAAGCGCATAATTTAATTTCAAAATCAAAATCGAACCTTTTTTCTCACACAAACGCAACTTGACCGATTTCTGCAAAAATAACTGCCAAACTTTTTCGCGTAAAAGCCAGCTTTGACGCCGGGAAATCAATATAAATTGGTCCAAAATTTTGAAAGATCGAAGACGCAAAAATTTTCCTTTCGGTCAGCAAACTGCGACTCGTTTTTTCTGAATATCCTGAAAAGGCCGCCAATAGCGATAACGACCGATTAAGTGCCCATTTGATGTGGCCAATGATAATTCCCACTCATCGTGCCTTAGAAGAAGAATTTAGTAAAGAAACGTTGTTAAAAAACTGAGCTGTTTGGCCTTTTTTGACTCCACTGGTTAAAGAGCGGGATTTTTCCACGTTTGGCAAGTCAAGTGCTCAATTAAGCCCTTGGCTGGAAACGCTAATGAATAGCACATGTTTTCTGGGAAACAACCGATTTGCCATGGAAAGCTGCGCTTTTCTTGGGCGATCTTTGATCAACATTTTTGCGCTTCAGTTCGCTAGAAAAAATGAAATTCTGGCTACAACTGTTTTTGTACGCAAAAGTAAACTTTCGTATGGTTATCCAAAGGCGGGCTAATTGCTCAGCAAATAGCAAATATTACATTTTGTCAATATTAGACAAGCTCACATAAACCCGATAAAATCGCTTCCAATCCGTAATAATCACCACTTTTGCGGATAAAAAACCGGTCTGTTTGACTGCAAATTTTCAACATAAAATCCATACATACCTAGACAGGAAATGCAGAACGGCAAACAATGTTCAAAGAAAAATCGCACCTGCACTTGCACATACGGAAAACAAATCACCCGATGATACCAAAGGCAGTATCTTCAATGTCAATGTCGCAAGAACTAAATGCCTGAAAGGTTCTGAAGAGCCGCTCTTATACGATGAAATGAAGACGCCGAAGAATGGCCAGTTCTTCGCTGGATTGGTTGGGTACGCATTTAGCGAAACCCCAATTTCGACGCTGGTCCAAGAACTGGATTTTCGATCGGTTTTTTTGCAGTTAACGTTGATCCGGATTAAATCAACATGAAGATGTGAGTGCATTCGAAATGGCAACGAATGGCCTTGAACTTGAACGAAGAAACTGGTATCGGTTAATTAAATGATAAATCTTCAGCTGGAGGACGCTTGGTAGCCCTCGCAATATTCGATTTGTTTCAATTGAACGTAGTAGGAAGGCAATGAATAATCTCGATTCAAGTTCGATTAATTACCGTTAATGTTAACGTTACAACAGTTTGCTGATTAAAGGTAACGGATGTTCATGCTGGTGAATGTGAAGAACAAATTTGCGTAGATTTTTCTGTTTTTCCCTGCAAACCATCTTAAGTTATCAGGTCTTCTGACTGATATCGGAGTCTAAAGAAAAACTCCTTAGTTGCGTGAATCTGGTGAGCTTTTGGGCCTTTAGGCCCTCGTGGTTCCAGCAAACCACCTCTGAAGATGCAAGTTTTTTGTGCTCTTAGGAAGATACTCTGTTCCTCGAAGGCCTAAAGCCCAAAAAGCTCCTCATTTCCATCGATCGCTGTATTGGGCGACTTTCTTGGACAAATAATTGGCTGATCAATATTTAAACTACCTTGTTAATTGCAGAAAAAAACGACACCAAATTTAAAATTCTATCGAAAAATCGTCTGTAGGAAGAATTTGATGAAATATTAATCGGCGAAAAAAGCCAATATTTCTTTTCAATTCGAATCAATATTAGCAAATTGGCCTCGTTTGTCGATTTATTAATGTTTAAAAACTGTGAAGCCTCCCACAGCCTCAGTTTATTAATAATGACAAAGAAAGGCCACAAATTGCTTGATTGATTTCAAATGAACGCGAAAGACAAATGTGGACTTTAAACTTTGCATTATTAATGCGTCTCAGTCAAACACATAATTAAATATTTATCAAAACGAAAAAGTCCTGATAAATCGGTCTGTTAATCTGTAACGAAAAACGAAATTTAGACCCGCATCAACGTTAAATTCTCGTTGACATGACTGGTTTCTGTTTTAGAAACAACATCGTTAAATCTGCTCTTGTTTTTTTATTTGGCGCCCGTTTTTCGCTTTTAATGAAACAACGCCAGGGATTTTTAATTGGAATCCAAATCAACCAAAAACAAATTTTACAAATCGGGTCTAAAAGGCAACAAATAAGAAAAAGCTAATGGTTGGAAAAAGAAACAAAACCATTTCCTTTAAGGCGACAACGAAGGAAAAACAGCAGCAAATGGAAGTAAACACTGCTAATATACTAGACAATTCGAAATTTTTGTAGATAAAGCGACAAATTTTTAAATTTTGGACTGAGGCACAAAAAGCAGAATTTGAAACTTTGAAAATTCTGCCAAAATCTGTTAGTGGCCCGATTGAAGCCAAAGTCATCGGGAATCTTAAAGCGACTCTTCCGCATGTTGGGGCAAAAAATCGAGCTTTTATCTCTTCCAATTTGGGGGCGACAAATTTTTGAACTCCCTGCTGAGACATAAACAGCAGAATTTGAAATTTTGGAAATTTTTCCAAAATTTGTTGGCCACCCGATTGAAGCCAAAGTGGTTCAGGATTCTAACGAGATTCTTCCGCATGTCCAGACCAAAAATTGCGCTTTTATCTCTTCTAATTTGGGGGCGACAAATTTTTGAACTCCGGGCTGAGGCACAAAAACAAAATTTGAAACTTTGAAAATTCCTCCAAAATCTGTTAGTGGCCCAATTGAACCCAAAGTAGTCAAGCATTTTAACGAGACTTTTGCTCATGTCAAGGCAAAAAACAGCGCTTTTATCTCTTCTAGTTTGGGGGCGACAAATTTTTGAACTCCCGGCTGAGGCACAAAAACAGAATTTGAAACTTTGAAA
>NW_026018715.1:13744045-13748982 GCF_020466585.1 Dendroctonus ponderosae
GATTTTGGAGGAATTTTCAAAGTTTCAAATTCTGTTTTTGTGCGTCAGCCCGGAGTTCAAAAATGTGTGGCCCCCAAATTGGAAGAGATAAAAGCTCTGTTTTTTGCCTCGAGATGAGCAAAAGTCTCGTTAAAATGCTTGACTACTTTGGCTTCAATTGGGCCACTAACAGATTTTGGAAGAATTTTCAAAGTTTCAAATTCTGTTTTTGTGTCTCAGCTCGGAGTTCAAAAATGTGTCGCCCCCAAACTAGAAGAGATAAAAGCGCTTTTTTTTGCCTCGACATGAGCAAAAGTCTCGTTAAAATGCTTGACTACTTTGACTTCAATTGGGCCACTAACAGATTTTGGAGGAATTTTCAAAGTTTCAAATTCTGTTTTTGTGCCTCAGCGAGGAGTTCAAAAATTTGTCGCCCCCAAATTGGAAGAGATAAAAACGCAATTTTTGGTCTCGACTTGCGGAAGAGTCTCGTTAGAATCCTGAACTACTGAATCGGGTGTCCAACAAATTTTGGAGAAATTTTCAAAATTTCAAATTCTGCTTTTTATGTCTCAGCACGGAGTTCGAAAATTTGTCGCCCCCAAATTGGAAGAGATAAAAGCGCGATTTTTTGTCCCAACATGCGGAAGAGTCTCGTCAAAATGCTTGACTCCTCTGGCTTCAATCTGGCGATTAACAGATTTTCGAGGAATTTTCAAAGTTTCAAATTCTGCTTTTTGTGCCTCAATCCGGAATTTTAAAAATTTGTCGCCCCCAAACTTGAAGAGAGAAAAGCGCGATTTTTTATCCAACATGTGGAAGAGTCGCTTTAAGATTCCCGATGACTTTGGTTTCAATCGGGCCACTAACAGATTTTGGCAGAATTTTCAAAGTTTCAAATTCAGCTTTTTGTGCCTCAGTCCAAAATTTAAAAATTTGTCGCTTTATCTACAAACATTTCGAATTGTCTAGTATATTAGCAGTGTTTACTTCCATTTGCTGCTGTTTTTTCTTCGTTGTCGCCTTAAAGGAAATGGTTTTGTTTCTTTTTCCAACCATTAGATTTTTCTTATTTGTTGCCTTTTAGACCCGATTTGTAAAATTTGTTTTTGGTTGATTTGGATTCCAATTAAAAATCCTTGGCGTTGTTTCATTAAAAGCGAAAAACGGGCGCCAAATAAAAAAACAAGAGCAGATTTAACGATGTTGTTTCTAAAACAGAAACCAGTCATGTCAACGAGAATTTAACGTTGATGCGGGTCTAAATTTCGTTTTTCGTTACAGATTAACAGACCGATTTATCAGGACTTTTTCGTTTTGATAAATATTTAATTATGTGTTTGACTGAGACGCATTAATAATGCAAAGTTTAAAGTCCACATTTGTCTTTCGCGTTCATTTGAAATCAATCAAGCAATTTGTGGCCTTTCTTTGTCATTATTAATAAACTGAGGCTGTGGGAGGCTTCACAGTTTTTAAACATTAATAAATCGACAAACGAGGCCAATTTGCTAATATTGATTCGAATTGAAAAGAAATATTGGCTTTTTTCGCCGATTAATATTTCATCAAATTCTTCCTACAGACGATTTTTCGATAGAATTTTAAATTTGGTGTCGTTTTTTTCTGCAATTAACAAGGTAGTTTAAATATTGATCAGCCAATTATTTGTCCAAGAAAGTCGCCCAATACAGCGATCGATGGAAATGAGGAGCTTTTTGGGCTTTAGGCCTTCGAGGAACAGAGTATCTTCCTAAGAGCACAAAAAACTTGCATCTTCAGAGGTGGTTTGCTGGAACCACGAGGGCCTAAAGGCCCAAAAGCTCACCAGATTCACGCAACTAAGGAGTTTTTCTTTAGACTCCGATATCAGTCAGAAGACCTGATAACTTAAGATGGTTTGCAGGGAAAAACAGAAAAATCTACGCAAATTTGTTCTTCACATTCACCAGCATGAACATCCGTTACCTTTAATCAGCAAACTGTTGTAACGTTAACATTAACGGTAATTAATCGAACTTGAATCGAGATTATTCATTGCCTTCCTACTACGTTCAATTGAAACAAATCGAATATTGCGAGGGCTACCAAGCGTCCTCCAGCTGAAGATTTATCATTTAATTAACCGATACCAGTTTCTTCGTTCAAGTTCAAGGCCATTCGTTGCCATTTCGAATGCACTCACATCTTCATGTTGATTTAATCCGGATCAACGTTAACTGCAAAAAAACCGATCGAAAATCCAGTTCTTGGACCAGCGTCGAAATTGGGGTTTCGCTAAATGCGTACCCAACCAATCCAGCGAAGAACTGGCCATTCTTCGGCGTCTTCATTTCATCGTATAAGAGCGGCTCTTCAGAACCTTTCAGGCATTTAGTTCTTGCGACATTGACATTGAAGATACTGCCTTTGGTATCATCGGGTGATTTGTTTTCCGTATGTGCAAGTGCAGGTGCGATTTTTCTTTGAACATTGTTTGCCGTTCTGCATTTCCTGTCTAGGTATGTATGGATTTTATGTTGAAAATTTGCAGTCAAACAGACCGGTTTTTTATCCGCAAAAGTGGTGATTATTACGGATTGGAAGCGATTTTATCGGGTTTATGTGAGCTTGTCTAATATTGACAAAATGTAATATTTGCTATTTGCTGAGCAATTAGCCCGCCTTTGGATAACCATACGAAAGTTTACTTTTGCGTACAAAAACAGTTGTAGCCAGAATTTCATTTTTTCTAGCGAACTGAAGCGCAAAAATGTTGATCAAAGATCGCCCAAGAAAAGCGCAGCTTTCCATGGCAAATCGGTTGTTTCCCAGAAAACATGTGCTATTCATTAGCGTTTCCAGCCAAGGGCTTAATTGAGCACTTGACTTGCCAAACGTGGAAAAATCCCGCTCTTTAACCAGTGGAGTCAAAAAAGGCCAAACAGCTCAGTTTTTTAACAACGTTTCTTTACTAAATTCTTCTTCTAAGGCACGATGAGTGGGAATTATCATTGGCCACATCAAATGGGCACTTAATCGGTCGTTATCGCTATTGGCGGCCTTTTCAGGATATTCAGAAAAAACGAGTCGCAGTTTGCTGACCGAAAGGAAAATTTTTGCGTCTTCGATCTTTCAAAATTTTGGACCAATTTATATTGATTTCCCGGCGTCAAAGCTGGCTTTTACGCGAAAAAGTTTGGCAGTTATTTTTGCAGAAATCGGTCAAGTTGCGTTTGTGTGAGAAAAAAGGTTCGATTTTGATTTTGAAATTAAATTATGCGCTTGTTTATGCAAGCCGGAGTTCGGCAGTTATTTCTTCAGAAAGCAGATAAGTCTGCTCATAAGGAGTGATTCTTTTTATTTTTAGTCATCATCAGGTTATTTTCCAGAGGCTTTTAAATTTTGCTTTTGATTTTTGTGGTTTTCTATGCACACTAGTTAGCCATTCATTAAACTCAATTAAACCGCCTTTAATTTTTGATTCCAACCAATCACAAAATGTTTCGATTCTTCAAGACTTTTGTTAAAAAGTCATCTTCAGTTAATTGTACATAAACTTTCCGACATTTTTTCCGCAGAATCTAGTAAAGCAAAAAATCGTTTTTCTATAAGTGGCCAGGGTTTCGAATTTCAGTCATCCTCAGGCATTTTTTTTAAATTTCAAATGGCGTCTGGTTTATCTAGTCGGTTTTTGCAAGCAGATCCGAGTTTGGTATTGACTTATTTTCAAATCAGCTAAGTTACAGAGTCGCTTGTGTAGGCAAATTGCGTAGAAAAGTTCACTCCACAAGTGCCAAAAAGTTCGATGTTCGGCCATTATCAGGAAATTTTCTAGGATTTTTCAAAGTATCATATTTTGGGGAGTTTTAAGTAGGTCGTAGTTCCACATTAATTTGCGCAGGAACCCGAAGTTTGTTCTATACGTGAAGAACTTTTCGATTTGCAGCCATCCTCAGAAACAGTTTTAACCAGTGTTTAACAGTTCTTTTAAGAAAGACCAAAAGAGAAGGCTCGAAAAAGATTTATTGCCTTAATGTGCACATTCGCATAATTTGCCCACATTTAAGCTCCTTAGAAACGATCCATCATCTTAGAATCTGTGATTTTTTGGGGGGAAATTGACTAATTAGTTTCAAGTAAAACATCGTCTTTACTAACGCGTTAACAGCATTATGCTAATTGTCCGATAATGGACTCCCAACCGAAGCATTATGAGTTATGTGACAAATTTATCGGTGTCGTTGAACCGGCATTAACACAATACAGGTTGCCAAAATATGCGGCTCATTATCATATTATTTATCTCGGCGGAATGTCGAAGTGATCTGGAAACCAGTTCAATGTATTATTAATCAGGATTCATACTGTTTTTGCTTCCATCGAATAAAATGTGACACCCACCTAAGAACAACCGTTTTGATTGCTTTTTCTACTTTAATGTTGTCAGTTATCATTTAATTTAAAAAAGCAACTGTTTAAACACTTTGAATTCGTAAAACACTGCAAAGTTAGCAATTTTTCACTTTTTGATTTGAAAAATTTTCTGATGTTGCAGCTTCAGAAAACTCCAAAGTAAGTAATGGGGAATTTTGATTCCCCGACCTAAAAAACCGCAAAAAACCATTTTTTGTACCTCGGAAACTTTCGGTAAAAACAATTTCGCCTCAAACGCAATATTTTTATCTAAGCAACGTGTGCAATGCAACGAGCTCATCTAAAAACGCATTAGATCCTTCAGAGCCAAAAAAATAAATATTTAGTTTAATTCAAAAGAAATTCCTGGGTTCCAGTCAATTTTATTGTTTACCATTTAACATATTACAAAAACGTTTCGGTGTTTTTCTCCACCATCATCAGTTTGTATGTATGGTTGTTTCACACAACCATACATACAAACTGATGATGGTGGAGAAAAACACCGAAACGTTTTTGTGACATTTTAAATGGTAAACAATAAAATTGACTGGAACCCAGGA
>NW_026018715.1:13749082-13777615 GCF_020466585.1 Dendroctonus ponderosae
AATGGCCTTTTTAAAAAGTGAACCATGGATGGGGAAATGTTGGCAGTTTTCTCAAAAAATGCTTGAATTGAAGAAGTTTTAGATTTGCGCGGTTTCTTTTGGGGTTGCAAAATCCACTTGAACATGACGCTGCTTTTTTCGAAGATAATTCGTTTTGGCATCGTTGGATAGAGAATTGAAAAGTCGATTCAGTCGTAACAACGTGAGTGAGGAAATTCGAGTAGTTTTGTCCCAGAAAGCGAAATTTGAATGTCAGACACTTAGGCGCAAGATTATGCCAAAATTTCATGTTTTCCGTCCCGTTTTGGCTCATTTCTCGGAGGCAAAATGAGCAAGATCGCTCATTTGTACATCATTCTAGAGAGAAATAAATGGCCTTTTTAGAAAGTGAACCGTCGATAAGGAAATGTTGTCAGTTTTCTCAAAAAATGCTTGAATTCAAGAAGTTTTACATTTGCGCGATTTTTTTTTGAGTTGCAAAATCCACTTGAACATGACACTGCTTTTTTCGAAGTTTCTCAAGAACCATTCGAGCCACATAATTCGTTTTGGCATCGTTGGATAGAGAATTGAAAAGTCGATTCAGTCGTAACAACGAGAGTGAGGAAGTTGGAGTAGTTTTGACCCATAAAGTGAAATTTTAATATCAGACACTTAGGTGCAAGATTATGCCAACATTTAATGTTTTCCGTCCCCTTTTTGCTCATATCTCGGAGGCAAAATGAGCAAGAACGCTCATTTGTACGTCATTCTAGAGAGAAGTAAATGGCCTTTTTAGCAAGTGAAGCATCGATAAAGAAATGTTGTCAGTTTTCTCAAAAAATGCTTGAATTCAAGAAGTTTTAGATTTGCGTGGTTGCAAAATCCTCTTGAACATGACGCTGCTTTTTTCGAAGATTCTCAAGAACCATTCGAGCCAGAGAATTCGTTTTGGCATCGTTGGATAGAGAATTGGATCCGCCCTTGCGATATAATCAAATATAAATGAAGTCTTGAAGACCTTTGCAGGTTTTGAAAGTTGCATTTTGTGTTTTGAATCACTCGGTTTTTTCCAAGTTTGTTGGAAATTAACTGGATACTTGAATTTGCAATGGTTTCATACCAGATTTCTACTGAAAAGACTTGAAAGTAAAGCTGGACGTTTTGTGGTAAAATTTTAGTCATCACGCATGATTTTTACCTCGCTTGTGCTGCTCGAAGACCACTCTTTGCCATTTTGATTGTTGTGCCTCTCAGCCGCAATTTCTTCTTCTAACTGGGCCGCATCTTCATCCCCCAAGTACCGTATTGGGGTCGATTCCCTCTTTGCTGTGTCCCGATGGATGATCCTCCTTTTCTGCCTGGGTTTCTTCGCAAGCGGCTGCAGAGGAGGCAAGTCTTTATCGGGAGTTTTTGCTTTCAATTTAGCTTGTGTTTCGGTGGCAGCTTGCCTATTTTCATTATTTTCCTGTGCAGTTTTATTGTCCTCACTCGATTGCTGACCCGCATCTTCGCCGTTGTTGTTATTTTCGCTTTGGCCACTATTTTCTGGAGCTTGCGGTATCTGACACACTATACCGGATTCCATCGCTCTAAAACTGAATTTTCTCCAAGTTTTCCGCAAGCGGTATTTTTAGCAAAGTTAAATTTAAACGACAATCCGAGGCGAACGCTGCCGCCGATTTATCTTACCTTGGAGGAGTAGAGCGAGGTAAGACCCGCGATTCACCGAAAACATTGTTATTTGCCTGTTGATATTGATAATCTACTAGTTAAGCTTACCAATAGTGGTGTAAATCGTAGCACAGAACACCACAGAGTTCCATATTGTCCAGACTTTGTCTCCTCGATTTGCCTCAATGAAGGCCTCGACTTTGTTGTCCTCAATCACTTGACCGAAGAAGGCGTATATTCGTTCTGTAGCCAAACTGTTCCATTGCTCGGTTTGGTTATCCAGAGGCATCAAGCGGGACAAATTCGTAACTTCTTCGATTAGCTGGTAACGGAGTGCTCGTAAGTCTGGTCTTTCCACGCTTCCTTCATAAGGCTCTGAAAATTATTTCAAAAATTGTTGGTAAACTGCCTCATTTTGAGACTGTTGTGGACAAGAAACTAGAGAAAAATTGCCAAAAGTAGTCAACACCTGAGGCTTTCTTCCTGACGTTCATCGTTTTAGTAATACATTTTTTTCGACGTTCTCAAGTCTGGATTTTTTGCACATCTGAGCCAACATGCTGTAGATCCCAAATTTAGTAAGTCCATAAAGTGTAGACTAGATTTTTTCTTTGGACACGCCTGGATCTTGCTTAAATGCGGCAGAACTTTAATTTCCTTGCTGCTTCCAGGGGTTTTCCCGAAATTTATCAACTTTCTATTCGGAGCTACATATTATTTCATAAAATGCTGTAGATCTTGGTAATAATGAGCTGGAAGGTTGAATTTTTTCTCATATGTAGCTATGAATARTCCTTTGCTATTCTAKGAGTTTCGCTTAGTTTGCCTCGACGGGAATGTKTCAACAWTTTTTTTTWAATTTGAGTTGSCGATGACGCACTGGCTGGTTGTAAACTCTGAAAAAATTGCTGTAGYTCTTGATAGTTCTGAGCTGGAGAGTTGGATTTTTTTTGTAAGTAAATTTAAATTAAGTCAACAATATAACAAAMGTTTCTTGTTAGATCCCGTATAAATTGCTGTAGATTTTGCTAGCAATGAGCTGCAGGAGTGARAAAATGTATCMGGRTGCCACCAGTTAGTGTTTAGACGCCGTAGCATCATCAGTTCCATTTAGTTGGCATAAGAAAAGACTTCGGRAGAATTTTTTAATTGACTTGTCKACRAAAGAAAATTATTGTTGCCCCTGACSAAAAGTGCGGTAGTTCTTGCACATGAAGAGCGGGACATTTGCAATTTTTTCTCTCAATAGCGCTCAGCACTACTTTGGTGCTCGGYGAGTTTCATTTAAGGGACGTTACRAKGGAATTTTGGAGAAATTTTTGAATCGGAGGTTTCKATGAAAAAAAATTTTGTTGCCYCYGAASGAAAGCACTYTAGACCTTGAAYCTGAGGATMTGGAGGTTTTGAGAAATTTTCCCGRATAGCGCTGAATGGAGGCTTCGTGGTGTSTGAGTTTCATTTGGTTGGCCTTATCAGRAATTTTTAGAGAGTTKTTTTAGTTGAGCTGATAGAAAYACAATTATTTTCTYYSCTCTCAAAAAAATTGCTGGCTAGGCTGAAGATGATGATGAACTTGGGTGATGTGGGCATTTTTCGAGGAATATTTCTTTATTTTCTGGACTTTCATTTCGCTAGCCCTTAAAAGAGTTTTAGATTTTTTAATTTTCCCTGTTTTAAAACATTTTTTCTTCATTTCTTCGCCAAATCAACCCACTTTCCGCTTGAAGGCAAAGCCACGAATACAAAATGATGTAATCGACTACATAAGATTAACTCATTGCCTAAACAACGCAAATCCGGTTAAACATTCAATAAATCTACATAAATTATCTTCTAGCAAAATATAAAATAAATGTTGAGTCGCAGTTAAAAATTGATGATTTCTTCCTTGATATACAAGGTGTTTTAGGGAGCAAAAATTGGATTTTTTTTCGATCATCAAATGCTTCCAGATGCGTACAATAAAAGTGATAGATTTGAATACATGCAGAGGCGGATCCAGCTTAAATTCAGGGGGGGGGGGGTTATGTAGAAAAAATACAGTCTTCTGTTGTCTATGAAATTAGAAAAATTATCGTCGTTTTGTGCACGGGTGGCGTAAGATTATTGCAAAATTTCATGTTTTTCGTCCCGTTTTGCATGTTTCTCGGAAGCAAAATGAGCAAGAACGCTAGTTTTTACATCATTCCAGAGATAAATAAATGGCCTTTATTCGAAGTTTCTCAAGAACCATTCGAGCCACAGAATTCATTTTGGCATCGTTGGATAGAGAATTGAAAAGTCGATTTAGTCGTAACAACGAGAGTGAGGAAGTTCGAGTAGTTTTGACCCAGAAAGCGAAATTTTTATCAGACACTTAGCTGCAAGATTATGCCAAAATTTCATGTTTTGCGTCTCGTTTTTGCTCATTTCTCGGAGGCAAAATGAGCAAGAACGCTCATTTGTACATCATTCTAGACAGAAATGAATGGCCTTTTTAGAAAGTGAACCATGAATAAGAAAATGTTGGCAGTTTTCTCAAAAAATGCTTGAATTCGAGTAGTTTTAGATTTGCGCGGTTTTTTTTGAGTTGCAAAATCCACTTGAACATGACGCTGCTCTTTTCGAAGTTTCTGAAGAACCATTCGAGCCACGGAAGTCGTTTTGGCATCATTGGATAGAAAATTGAAAAGTCGATTCAGTCGTAACAACGTGAATGAGGAAATTCGAGTAGTTTTGACCCAGAAAGCGAAATTTGAATATCAGACACTTAGCTGCAAGATTATGCCAAAATTCCATGTTTTCCGTCCCGTTTTTGCTCATATCTCGGAGTTATTTCATTAGGCCCATGAAAAAATCGTGTTTTATTTTTGCCACCATCTATTGACCGAAAAACCCACAAACATAAGTAGGCGTCTTTTACCGATTTTTAAATAAATATTTTGCATTTACTCAGATAATTAAAATTAAAACCAAGCGAAAAAGTAGCTTTTTCATCAAAAAAATTTACAAAAGAATCGGACTTACCCTCTATTGTTTTAAAGCCGATGGCACCGCCGATAGTATAAATAACAAGCACAATAGTTAGAAAACAATGAGTGAACCATTTCTTGCTCAAAACCTTCACTTTGTTGTAGAGCCAAAGAGCGAACTTTTCCCCGAAGCCCAAGCTGGTCTTTGCAGTGCTTAAGCCCAAGTCCCTCCACTGGTTTATGTGATCGAACATGAACTGCGAAGTCTTCCGGCCGTTGGACGGGCCCAAGGCCTCCGCAGGGACACTCAAAAGTACTTTGGGGCTGTTTTGGGACGCTTGCGGGGGCGGAATGATCAACGTGGGTCTGGCGAAACCAACTTTCTTCTCCACACTGGGTGTTCCCGGTGTTTTCGCTTCTATCGACGTTGACGTCACAGGCACAGCGTTATTACTTTCCATTGTATAAACAGTTTATCCAAGCGTTTCGGTAATTATTATTTAAATCAATCGGGACGTCGTCCTTTCTTTATTTTTGGAACGGAGCGCATCACACGCTTGGTAGTGACCGCACTTTCAAGACTGGACCGTCGTTAACGCGTGCTTTTTCCCAAATATTTGTAAACAAGTTATTAATATTGCTTTTCTGGAAAAGTGGCTCGGCGTCTCTGACTCAATCGTTTCGCTAAGGGCACTTGGATGCCACCCAAATCCATATACCAGTCGAAGCGCAAGTACAATTTTACCAAAAAAAAACTTATAATCACCTACAAGCTTTATGGACGATAAAATTCAGCAGCTAGTGAATAAATGTATGGACCGAAAAACTATGCGCTTCGCATGTGCGTTTGTTGCCTGCAATGAGTAGTTTTCAAGCTGCTAAGGAGCGCCACATTTGAACCCATAATAATGAAGACATCGTCGGTTAAAGCCCAAAAATGCTCAGCATCTCAAGAGCATATCGAGTTTTCCACTAAGCTTCTGTGCAGTGAAAATTGCGAACTCCCTTGCGCTTTTTCAGCTGCTTTTCCAAACTCCCTGTACGCTTAAAGTCGCGTTCGAGAATTCCGCGAATCCTGACAAATTCTGGCGAGTGGGCGATTTTCAGAGCATTAGAAGCGAAAATATCCCACTACTCAGACAATATTTAGTGTTCATTAGGGAGAACGACGAACCGTTTGGCTGCTGAAAGGCTTTGAGGATTTTTGCCGAGCGATTAGCCGAGATTTATGGTGACTACTTTTTAAAATAAACGCAAAAAATGAATTTTTCAAAGCATCTCTCAGAATCAAAATAGGTTGTTTGGCAACCAACTGGAAATGCCGATGAAGAAAACCACCGAAAATCACAATACAAATAAATATTTATTACCTTATAACACTACTGAATCGTTCAGTCACGCTATAGACAAATCACTATAAACGTACACAGTTAATAAATTCCATTAAAATACAAAAATGAAACAGTTTAGTTTGGATAAATGAACAGAACCAGAGCAGCGCCTTGTGCAGACAAAAATATTAATTCAGATGTACATGTTAAACACAGTATCAGCTGACATAAATCTCGATACTCTGTATAGTTTAGGAATACGATTAGATTACGATTCTATACAAATTATCTGCGTGTTGACAGAGAATTACAACAAAAATTAATATTTATGTATATACAATAAAAAGCCGTCCCCGTGTGTAACAGCTTTTTCCGGCCGGTCATAATTATCGAGCAGCAGAACAATTAAAAACTTAATATAGATGTGGCTTTGCCCAGGATGCTGAAATATTTGGTAAGAATATTAATAACTAACTAAAGTAAAAAAGACGCTTTCTAAGTTCCTGATGGTATACAGAAGATCACCACCGCAAGACTCTCCATAGGCAATAATAAACAATGTTAACGTATCAAAACTACTGGGAACAATCAGACTAAACGACAAATACTTGGTAAGAAGGAAGTAGAGTATACGGCGACCCATTTAGGCCCACCTACAAAGCCAGTGTTATATCAGTCTTCCACATCACATCACTTGCACCAAGCACTTGCTATTCAGTAGCTGAAACTTCACTTTTTACCACTCGGCTTCGCCATTGGCCTTTTGGAAGACAAAGTCTATTCCGCTCAGATTCATAATGCCGTCTTTCAAGTAAAACTTCCATTTGTTTCGATTACGAATTATTTTGTCATATTGACAAACCACAATGTTGTCCGTATCGAAGAGATCTGTGGGGTCATCATCAGACACATCATCCTCCGAATTGAGCGGCTCTTCCTCATCGGCTTCATCTTCAATTTCCTGATCTTCTTCATCCTTGTCGTCGTCCAAATCGTCTTCATCGTTATCATCATCCGAGCCATCCGAAGCCTCATCTGAGGTATCCATAGAACCATCCACTTGTGTTATTACCGGCTTTGCCTTCTTCTTTTTCTTTGATTTGCCTGCAAAAACAATAAATTAATTAGTCTTCTCCACAAGCAACTTGGGCAAACATATACCATAGTGATGAGCTTCGTTATTTATTATGTACATAATACGGTACCTTTTTTCGCAGATTTTCCAGACCTGGACATGCAGATCTCAATTTCAAATTGATCGTCTGAATCACTCGCCGCCCCGTCAGTCTGCACAACGTTCTTATTTATAACATTCACGGACTGTTGTTGGCTGCTAAAGGCGGCATTTACGTGTTGCTGTAACAGCGAGGAAGCGATGGCCGGCGGAAGGCCCATAGTTGCGGTTATAACTGGACCTGTGAGGACTTTCTGTAGCTGGTTTCCTTGCAAAGCGGTCGCTGGAACCTGCAAAAGACCATATTTCTCTTCGTTTTTGTGACCAGTGCTCTTAGAAGTTAGTTATATGGTTGTGTTAGTTTTCCTTCTTTTCAACAAGATTGCTCCTCACGATGTTATTGAAATGAACAACTAGAAAACACATTAGATTTTGCCATTTGGAAGCCCTGGGTTTAATCAGAACGATTCACAGCCCAATTCGTTTTTATGCGGATTTTGCTGTTTATTTCATTGCATAGCAAGTGGATTATTTCGATTATACAGTTTTCTAATTAAAACGAAAAAATATCCAATTAGAGTAGAAAATAATAATCGATAAAGAATATGTGAGTAGCAAGGAAACATTCACATCAGTTTCTACTGCTTAAGTGGAATATTTCGTAAGCAGCTATGGTTCAAACCTCAAGGGCCTGATAGAATCAGCCTATTTATAAACACGTAATCTTAGAAAAGATAACAACCGGTTTTAAACCAAAACCATCTGTAACTATGCATGTGGTGTATATTCGATGAATCAATGAGGTTTTATGCAATTATGATAATGGCAAGCTTATTCAGTTTCAAGGTCTTCCACAGAAACTTTTCTAACCCCGTTAGTGGTTTTTCCAACTTAACAAACCTCGATAGTTAGATTCTAACGAGTTTTACCTGTATTGTCAGCACTCTCTGGCCTTCAGTTCCTGGTTGATGCGGCAAAGTGATCTGAATGGGAACCATCTTAGTCTCGATAATAGATTGAATAGGTGCAGTAGGTCGAGGCTGGGACTGCTGAGCTTGCAGCGCTGGAGGTATGACTGGCTTGGAAAAGCCATTGGAAATCTCTTGCTTCTTGAGCTTCTCATCCACATCATTCTGGACCGCTTTACTGGCCATCAGTTTGGCTTCCCACGTTTGTTTCAGTTCGACCAAGACTTGCTCGTCCACCCCGTCCTCAGCAAAAGAATCCCTCACCCCGGACAGCACATCTTCCATAATGTCCTGATAGATCCTCAACACCGACGTCTTGCACAGTGAGGTTGCCATAATTTTTATGGATAATACTACAGAACAGTGCACTGGCCCTTAGTGGGGCATTAATTAGTGAAATTTGCAACTTCTACAAGCAGCAAACGAGAAATAAATGGATAAAATGTTCCCCGTTTTGTTCTCGATGACAAGTGTAGACAATTAAATAGGGTTATGAGCGGAAGTTGGCTTCTCTGGTGCCGAGTTTCGTTCATCCGCTGTAGGTGGGGTATCCAAGTGTAGTAGGCAATCAGTTATACAATAAAGTGTGTTTGTGCAGGCGTTTAAGATTTTGTTTCTTGTTAGTTACCTATTCTAATGTTATAAAAATATATGATAAAACTGAACGCTTGAGTTCCCATTGCGAGATAAAGCTTTATAATGTTTATTTGCTTTTCCATGTAAAGCTTCTTAAAGAAATATTTCTAGTTTTCACGCTAAATGCGGTAATGCAAGATTAGTGCTAATTCTTAAAACCGCTCTTAGTTGGCTCATTGTAAGAGAACCGGATGAACTGTAAAGTTCTAGTTTTCATTTAGGGATAGAGCTTTGAAATTATTAGGTAAAACATAAATCTATAAATGTGTCTAGTTTTCACGCAAAGTGCAAAAATTCTGAAAAGTGCGGGTTTTGAACAACGCTGTTAGTCTTTGGCTCATTTTTAGAGAACCGGTTGAGCTGTAAAGATCTAGTTAGAATATGCGAATAGAGAGTTAAATTGCGCCTTTCTTTGCTTCAAATATCATTCTAGAAATGCTTCAAGTTTTCACGCAAATTGCGAATATGTAAAATTGACGCGAAGCTTGAAAACTGGTCTTAGACTTTGGCTCATATTTAGAGAAGCGGTTGAGCTGTAAAGCTTCAGTTGCTATTGGCGGATAGACCTTTAAAATGAGTACTTTCTTATATAAAGCATCAATTTAGAATTGTTTCCAGTTTTCGCGCAAAACCTTAAAATTCGAAAATTAAAAATTAACGCGGGTTTGAAAACGGCTCGTATTCTTTGACTCATATTTATAGAACCGGTTGAGCTGTAAAGTTCCAGTTATCACTGCCGGCTAGAGCACTAAAGTGCGATTTTTTTAAAATTAAACATCAATTTAGAAATATTTCTAGTTTTCAGGCAAAGTATGGAAATTCAATTTAAATGCAAATTTTTAAAACTGCTCTTACTCATTGTCCCATTGTTAGAGACCCGGTTGAGCGGTAAAGTTCTAGTTGTCATCTAGGGATAGAGCCTTAAAATGCGCTGTTTTTAGCGCAAAAATTTTAAAGAATGTACATAAACCGGTCGCAACTTCGAAATTCTGGACTCATTTTAACGATTTTTTTCGCCCATTGCGATTTATCGCCCAACTTGGCAGCACTGGTGGTGGTATATATTTGATGCCCCCTTACTTCAGACCTGTTGAGACAGATAAGCCTTGTTCAATGCTTCAGACCTATTAATATTTCGCGTATTGTGGTGACAATCGCTGTCACGTGTATACGACGATTGAGGCCTTTGTTTACAAATATAGAAAATATATTTCATAACATCAAATTATTCAGAATCGGGGCCAAATATTTGTTCTGATCTTTAACTTCCCAAACTCAACTAAATCGACATGAATTTCTTACGAAATGTGCGTAGTTCTCTATCCGGTTGGTTTCCTCAAAGGGACGCTATCATGGAAACCCCAACAGGCTTAGGGGACATTTACTTTGAATTGATAGTAAAAACGCTGTCCTGGAACACCCGCTATACACTGCACACGCTCGTCTTCTGGCTGGAATTCCACATGTAAGTCAACTCGAATAATTGCTAATTGTTAGTTAATGGATCCTCAAAAGCCCATTTGCTTGCATTCCAAATGTTTCAAATGCTGAAAACTGCCAATAGTTTGATTATAAATAAACCATACAGCATTAAATGGCAAGCCAAGCACAGGCTCAAGTCCTGGCCATTTTGTTTCATGTGAAATTGAAGAGTCATTGTTTCCCTAAAAGCCTGGAAGGGGCCTTTGAGTTAACCAAGCTGGAACCCTGCAGATAATTGCGATTTATTTGCGCAAAAACGAGTTTTATGCGTCTGGCCTGATGACTTTGCTTCTAGTGCTGCATTTTGCCCATTTTCCAATTAGTTAGTTGGAGTCTAGTGTTGGATATCTTACACTTTTTAATTCGCAAATACGCAGTTTTTTTATGGCTCTGCTAAAACAGTACAAGATAGATGGAATATTTAAGTGTTCAAATTCAAAAATATAATTACTAAGCCCCCATTGGATTATTCAGGCAGGGAGAGCGTGTCTTGTTATTCTTCAGTGGGGTGAAAATTAGGGGGAAAGTATCCCAACCCACCCCAAAATCGACGGCATTAACATGCCGACTTAACACCGATGACGCATCTATAAATATTAGCAAAATGTGTGTCTTCAACCATTATTCCTGAATTAGTTCCACCCGTTTTCCAGTCAGGAATTTAAAATTCCGCAGGCCAAACCAAAATCTTATTGCTCATTCGATTTTACCCATTTACTGATCAAACTAAACCGATTAGATCGAGCCGAGATAAAGAGGAGCAAAGAGCAAATTAATTATTTCCAACAATTGAATCGACAGGATCAGGAAATGTTCGATTTGTGCCAGCTCTACAAGCCTTTTTTGGCTGCTGGTGCCTTTTTTTGCAGCTGCCGATTATACAAACCCCCTTTTTCAACCACCCGCCAGATAATAGACGTCTCACGCTAGCCGGATGGTGCTTTATCTACCTGCATCTTGCCGCTTTCTTATAACCGTTCTAAAAATTCTTTAAACAGGTGGAGATTTTAAAAAGCCCAAATGGGATTAAATAAAAAAAAACTGCATGCATACAGGGACTCAAATTGTTGTTGTTTTCAGATTGATGTTACTTAAAGCTTTCAACACTCTTGGGTGTTTCTTTTTCGTCCTGATGGTGTTTTTTATTGTCGACTTCCTATACAGACCCGTTTTTGCGGCGCAATACACCGGCCAATATTCAGACGATTTAAAAAGGCTGAAACGGTGTTGCATGAGTGGGTTTGGAAGCATGAGACATAAAGCAGCAATCCTGGTAAGTATGCAGGACAACTGAAACTTGGCTTGACCGGCTGTTTTATCCAACTATTTTTTCCAGTTTTACCCAGTGATTAGTGGGCTCCTGTGGGGGTTGGCAGTCATTTCGACGAAAGTGTCAGGCCTGGCTCTGTCTCTAGGATTCATTCTTTGCATATACACTTTGCCCCTGCTGGTGAAGAGGCTTCCAAAAACCGTTTACGACTATCTGGAAAGTTGTTACAGGAGTTTAGGAGCATCGACTTGTAAGTGACCTGTTTTTTTGTTCTATAAACTAGTCTTCCTATCAATTCTCCAGAAATTCTGGCACTCTCCCTAGTAGTTTGTAGAGTTTTGGTTTAATTATGCTAAATTTTTCGTTGATTCTTAGCCGCCGTTGCTGAAGACGAGTTGTTTCCCTATTGGCTGAACAGTAAAGAGGACCCAGAGTTTGAGAGTTTGGGTGTTGAACAAACTGCAGGTATTTATATCGCTGTTTATTTTGTCAGTAGCAGCAAATTCCTGAATTCGAAGGCAACAACGAAGAATGGAAAAACCTAGAAAAACAACACTTTTCTGATAATCCTTCATTTGCAGATTTGTTCACGTCCTCAATGCCCTCGTATCTGGAAGTAGCAGAACCATCGCTGGTAATCCAAGAAGAGGACTTGATGCCGCATTCCTCAAAGTCGGGCATGTCGATCACCCCCGTTGAAATTTCAAGCGACTCTGATTCCGAAACAAAAGGCATCGAGTTTCAAAGCGAGCACTTCAGCTCCAGCTCATCGGAAGAAGATCAGTTTCTGGTACAAAACACAAGAACAAACCCTCTGGTCCAAAGAAGTGAAAGTGACTCGGACTATGATATTATAGATCCCGATGAGGTGTCGAGTTTAAATGCGTAAACCGATCCACTTTTATTGGAATCCTAGTCACTAACAGGATCTTCTTGAAACACAAGGTACCCAAGAACTAGCAATAGTTTTTTCTAGTAATTTAATTTCTGAGTTTGGAAGTGTTTTCAAATATTAACGCAAAGTTTGATCTTTTCAGGCGAGTGTGGTGCAAAGGGGATGCCGTTCACGGACAACTTTAGCCTATTTCCTAGTAATAATTCAACATAATACTTCACATTGTGCTTTTTTATCTCGCATTATCCTGCAAAAAAGGTGAAAACTATATGAAAATATTTATATCACTCCTTCAATGCAAAAAGTTGTTGGTACGATGATAAAAGTCCACCAGTCCCCAGTTAGTTTTAAGTTCAAAGGCTGTTATTTTCTGCTACTTAATTCTTAGGTCTAAGAGTCAGTGTAGTAGTTACCTTGTGTTTTAGGGCAGTAGGATAATGGAGCATAAGTATACGTAGATTAAGTAAAATGTATATTTTGAAAACGGCCCGTTTCTTAATATAATCATATCAAATATTTCCTAGTGTTTCTCTTAACTTGATCACTTCAATCACACTTTGTTTTCTCGGGTGTTTTGGTGAGAGACACTATTTCTTTTCTTCTGGGAAGAATCAGTTCAAATGCCTCTTTGAACGTTTTGCCTTCACTGACTCTGATTAGGATCTCGAAGACTGCCAAAGAATGGAACTTAATGGATAAACGTGTAATTTTGAACGAATCCTACCTTGATTTATTGTTAAGACCTTTCGTTGTTTCATCCAGAAATATTCTCCAATTGGAAGCTGACCATGTGCTATGCCCTCTTCTACAGCTTTATTGTAGCAGATGCCCTTAAAAAATCCATCTTAACGCGGGTTAAATTGCAATTCACTGCCGACTAACTTTATGCCCATTATGGTCCACTAAACCGCCAATTATATAAACTTTGTCGTCTTCCAGATTGTGTATAACGTTGTCGCTGTCGCTTGTTAAATAAACTAGCTTGTCCCTAGGGAAAATGTCCAAATAGTGGCTCTCGTGAAAGTGAATGTCCCAATGCTGGTATCCATTGTGCCTTTCCATTTCTTCCTTGCTGCGCCCCTTAAAGCTGCTTAGGTGAAGTTGCATGGGAGCGGACGCCCTCCGGTTTTCAGTATACACCCGTAAAATTTGCTTTACTGTCTTGGCCATATCCTAAAAACAGTCGATTGAAATTTAAATCAGGGGCTTGCCGATTAGGGCTCACCTTGTCAATCATTAAATCGTCGAAGCTCAAGTCAATGCACACTGCAGTTTGACAAGGACTAGCTTCCATCGTCTTCCTTTTCAGCTCCTTCCGGCTGGGGCCCAGATCGATGTTGTTGAGCTTGGCATGTTTGCGTTTCTCTTTGCTCTTCTGCTTCTCCTTGCTGCGTTTTTCTTTCTTCGCCTTCTGCCATTGCATGTACTTGTGGTACTTTTTCAACTGCCGTTTAGTCAGTTTTGATATCTCCACCCCATTGAACTTTTCATCACCGTGCTCTGTCGATATGGGGCTGTTTAGGGCTTCCGCGGACAAGCGTTCTGATTGGCCCAAATTGCTCTCTATTCGTTCACTGGTTGCATCTGGTAGAGTTTCCATTGAATTTGTAGAATTTTCGGTCATTTTTAAGGCGAGAAACCACGAGTTTTCTGCACCAGCAGATTTTTAGGTTACTAGTTTATAACCTTAAAAGTCATTCGCCATTCAGTCTGTCAGGTTTGTCTATGCAGATACAAGTTGTCATTCGGGTTTTCAGGGCTTAAAAAATTAGTTGTACAAAAAAAACAAAAAATTAATACTTTAATTTATAATAAAACGTTGCTGAAAAACTATATACATGAAAATTAGATGTCTAAAGCACCATAAGCCTAGGAGCAATATTCATAGACATCAGCTCCTGGAACAGCAGCTTGGCCGCATAAGGTAAACGAACTTGCGAGATTTGGGTCTTATTCTTGCAGCCCTTGCACTCGAATGTGTTGTTCCGCATATTGGCAATAGCGATCAGGCCGCAGAAGTTGCAAATGTGCACCCGATAGGGATCGGACACCTCGAATAATCGTTCCCGCAGGAACTGAGCGGCACCATGGGATATTTGGCAATCTCGTTCCATTTCTCCGAAACGCAGGCCTCCGTCTCTCGCCCTACCCTCCATGGGTTGTCGCACGAGAATCTGCACTGGGCCTCTGGCTCTGGAGTGAATTTTGTCGTCCACCATGTGCTTCAGACGTTGGTAGTATGTGGGGCCCAAGAAAATTTGGGCATTGATCTTCCTTCCCGTGTGCCCGTTAAACATCACCTGAGAAAGCCAGCAGTTAAATAAGAAAAGCCTGAATTATCACCCAAAAACTCACCTCGTTGCCTCTGAGTTGGTATCCATACTCTTGCAAAAGAGTGGAGATTTTCTGCACGTTTACCGCGTCATTAAACGGGGTGGCGTCACCAATTTCCCCCTTGTTTGAGGAGACCTTCCCTTGAAGACACTCGATCAAATGGCCAATTGTCATACGCGACGGGATGGCATGGGGGTTGATGATGATGTCCGGCGTGATTCCTTCGCATGTGAAAGGCATGTCCTAGACAACTCTCAATTAACCACATATTTCCTAATTACTGGAGTATTCACGTACCTCCTGCCGATACTGAATGCCGCAGGTTCCTTTCTGTCCGTGCCGGGAGGCAAATTTGTCCCCGATTTGCGGGATTCTAACCGAGCGCACCCTGATTTTGCAGAACTTGTATCCCTCAGAATTTAACGTTAACATCACTTGGTCCACGACTCCCGTCTCACTGTTTCGTAGGAAGGTGGAAGCATCCCGCTTTGTCCATCTTTTAGTCACACCTTCCAGCTAGACAAACAAAAACTCAATCAAATATACAGCAACTAATCGCAAATTCGCCCTATTACTTCGTCGTCATTTTCAGGCAAAGTCATAGTTTTTCCTATAACAACATCATCTCCAGACACTCGAATTCCTGGCGATATGATGCCGTCATCATCCAATTTGTCGTAAAGAGCGTTTCGCATTCCTTGGCACGTTTGCCTAGTGGGTTTCTCGAATTGCTCTTCCTGATCGCCAATGCGCTTGGATTCGGCGTCTTTATACGAACGGTAAAACACTGATCTGCAGATTAAAGGTAGTTAAGAAAAACGCACAGAAAACGCGGTAAAACTTACCTAAAGAACCCGCGCTCCACAGCAGAAGCATTTAAAATAACGGAATCCTCCTGGTTATACCCTGTGTAGCAGGCAATGGCCACTATGCTGTTGATTCCAGCTGGCAACTCTCTAAATCGGAGGTATTCCATGGATCTAGTGGTAACCAGGGGCTTGTGAGGGTAATAAAGAACGTGAGCCAATGTGTCCATCCGCACGTGGAAGTTTGTGATATAAACGCCTGAAATTGCAAAATCCAGTTAAAACCTTTCCCCTACTTAGACTACTATAGTAACGCGTACCCATAGCCTGTTTGCCCATAGCACTTTGGTAGGTGTTCCTCGGACTTTGGTTGTGATCCGGGAAGGGAATAATGGACGCGCACACCCCTAAAATCATAGCGGTATGGATCTCACAATGCGTGTATGTGCTGCAGTAGGCGTAGTCCTTTTCCTGCCGCAAATCGTCTGGGGTGATGGCAATCATAACCGTTTCTTCCTCCAGAGTGTCTATGTATTCCACTACACCTGCAAAAAGCAATCGCCAATCAGCAACAACAAACAACCCATTAAACAAACTATTACCTGAGGCGACTAACATCTGCCAACCATAGTTATTGTACTCCCGCTCCTTCAAATTGTCTATGTGCTTCTTCTTAAGCAGCAGCTGACTATTTTCGACAATCAGCAGTGGTCTACAAATACGACCGGCGTCTGTATAAATTCGAATTTCCCTATCCCGAATATCTCGGATCATCGACACTTCGGAGACAATAATGTCCATTTGGCGCCTGAGTTTCCTCAACGTCGCCATAAGTTGTTCGGGATCGCGATGAATACCCACCTGTTGATAAACGTCCATTCATAGACCAAACGAATCGCAGATCTAATGGTTGCTTTACCCAACATCCGTTGACGAATATCTTCGTGGCATTTGCTATAGCCGACGGCGCAATTTCTTCCAAGTTCTCCATGGACCATTCTTCCAAAAACTCCAGAATGGGGGACGGTTGAGATCCGACAGATATGTAGGCCATGAGAGCCAGATTTTTTACAAGACCTGGAAATAATGATTTCGTGAACATTTGAAACCCGTAAGTGCAATTAAAAGCTCCTCTAATTTATGAGAGCCTCCATGTCTAACAGTAAAGCATAACTCCCTCACATACCTACAGCGGCGCCCTCAGGGGTTTCAGCTGGGCAAATCATGCCCCAAAGAGTGTTGTGGAGCTGACGCGGTTTAGCTAGCTTGCCATCCCTACCAATGGGCGAGTTTACTCGCCTTAAGTGAGACAGTGTTGAGGCAAACGTCAGGCGATTCAATACCTGCGCAGCCAAAAAATACAGATGGAATAGTACTTAAACTGGCAACAATTTGGGCTCACCTGAGATACGCCTGCCCGAGCCTGATGCGCCTTCTTCTGGTCGCCCCAGTTTCCAGTGGCCAGTGAATACCTCAACCCATCGGTGATCAATTTGGTTTTAATGGCCAGATCCAAATTGAAGTCCTTTCCTCTATCAATGAACTTCTGTGCATACATTCGGACTTCCTTCATTAAATTCTTGAACAGTCTAAAATACCGCCGGCTAGAATCACGTAAATTCTCCAATTGCAATAACGCACCCTCTGAACAGGAAGGCCAGCAGTGGACCTGCCAAATCCAGTCGTTTATTTCCATAGTGATCCCGGTCATCTAATTCTCGCCTTCCAAGTGCTGCTAACAGAAGTCGATGCACCATATACCTAGACAAAGCATTTAATCTTAACTGCTTGATTGGTAAGAGAACGGGGAACTTACCCCAAGAAATATGCCTTTTTAGTTTCGCAAAAATCAGAAACACCCACATGAGGTAACATTTCCTTTTGCAGAATTTCCCTTGCATACTTAATACGCCGTTCCTTTGTTACTCCCGGTCTGGCGCCTCTGGCTCCAATAAAATTCAGCGCAACATTTTGCTCTTGGATTACGAAGGCCTCGTCCAGAGAGGGTTTGACCATTTCCATCATTTCCGGGTCCTCAAAGTCGTAGATGATGTGCTCCAAAATATCGCGGTCGGCCACAAAGCCCAAAGCGCGGAAAACTATCATTATAGGGATTTCCTGCTTGATGTATGGCAGGATGGCGATGATTCTTTGGCCGATAGCTGCTTTTTTAATCGCCTGCCCGCCTCTGGCCATCATATTGACCCAGAGCGTCGATGTAGGGCGGGAACTGTGCTCTAAGCAAGATCTTATTTCAGACTTGTAGGCATACTTTCCATCTTTCATGGAAAATACATATACCGTGTTCGTGGCCATTTTCTCTTGAGCAATTAACACTTTCTCAGAGCCGTTAATAATGAAATAACCCCCTGGATCCAACGGGCACTCATTCAACTCAGTCAAATCTCGATCAGTGAGTCCGCTAAGTAAGCAATATGTTGAGCGCAACATAATTGGGATTTTTCCGATAAAGGTTTTTTGATGCTGGGTCTCGACCGGGTCTTCGCCCTCCTTGATGATAGTCTTAGTGATATCGACATACAGCGGAGCAGAATAAGTCAGGTTTCTCAGCCGAGCTTCATTAGGCATCATCGGCGACGGGGCACCATCTTTCTCCCAATGCGTGGGTTTGGACAAATAAATCTGTTCGAATTTCAGTAAAAATCTGGGCGGCACTTCGATTTCTCCAGTTGTGTGCTGAGCCTCGGCCTGCAGCTCGATGGCGGGCGAATCTTCAACAATCCTCTGCACAGACATTTGGATGAATTCATCAAAACTGTCCAACTGCTGCCGCACCAGGCCCTTTTCATCGAAGTATGCGTTGATGACAATCCAGCACGCTTCTTGCCAGAGTTCGGAGCTGATTTCTTCAGTCTCCTCATCGTCAAATTGATCTGGAAACACAATTTTTTTGGTTAAATGAAACGGACAAAAACATATAGGAAGGACAATGGTGGAGTCTGTTCTCTCCCACGGAAGGAAGGTATTCCGTAGGTAGAAATGGACAAGTATCTGCGAGGAAGAAATATCACATATATAATATAAATTGCCAAGAATCAGAAATGAGGACTAAGACAGGCAGCAGATGCAGATGAAACAGTTCTAGAAAGGATAGGATTAAGATGGTTTGAACTGGAATGGATGGAATGAGGGCATGAAAGAAGCAATAAAAGCATGTGGTTTAGTTTGCCCGAACCGGGTTAAAATATTAGTTATCTTGAAATGTTTGGTTTTTGTAGGAAACCGGCCAATATTTCTCAAGTATGATTT
Organism: Dendroctonus ponderosae; assembly: GCF_020466585.1. Taxonomy (NCBI): domain Eukaryota; kingdom Metazoa; phylum Arthropoda; class Insecta; order Coleoptera; family Curculionidae; genus Dendroctonus; species Dendroctonus ponderosae. The sequence continues at coordinate 13,767,853 of NW_026018715.1, forward strand.
CAATTCATACATGCGTTATTTAGTGCTCTATTCAGTGGTACAGATGACCCGCTAGCTCAATTTGTTGGAGAGAAATGGGCAAAAAGCATGAAGTTTTGACCTAACATTGCACGTTTTTGTGTAATTTGCAAACTTTGTTTTTTGTGGTAAACCTACCACTATGTCCTAACTGAAGCGGAATATACGTGTTTCATAAGATAGAAGCGTTATTTCGAATAAGTTGGCTTCTAATGTGACCAGAAGCGTTGAATAAAACTACAGGTGTTTATCAATAATAACGTAATTTTTATGAAGAACGTTAGCAAAGTCCTAGCAGAGGAAATTGTGAAAGCCTTACCATAATCCTGTTCGTACATGGACATACTGATTTAAATTTTGCAATATTCCACTGTACTCTGGCTTATATTTATTTACTAAACTTGCTGAGATCGACTGATTGAACTAAACAATCAGTCAAGTGAGCTTCGTATGTCAAATGTCAAAGCAACGCATGTGACCAACAAACTGGCTAGGGACTTAAACTGCCTTAACTGACAAGGAGAGATATATGGTGGCGGTCTGGATATATGAAAGCAATAGGCAGAGGCTGCTAGAAAAAAATGGAAATGATTGAAAAATAGTGCGAAAATTGCGCTGATTTGATTGGAAAGATTAGTAAAGTTATAGCACGTTTAATGAGGGGAGGAAAAATTATTTACCCTTAGATGATTAATGGCGTGTGGCTAGACTGAGTGAGCACATCGAACAAGTGCCAGTGACAAATTTGACATTATCTAGTAGCAAAAAGTGTCGTTTAGTTCTCGTGTCGCTGGCGCCACCGATTCTAACTGTAATGGTGGATTTACAAGGTTGGCTTGTGTGTTTTTTTCAGTTCAAGGAAACTAAGGTTGAGTTCGTTAGCAATTGAGGAAAATTGTGAAAGGAAATTCGAAATAATCCGCCGATGAAGTATCGTCAGAGGCAGTCCAACGGAATATCAGGACAGGGACATCCGAAACGTTCGCGAATTTCGAAAAGCCCGCCCGCGAATCGTGTTATGGCCGGTAAGTTGTGTTGCAACACCACCGTTTTTCGCCAACTGTGACCTCGATAAGGGGAAATGTGAAAAAAGGTCGTGCAAAATCCAAAAATTGTACATGATGGAAGGTAATTTGTCTGTTTGTGAAGAGTAATCGTCCTTTCATGCTGCGTTACCATCCAAATGCGCACATTTTCAACCTCATTGGCCTTTAGTTTTTCCTAGTTTTTTTGCCGGATCCAGTTTGCCGTTTAGTGGTTATATTGTTTCTAGCAGTTTGATGAATTCTATTCGAAAACCCATAACAAACATTATGCAACGGGTTTCTCATGGTTTGTTCTTTGGTGAACAGTTTTTGTAGTTGCATGGCATTTCGGCGTCATGCGTTGTTAGGGCACAAACATTTTATGCATGTCGATTGCCTGCTCTTTCCACGGCTCTGAATTTTTTCACCCCAACTATTCCCTACCATCTAACTTGATCCCGTCTCCCATGCATGAATATTGTTTGTAAGCATTTTGCTTACCAACTCCCAACTTACAGTGCATTTACACTTTCCTTATACATTTTCTAGATAACTTTTCAGCCTTCTTCTAATCAGTTCTAACCAAAATGTAACTGCAAATTCCACGTGGAAGTCAGTTACCCAACGTGAAAAACCCTCCTTTCTAATATACAGGGTGTTAAGCTTGAAACCGTCCAAAATTGATAAAGATTAAAGTAAATTAGCTGACGTTGTCAATGTCCAATGTCAATCCTGATCCTTATAAGGGCCGCAATGCCACTCTCTTATACACGAGCATAAAATGAGATGCACATTGTCCAGACGGTGACAGCACTAAAATCGCAAATGGAGTTTTGACGTTTATTGAAGTGGTTTGGCACTCTTTTTTTCAAGAAAAAATCGCGTGGTGTTGCTACAATTGTGTGAATTGGAGAGTAAATGGAAATACGGAAAAATAATTTGCTGCGACGCTCAAATCACGTCTGAAACAACGAAAGCTAAACGCATATTTTCTACTAAGGCTCAGAAACCCCAAAAAAGCGTTTCTCGGCACCAACACACAATATGAAGTACCGTTTGACCCAAAAACAATTGGATTTTAGTGAATACCCGTGATTAGTTCCAATAAATCCTTGAGAATGGACGCATGCAGTAGTTTCCAGGTTTATAGAAATGATTCAATGTAAAATTTCCTCTCATTTAAGCAAATGTGCGATTTTAAACAATTTTGAGTGTACCACCTATGAAACCCATAATCAACATTACATTTGCAAGTGAATTTCTGTGCCTGAAGAATCAGTGTTTTGCGAATTCTCATTTTAGTTCATTTTGCAATGTACTTTTGCAGGAGGCAATGGAGAAACCCAGTGGTGCTTCTCGCAAGTTAAGGGAACTCTGGACGATGACGTGACTGAAGCTGATATTATATCGTGTGTAGAATTTAATCATGATGGTGAATTGTTGGCGACCGGCGATAAAGGGGGACGGGTTGTAATTTTCCAAAGAGACCCCATAAGTAAGGCGGCTTTGCCAAGACGCGGCGAGTACAATGTCTACTCCACCTTTCAGGTGTGATTTGATTAATCCGCCCGCAAAGCTCGATTGCTATTTATTGTTTTATTAGAGCCACGAGCCCGAATTTGACTACCTCAAGAGTTTGGAAATTGAGGAAAAAATCAACAAAATTCGATGGTTGAAGCGAAGAAACCCTGCACATTTCCTGCTTTCAACCAATGATAAAACAATAAAGTTATGGAAGGTCTCTGAACGAGACAAAAAGGTTGAAGGCTACAATACGCGATCAGATAATGGTAAAAAAATCGGCTTTGACCAGGAATTGGTATCATTTTGTTGATTTTCTAGGTTCCCTAATTGATCCGGCATCAGTTAGCTCACTTCGCGTGCCTATAATAAAACCCATGGAACTAATGGTGGAGGCATCGCCCCGGAGGATTTTTGCCAATGCCCACACTTACCACATTAATTCCATTTCGGTCAATTCCGACCAGGAGACTTACCTTTCAGCAGACGACTTGCGCATCAATCTCTGGCACTTGGAGATTACTGATCAAAGTTTTAATATTGTCGATATCAAACCAGCCAATATGGAAGAACTGACTGAAGTTATTACAGCTGCCGAATTTCATCCGGTTGAGTGCAACTTGTTTGTCTATAGTAGTAGTAAAGGGACTATTAGGTAAGCGACGATTCAAGCGCTTTCGCTTATAATTCATTGCCCTTTCCTGTTGCAGATTATGTGATATGCGTGCTGCGGCGCTTTGTGATCGCCATGCCAAGTTGTTTGAGGAACCAGAAGATCCGACGAATCGCAGTTTCTTTTCTGAAATTATATCTAGTATAAGCGACGTTAAATTGTCGAATAATGGCAGGTACATGATTTCTAGGGACTATCTCTCAGTGAAAGTGTGGGATTTGCATATGGAGTCAAAACCTATTGAAACTTACCCGGTAAGTTAAAAATTTCCCATTCAAAGTGTTTCAGAAGCTTGATTTGACTGACATTCAATGTGGTTTCTGCAGGTTCATGAATACTTGCGAGCAAAACTCTGTTCGCTGTACGAGAACGATTGTATATTTGACAAATTCGAATGTTGCTGGAACGGCAACGACACGGCCGTCATGACTAGTTCCTACAACAATTTCTTCCGCATATTCGACAGGACAACAAAACGCGACGTGACTTTAGAAGCGTCCAGAGACATCGCAAAGCCGAAGACGCTGCTAATGCCGCGTAAGGTATGCTCGCAAGGTAAACGGAAAAAGAACGAGATTAGTGTTGATTGTCTGGACTTTAACAAAAAAATCCTTCACACCGCGTGGCATCCCCTAGAAAATATAATTGCTGTAGCCGCGACGAATAACTTGTTTTTGTTCCAGGACAAGTTTTAGTTTGGACAATTAATATTACAATTGTGTAGTGAATGTGGTCGATGGAAAACTCGTTCTGGGTCGTGGGTGAGAGAACCTGATTCTTATTTGTGTCGTAGAAAGACCGATATTGTGAGCTGGCTCCGATTGATAAAGTAATATGATTAACAACCAATTATTTACCCCGGTGTAGATGTAAAGTTGTATATTATTTTGTCAATACTAAATCAATAATTATAATTACTCTCGTCATATTAAGAATTTCAAGTGATTGCAAGCTCCCAATTTTAAGAGTTAGGAACATAAAAGCGGCCTTTAAACGTTCGGAAATTCGATGTTTTTCAGAGATTTGATGAAATGTTAGTATGGCTTTGTCGTTCCTGACTGTGGGCGCAACGTACCAGCAAAGCTCATTGCGTTCAGTATGGAAAGTCCACGATTTCCACATATTCGGCCCGAGGATTTGTTAAATTTTCTACTTTTTTCTATTAGCTCAAACAACTCGCAATCGAATGACAAAGTCGTACAGTTTTAAAAGATCAGCAGATTTTGATCATTTTGCTCATGCATACATACATATTTAGGCTAAGTTGCGTTATTGTTCGAGAATCGGTGGCAGTGTATCGGAATCCAGTGGAGATTCCAATGAATTTACGGCGATTGAGGTGAATGAAAAACGAGATATATATTTTTTCAAATCTCCAAATGAAGCGTTTGAAAATTGAATGCAGACGATATTCACTGGATTTCAATATGTAGCAACTTTAATTTGTGCCATACTCAAAAATAGTCTATACCTCTCATTCTCATTGTGCAAGAAATTGGCCTGAAAATTCAAGTTTAATGTAAAGCTTGCGGGTTTAAAAAACCAATTGATTAACTCTCGTTTCAGACGCAGGTTGTTTTGAGCCGGCAAATTCACTTTAGATATTTCATGTGACACGTCTGACTAAAACCACTTATATGAAAATTTCTCAGTGTTCTATAAGTTAATATCCGTGTCCGGAAAACATCGTTTCACCAAAATAAGGAGCAAATATTTTTTTATAACAATAAAATCGGAAATGCGCCTCCGGGACGACACTGCAATAGATTAATTATATCAATCCAGTCTATGGTCTTTTTAAACCATCGGCTTGTGTCGCCAAAACGAAGCAATTTTGTGGTTTTACCTTTATATTTAATCTAACGCATTTTAATCTCTCGACGTATTTCAGTTTTTAATTAAGCATTCATAACAAGTAAAGTGTGTTTTTGCGAGGAAGATAAAGTCTTTAACCGGATAGTTGAGAATAGTGATATTGGCAGTATTTTCTGATTAATGTTTCTACCGGACAGTACTTCTAATTGCATTAATTTGTCGCACTATTGGCATTGGTTTATTGAAAAAGCCCTTTTTTGTGCGGTATGATTGAACTTTTTTTTTGTATTTTATCAATCTAGAAACCAGCCATTTATTATCGGAAAAAACATTGATTGTCTTCAAAACTTTTTATTAGAGTAAGATTTCACTTTTCGTTTCGAAAACCTAATAAAACCCCTAATACACTGCCACATCATATGTAACTAATATTAATACTTAACAATGTATTATGTATTTTTAAGTATACCTTCCATTTTTTTGGACTTTGTTAAAATATAAGGCATCATTTCCCCTTTTTTGTTCTGCTGCACAAATTTTATTAAAGGCTGCAACTTTCTCACATAAATCTCAGAAATTGTACATACCTGAACTTGTTATAAATAAATAAAATGGTAATGTGATAAATCTAAAAAAATAAAGAGTTTATACAAGAAGCGATGAAGATTTTGATCTGCAACTTAATCTTCATTCAATTTCGTTTAAAAATGTTCTCCGTTCATCAGTGTAACTTATGGGATTGTGGTGGAAAGTTCTTATATGCGACTGATCGGAGTTGGTCGAAGAACATCAAACACAGCACTGTATGAGGACCGAGACGAAGATACATCGGCCCGATGCCTTTGAAGAACGCCGTTAGCCCTTCTGATTTGAAGATTTTTGATACGCAATCTAAGTAGCCGCTGTACAGGACTCCTTTACCTGATGCTTCAACAGCTGGAAGCGGATTGAAGATGAAATCAATTTATCTCACGATTGAGTAAACGGTGCTTACGCTGATTATACAGCCTGGTCATAATGAGATCAAACGGCGTCATCATGAAGCTGATTGCCGCCCCTCCAACCATGCTGCCCACAAAGGACTTTAGCAGCGGATTATTCGTAATTTGGTAATAATCCAGCCATTGTTTGGTGTATTCGAAGCACAGAATTTGTGAGGATCCGCCAACAAATGCCCGGGGAATTGTGGCTCCAGCTCCCCGAAACAGGCCCTTAATCTGGAAGGATTTCATCACTTTTAGCGCAGGCTTTTGGGGAATTGCCATTTTTTACCCCATTTGCTGTGTAAATATCCTTAAGGGCCTGGACACTACCAGTGAGTCGATGCTGATGCCCGACAGCAATGGAAGCGGCCGCTTGCGATTGCAGCTGGGTTTTCACTAGAAATAAGGGGCTGGCCAGGTAATGCCCCAAAACAGATCCCGCTCCGGTAATTAGCACACTTTTTGAGAACTTCATGTTGCCGTTCTGGTCTCTTAAGTAGCCTGCAGAGTCCGCAAAACCGTACACGCCTGCAATGTAATTGATTATTGAAATAAAGGGAAAATTTTCGCCGAATATTTGCTGTTTTATTAATCCCATTTACAATTAGAAATCAGTTTAGTTTTTGCGGTACTATTCTCAATATTTACTATTTATTTATCGTGAATATGCCAGTCATCTTATCACGCTAACGAATGTTTTTATATTAATCGGCTGAATAATTTCGTCATTCAAATGGCTTGTTGTTCTTACCCAATCTCGAGCCATTCATGACGAGCTGCACCCAAAGGGCGGGCGCTAAACCTTTCTGAAGGGCCAACAGGCCGTCGTTTTTCACTACGACAAATCCAGCGTGGAAAACGTTCTTGTAATGGACCGCATGCTGGCCTTTAGCCTTCAGTTCGCCTTGGAGTTGGAGGCGCGTCTTCAACACCTCCAGAGGGTTGGTGAAGATGCACGCTCCCATTGCGGCCACTCCGCCAAGAGCGAATTCCATCTAGAACAGGTTTTTTGTTATATTTATTGAAAAAATACCCAAATTACCTTAGAGCTGCTTCAATCCGCTTTGCTAAACTGATGGATGGTTTGTAGGGGTTTCCACATCCATTTAAATACGTCTTAGTGAAAAGCTACGAAAACAAACAGTGCATTTGTGGATTTTATCGCGGATGTTGAAACGACTTGATCGCTCTTACTGTAATGAGAATGAATGTGATTAAAGAAACCTTAGACGGGCATGCTTATCAACACCAATAATTGCTCAGATGGAATATACACAGTGTTTAAAAAAACTGTTAGGTCTTCAGCCAACTACGGTCTTATTTTGTTAAGAAAATGGTGTTTTTTGAGAAATTATCACCCTATTTATGAGCAATTTAAACAAACTTATCAGTTGGTAGCAAGAGCGTTTACACAAGATTTACAATCATTGGCAGCATTACCTTATTCAAATTAAAGAAAAAATTATACAAGTTAAATAGGTCGTCGTGTTACGCTGTAGCTAGTCATTGTAATTTTACTTTTGTGCATTTAACACAAAAAATACGCTAGTTGTTCACTTGTAATATTTACATAAACTCGTCCATTCAAATGGACGCAAGAGGAAATCAATAAGAAAAGAAAAGAAGCTGTTTTTTCAGCAAAACTGCTGAAATTGGGGCCCACTTCTAGGTTAATTCGCACAAGGTCGATTTTGTGTTGCTTGCGCGATTATATTATTACGTAATCATACCTTATTTCACTTGTTCATTGCTTTTGCTCCAATTCGACGTAAAATTCAACTAACACATTTAACTTTTGAAGCCTTTTAAGTTAAACTGTATATATTTAAATGCATTTTTAATCTCGTTGAATGGCATCAATTGATAAAGCAGTGATTTACAAATCTGAAGTACCTACTAATTAAGAATAGATAAAGTGATAATTAAGCAAGTTCCTTAGGAAATGAGGCGATTTTCCATACAGTATGAATAAATATTATGCAAGCAAACATTTTACATCGGCGTGGATACACATAAAAAAAACAAATACTCACTTTAAAATTTTATTCCAAAGCTATGTACACATTCAAAACTAAAATTATTCTGGAAGAAGAAGTTTAGTAAATTGGGAAATAACATTAGGATGCATTAAAAAAGTACGCCACTTTTAACGTGTTTTTTGGTCAATATCCACATATCCTAGAAAAAATTACACCATCAGAGTATCTCAATCTGGAAAAATGTATGACAACAAAGAGAACAGTGCATACAGTGCAACACACTATATCTAGCACAAAAGAACCTTTGCGGAACTTGCAAAAAACGACACTATACTTCAGCTCTTCTGGGTATATCTTCTAGAAACAATAAAAAATCGTTTTAGTCATAGGAATCAGTTGGGAATTAAATGTATTCAGCATTGAAAAATAGACAAACTATAAAAATATGCAAAATTCATTTTTGTCTTAAAAAAACGCAAAGTTCAAGACTAAAGTAAAAATGTATGGGTTTTCGCTTCAGCATCAACCCCTTTTGTCACTTTTTGGAACGGAAAAATTGGCACTTTTTTAATAAAAAACCGGCTGTTAGAAGCGCTTTGAAGGTGCTGATATCCCTAAAATACCTTAGATAAAACGGTTTCGGGCGTTGGTAAAAGGCAGCTTCTACGCAGTAGTTTAGCATACATTTCTGTTGCTAAATTGTATTTTTTGCGAAAACTAAAAAAAGCTGCGACCCAAAACAAACATCCGGCTCAATTTTCCTACAATTAAGCCTTTGATTGCCGCTAACATTGTGAGTTAGGCCAGAATCAATATTTAAACAAACGACTGCTAATAAAACTTCAGCAAACCAGCTTGTTCATTGGAAGGCCCATCGTAAAACCGACTTTAGAATGGATTTGATAAATACGCAATTAAAATTATTCTTACTCTCTTTCTCGCGTTCTTCCGCGCGGGCTTTCATCCTGGTGATAAAGGCGGCACCTTTGTTTTTCCTAAAGTTCTCATAGGGATCGTTCAAGTTGCACCCTACCCCTTTAAACTGATCCTGCCGATCCCGCACATCACCCCCGGATATCGGAGCGTCGATGCCTTGCTCGTTCGCCCCCAGCCCTTTTCCGCCCCATCCCATTTTGCGCAGCATTTCGTGGCCTTTATTGGAGGGATCCAGTTCTTGAGCCTCAGCTCGCAGGTAGGGCATGCTAAAATTTCACATTTCTGGCTTTGCTTTAAGTAGCGAAAAAAACACTTACTTGCCGAACCCTGGGGTTGGAGACATGGACCTTCTCAGTGGGGACTTTGATTTGGATCTCGACCTGGACACACTCCTACGTCGCTTTATCTCTCTGCTTTCCCTCAACTCTCTGCCCCGGCGCTTTCTAGGGCTCCGCGAGCGGCTTCGGGACTTCGATCTGGACCTTGATCGCGATCTTTTCTTCCTGCTACTTCTTCGGTGCGATGAAGGCGGCGGCGTGGGCGATTTGCTGCGGTACCGCCTTTTGGGCGGCGTCTCGTCCTTCTCCGGTTTCACTACTATCGGCGATGGGCTTCGCGACTTTTGTCTGATTCCGGCCTTTATCGCCTCATCTTTTTCTCTTTTGGCGTGATTTTTCGCCTTATAGTATTCGTATAAACCTAATTTTTCCCAGCCTTCACTGTGATTACATAATAATAAATAATATAATTCGGTAAGGTAAAGATAAGTTTTATATTGTTGAGGCGGATTCATCTTTTTACAAACTCCTTTTT
>NW_026018715.1:13777715-13780860 GCF_020466585.1 Dendroctonus ponderosae
GAACCATTCAAGCTAGAGATTTCGGTTTGGCACCGTTGGATAATGAATTGAATGGCCCACATTTCTGCAAATACTTGTGGGCTCTGTAGAAGAGAGAAGCTGAAGCCGATTGCCCTTAGTGAACAATAAAAACCCGATAAATCCACGATTAAATCGTACGTTTATTCATCATTAGCTTTACATAAACGGTCCATTGGTGGCTCATTGCGTTTTTCTACCAACTGCACTGATTGGCTGCGGATGGGTCTCGATGTAGGCCAAATGGCTGGCAATTTCCGGGAAAATATCATCCCCTAAAACAAATGAAAATGGCCAATGAAAATTTGCACTGTGGGAGCGAAAAGAGGTACCTTTGATGAAGAACCCGTACTCATTAGCCACATACTGTCTGCTGTGGGTTTTCCCTTCTGGGTCCACGTAGCTGTAGGATCCTTTCACATCCTCCACTGCCACTTTGGTGTCTTCAGCTTCTCCACTCACTTTCACGGTTTTCACCTCGGCAGCCTGCTCCGCTTTGGTTCCATCCCCAGATTCGAAACTGAAAAACCGTGCAAATGAGTGTTCAAATCTGAAATAAAACGCTCTAATAAAATCTCTACCTCCAGTTGTAGGTGCCATCAGCTTTTCCATCGGATTTCTGGTCCAAAATGGGCACTGGGGCAGGGTAGGTGGTGATTTTTTTGGGCCCCTCTGAGGAAATCGGCCCTGCAACTGAAGCGGTGCTTAGAGGGTCTTTCCCAATGGAAATATTTGTCGCTGGTTCCACCAGAGGAGCGTTTTCCGTGGAAATCGGCAATGGAACCTCCCCCAAATCACTTGCTACTGGGAGGCCGCAGGCGAAAGCCACTGAAGCGAAAACTAGTATAACTTTGAACATTTTTTCGGACCGCTCAAAAACCACTGTGCCGTCCCAGAGCTCCAGGCGGGGTTTTATAGGACTTCTGGCAACTTTTTTTGGTCGATTTCACCCAAAAGAAACCCGTAGATTTAAACCCAGCGAATTTTAATGGGTACTTAAGGCAAACAAACAGCACATTAGCTATTTTAAGCCGCTGGTTTAGCGGGTTTTCGAAGGGTGAACGGCCCATCATCCAAGAACCCATTAAAGATGGGTCCACTGGGCCGACCAAATGGTCCTGTTTGGGCCAACTCAGACGCAATAAATTCGCCGGGACAACCATAAAATGCTTAGAAACAAACAGCAGAAGAGATGGAAGAGTAATTTTTATAAATAGATGCTAAAAACGGAAAAAATGCGCTTAAAAGTCAAGGATGCGTCGTGTCGCTACATCTTAATACGCTTTAATGCCAATGAGACATGCATAATTCATCCTAACGGTGGTTTATGCCGCTGCAAATGGCAACATTTTCCTTGTCTGTTACAGCCAGGTTTTTGAGGAAGTTTTTGAGTAAAACACTGGAAAAGCACGTTATTAAGCTAAGTGTGGGAGTACCATCTTCCCCAAAGAATGAACTGATCCTACAGAAGAAGCTATTGAAGCATCCAGTAGGGAGAGAGGTGTGTAACATTGTCGCTTTTGCCCTACAGGGAGGTTCATTCTCCTTTGCATTCCGAATGGAATTTTCCTATCTACAACCTGATGTAACTGCTGTTTCCCCAGTGCTCCTCTAAGTGAATTTGCATGTATTCCACCGAAAAATCATCACCTTTTATGGGCTAAGAGGACAACGCAAGGTTACCGATGTACGAGACGTAATTAATAAACACATCAGTAAATAGCAAGCATCTTCGCTTCGATCCGAAGTCTGGTACAATGCAGAGAGGCTTTGAGAGATAAAACTGGCACTTTCAGCCGAAACTGATTGTTACATCAGCAATGTAATAGATTGACGATCGGTTGGCTAATCGCGGCACCACAAAGGACCATAAAAGACTCGCGCCCACTATGAAGAAGTTTCGCTGAAGTCGGTCATTCATCTTTTTTGTCATCGGCTTTTGTTGGTCGAAGAGAGCAACGCGTGTTCTTAATTTCGTCGGAATTATGCAATTTCTAGTTATTTTCTTCGTGTAGTTACACACCCATTGATATTTTTGCTTGTTTGGTGTACGCATTAGCGATTGTTGCGTCAATGGACGTCGCCGTTTTGAATAATGGGCGACGCGAAGATCATTAATAATTAACACTTGGATGAGTGGACTGTGTGGAAGCTGAGGGACGAAACTGTGTGAAAAATGTTCATTATTCGCGTGGTGTAACGACGATTTGAATGAAATACATGGACTGTGGAGGAATTTATCAGTTCATGTTAGGGAGTCTGATTAGACAGCATATTTCTTCCAGGTGGTCATCTAACTAAAGATTCAACGGTCCAAAAATATCAAGTCCATGCTACAGAAGAGAGTTTTTCAAAGAAAACCCTGCAGTTGCGTAACATCCGTAATTTGTTCCTAACTTTACAAATTTCTCAAAAATCAGAATGCAGTGCGATCGGAATGGAATGTGTTCAGGTGTTTAGACTCAACTGTTTTCCCCAGACTGTGAAAATTCTACGTCAGTAGTTGATCCAGATGGAAAGTGAGGAATTTTTAAATAAAACGTGCAGATGCGAAAAAGTCCTCATATATAATAATAATCAATAACATAATGATAATCACAATAACTTAAACGACACACTTTGTTGATATGACCTGCTACGTCACACTCGGGATAGGCAACTCAGGGGCGGATCCAGCTTTAAATTCAGGGGGGGGGGGTTTGGTAGAAAAAATACAGTCTTCTGTTATCTATAAAATTAGAAAAATGATCGTCGTTTTGTGCAAGGGTGGCGTAAGATTATTGCAAAATTTCATCTTTTCCGTCCAGTTTTGCATGTTTTTCGGAAGCAAAATGAGCAAGAACGCTCGTTTTTACATCATTCCAAAGAGAACTAAATGGCCGTTTTAGAAAGTGAACCATGGATGGGGAAATGTTGCAGTTTTCTCCAAAAATGCTTGAATTCAAGAAGTTTTACATTTCCGAGGTTTTTTTGAGTTGCAAAATCCGCTTGAACGTAACGCTGCTTTTTTAGAAGTTTCTCAAGAACCATTTGAGCTACAGTATTTATTTTGGCATCGTTGGATAGAGAATTGAAAAGTCGATTCAGTCGTAACAAAGTGAGTGAGGAAATTCGAGTAGTTTTGACC
>NW_026018715.1:13780960-13781236 GCF_020466585.1 Dendroctonus ponderosae
CGCAAATCTAAAACTTCTTGAATTCAAGCATTTTTTGAGAAAACTGCCAACATTTTCCCATCCATGGTTCACTTTCTAAAAAGGCCATTTATTTCTCTCTAGAATGACGTACAAATGAGCGTTCTTGCTCATTTTGCTTCCGGAAAACATGCAAAACCGGACGGAAAACATGAAATTTTGCAATAATCTTACGCCACCCTTGCACAAAATAATAAGATAATTTTTCTAATTTCATAGACAACAGAAGACTGTATTTTTTCTACATAACCCCCCCCC
>NW_026018715.1:13781284-13784188 GCF_020466585.1 Dendroctonus ponderosae
GAATTTAAAGCTAGATCCGCCCCTGGGTTGCCTATCCCGAGTGTGACGTAGCAAGTCATATCAACAAAGTGTGTCGTGTTTATTTTGTTGTTTTCGCAGCTTTGTTTCATTGTTTAAGTTATTGTGATTATCATTATGTTATTGATTATTATTATATATGAGGGCTTTTTCGCATCTGCACGTTTTATTTAAAAATTCCTCACTTTCCATCTGGATCAACTATTGACGTAGAATTTTCACAGTCTGGGGAAAACAGTTGAGTCTAAATACCTGAACACATTCCATTCCGATCCCACTGCATTCTGATTTTTGAGAAAATTGTAAAGTTAAAAATGAGAAAAAAAAAGTAAAGTTAAAAATGAAAAAGGAAAAAATTACGGATGTTACGCAACTGCAGGGTTTTCTTTGAAAAACTCTCTTCTGTAGCATGGACTTGCAATGCGACTTGCCAAACCGCCGAACCAAAACTTGCGAAGTTTCTACAAAACTATGAACTCATCAGCTGCGCCCCAGCATTCAGTAACATCCCCCAAAGGCGTGGCCTTTTGTGCCTATTTTTTTGGGCCTGCTCCTCCTATTACTGTTGATATTTTTGGACCACCTGGAAGAAATATGCTGTCTAATCAGACTCCCCAACGTGAACTGATAAATTCCTCCACAGTCCATGTATTTCATTCAAATCGTCGTTACACCACGTGAATAATGAACATTTTTCACACAGTTTCGTCCCTCAGCTTCCACACAGTCCACTCATCCAAGTGTTAATTATTAATGATCTTCGCGTCGCCCATTATTCAAAACGGCGACGTCCATTGACGCAACAATCGCTAATGCGTACACCAAACAAGCAAAAATATCAATGGGTGTGTAACTACACGAAGAAAATAACTAGAAATTGCATAATTCCGACGAAATTAAGAACACGCGTTGCTCTCTTCGACCAACAAAAGCCGATGACAAAAAAGATGAATGACCGACTTCAGCGAAACTTCTTCATAGTGGGCGCGAGTCTTTTATGGTCCTTTGTGGTGCCGCGATTAGCCAACCGATCGTCAATCTATTACATTGCTGATGTAACAATCAGTTTCGGCTGAAAGTGCCAGTTTTATCTCTCAAAGCCTCTCTGCATTGTACCAGACTTCGGATCGAAGCGAAGATGCTTGCTATTTACTGATGTGTTTATTAATTACGTCTCGTACATCGGTAACCTTGCGTTGTCCTCTTAGCCCATAAAAGGTGATGATTTTTCGGTGGAATACATGCAAATTCACTTAGAGGAGCACTGGGGAAACAGCAGTTACATCAGGTTGTAGATAGGAAAATTCCATTCGGAATGCAAAGGAGAATGAACCTCCCTGTAGGGCAAAAGCGACAATGTTACACACCTCTCTCCCTACTGGATGCTTCAATAGCTTCTTCTGTAGGATCAGTTCATTCTTTGGGGAAGATGGTACTCCCACACTTAGCTTAATAACGTGCTTTTCCAGTGTTTTACTCAAAAACTTCCTCAAAAACCTGGCTGTAACAGACAAGGAAAATGTTGCCATTTGCAGCGGCATAAACCACCGTTAGGATGAATTATGCATGTCTCATTGGCATTAAAGCGTATTAAGATGTAGCGACACGACGCATCCTTGACTTTTAAGCGCATTTTTTCCGTTTTTAGCATCTATTTATAAAAATTACTCTTCCATCTCTTCTGCTGTTTGTTTCTAAGCATTTTATGGTTGTCCCGGCGAATTTATTGCGTCTGAGTTGGCCCAAACAGGACCATTTGGTCGGCCCAGTGGACCCATCTTTAATGGGTTCTTGGATGATGGGCCGTTCACCCTTCGAAAACCCGCTAAACCAGCGGCTTAAAATAGCTAATGTGCTGTTTGTTTGCCTTAAGTACCCATTAAAATTCGCTGGGTTTAAATCTACGGGTTTCTTTTGGGTGAAATCGACCAAAAAAAGTTGCCAGAAGTCCTATAAAACCCCGCCTGGAGCTCTGGGACGGCACAGTGGTTTTTGAGCGGTCCGAAAAAATGTTCAAAGTTATACTAGTTTTCGCTTCAGTGGCTTTCGCCTGCGGCCTCCCAGTAGCAAGTGATTTGGGGGAGGTTCCATTGCCGATTTCCACGGAAAACGCTCCTCTGGTGGAACCAGCGACAAATATTTCCATTGGGAAAGACCCTCTAAGCACCGCTTCAGTTGCAGGGCCGATTTCCTCAGAGGGGCCCAAAAAAATCACCACCTACCCTGCCCCAGTGCCCATTTTGGACCAGAAATCCGATGGAAAAGCTGATGGCACCTACAACTGGAGGTAGAGATTTTATTAGAGCGTTTTATTTCAGATTTGAACACTCATTTGCACGGTTTTTCAGTTTCGAATCTGGGGATGGAACCAAAGCGGAGCAGGCTGCCGAGGTGAAAACCGTGAAAGTGAGTGGAGAAGCTGAAGACACCAAAGTGGCAGTGGAGGATGTGAAAGGATCCTACAGCTACGTGGACCCAGAAGGGAAAACCCACAGCAGACAGTATGTGGCTAATGAGTACGGGTTCTTCATCAAAGGTACCTCTTTTCGCTCCCACAGTGCAAATTTTCATTGGCCATTTTCATTTGTTTTAGGGGATGATATTTTCCCGGAAATTGCCAGCCATTTGGCCTACATCGAGACCCATCCGCAGCCAATCAGTGCAGTTGGTAGAAAAACGCAATGAGCCACCAATGGACCGTTTATGTAAAGCTAATGATGAATAAACGTACGATTTAATCGTGGATTTATCGGGTTTTTATTGTTCACTAAGGGCAATCGGCTTCAGCTTCTCTCTTCTACAGAGCCCACAAGTATTTGCAGAAATGTGGGCCATTCAATTCATTATCCAACGGTGCCAAACCGAAATCTCTAGCTTGAATGGTTC
>NW_026018715.1:13784288-13785479 GCF_020466585.1 Dendroctonus ponderosae
GCACCAGATAAAGTTTCTACATGGTTCTACAGTTAGTTGGACAATAAACGATCTTCTCTATTTCAACGCCACATGCATTAAGCTAGAGCTGATATTTTTTGAAAGTTCGGAATTGTTCAAAATTCAAACACCCATTGATATTTTAGAAGCTTGCAAACTTGGGTGTAAAACTCCAAAATTTAAGATTAGCAAAAAGTCCTAAGTCGAAAACCAGAGCCAGTGCATACTTTTAAATTTCACCAGAATTATAGAGGAGGTTGGGCAAAGAATTGTGGAAATTGTACAATAATCGAAACGTCCACTGATTTTTCAGATGCGGGCAAACTTGGGCTAAAAATAAAAAAATTCATACTTACGCGCACCTTAACAAAAAATCCTAATTCTGAAACTAGAACAAGTTGGGACTTGAAATTTTCACAGAATCTCTATAAAACATGCAGCAAGAAATTTGGAAAAGTGTTCAAAAATTCAAACGCCTACTGATTTTTTAGAAGCTTGCAAACTTGGGCCTAACAATCAAAAAATTCATACTTACGGGCACCTTAACAAAAACTCCTAACTCGGAAACCAGAGCAAGTTGGGACTTGAAATTTTCACAGAGTCTATATAAAACATGGAGCAAGAAATTTGGAAAAGTGTTCAAAAATTCAAACGCCCACTGATTTTTTAGAAGCTTGCAAACTTGGGCCTAAAAATCAAAAAATTCATACTTACGCGTACCTTAGCAAAAAATCCGAACTCGAAAACCAGAGCAAGTTGGGACTTGAAATTTTCACAGAATCTATATAAAACATGGAGCAAGAAATTTTGAAAATTGTTCAAAAATTTAAATGCCCACTGATTTTTAAGAAGCTTGCAAACTTGGGCCCAAAAATAAAAAAATTCATACTTACGTGTACCTTAACAAAAAATCCTAACTCTGAAACCAGAGCAAGTTGGGACTTGAAATTTTCACAGAGTCTATATAAAACATGCAGCCAGAAATTTGGAAAGGTGTTCAAAATTTCAAACGTCCACTGATTTTTTAGAAGCTTGCAAACTTGGGCCTAAGAATCAAAAAATTCATACTTACGCGCACCTTAACAGAAAATCCTAACTCGAAAACCAGAGCAAGTTGGGACTTGAAATTTTCACAGAGTCTATATAAAACATGCAGCAAGAAATTTGGAAAAGTGTTCAAAAATTCAAACG
>NW_026018715.1:13785579-13788926 GCF_020466585.1 Dendroctonus ponderosae
GTTCAGAATTTTTAATATAGGAAGTTGTGTTATTTATTAGGGGATTTAAAATGTTTAAAAGATATTTGGCTAAGGGATGTGTAGGTGTTAATTTTGATCTAACGTAATCTGTGAATTCATGTTTAAATTTTTTTAAAGTGTTATAAATTTGTCTTTCAAAACGTTCTGTTTGATTTTTGTTTAATTTTGAATAACTTTTGTCATTTAAAAGTTCACTAATTTTTTGATCATAGATATTATAATCCATAATGACGGTCGCATTACCTTTATCAGCAGGCAAAATTTTGATTGATTGTTTTATCTTTTTTTAAGGACATTAMTGCTTTTTGCTCTATTGAGCTTATGTTTTGTTTAATTTTGAAATCTTTCCTAGAATTATTTTTGATCTTATACGAAATTCTTCCTGTTGTTCTTCAGGTAAATTTTGAGTTGCTTCTTCTATACTCGAAATAAAATCAAGTTTTGGAACGGTTTTTGGTGTAATTGRAARATTTAAACCTTTAGAAAGAACGAGTTTTTCGGTTTTGCAAAAAACTAATTTATTAATTATTAATTAATCAATTAATTTTGCAAATAAATGCAAATTTGTAATAATAACTTCGGCTTGGAAGCATGCGGGAGGAATGGGAATCCGAGCAACAGAAAACCGTAAAAGAACAGAACAATGTTAATTAACCAGCCGGCAATTAGGAGCTGATCGATCCTGTTTCCAGCAGAGTTTCGACAAAGGCCTATTGGCAGGAGGAAATTATTTTTGCCGGGGTGAAAAGCTTATCAAGCACAACACGCGACGCATTTTCGGGCAAAAAACTGCGCTTGACTTGAAAGTAATTTAATTAACTGCAATGCCATTGAGCTGCAATCGTGACTTTCCAAACTGAGCTTCGCGACTATTTTCTAAGGCCAAAATGATTGCGCAACTTTACTTATCAGTTGTTTCCTTCCATTGTCCAGCAATTAATTAATTTGCTTCGGTTTCCTCTTGCTTTCCACTATTGACTGCGCAAACGACTTTCGATTTTGCATCAGTTGCAAATCCAAAGTCCAAAGCTGTGATTCTTTGCTTTCCGTTTCGATTTGCTTCGGACAAAAAGGCCAATTTTCCCCGCAGTTTGATCTTCAGTTCTTACCCTACCTCAACTCGGTCAGAATTTTCGGCTCCAAAGCGCTTTAAGCTCCATTTAACAAACAGCGCCGGAATTTGGAACAATAATTCCGGGTATTCATGGACAGAACCTTGCATAATTGGCTCATAGTCGATGAGGAAGACAATGCCGCCGAAAACGATTAATGGATTCAGGATGGCCTCATTGTAGCTATTGCGATGATTAATTGCGCGACTTTATGGCAATAGAGTGCATTTTAATTGCGCTTATTGCATCTTTTATTGGGCAATTTGTAATGGAGGAGTTTTGTGATGGAAGTTCGTCAAATCCGGAGGAAACCTGTTATTGGCCAAATATTGAAATGTTCAATTTGGCCTCCTCAATCCGCTATTGAGGAGTCTAAAAGAGAGGAAAGAACATACCAGCAGAAATAAACAGCCAACACTTCACTCGAGGTTCACTCAAAATTTGGTGTTTTTTGGGGCAGGGGGTGAATGTTGAGAACCACCCCAAAGTGGGACTAGAGAACCTTCCATTATCGCTAAAAAAAACGTGCTTATACAAGACAATTATCGAATCGAGCCGATCATGCTAAATAATTAACGTTCGCTTTTTGCCATCACCGTGTTAATCAATGATGTGACAAGTTCAATGTCCGGAATTTGTTTCACCTTTTTAATATTCAGCATGTTCCAACATGTATACAGTTCCGAACATACAGTTTTAGAAAAAGGCCGCTCATAATGTGCATTCGAAGTGAAAAAGCGTCTTATTCCGGACACATTCCTGCAAAATGTCCATATCAGGCGACATCGCGATGAGACTGGAAAAATTGCAGTGAGTCGGCAGGAAAAGCTGTCCAGTTCGACAAATATTTTTAAATTAAGGGAGGGTCAGCCCTAATTAAACGGTCCGTCCGTTAGCGTTAAATTTTCCCCAGACGGGAGTCATCCGGGCTCGGTGCCATAAAATATGAAATCGCGAAAATTAGAGAATTTGTCATGTAATTTAATTATGTCCGGAATAATGGCGGGGTTTAGTCGCCATATGGTGCAGCTTTGAACTACCAGATCCCACTCTGATGACAGAGATTAATAAAGCTGCGGATAAAACCATAATTTTCCGAATGTGCGGCTGCGATTGACTATTGATCTCCAACTAGATTCGTCGAACACAATTACGTTCTTTTGTAATAAACCAAACGAGCCTGAATCGATGAGGGCAAAATAGAAGAAGCCAGCCATTTAGTGGAAGAAAACGGCAAATTTGCAGGTACAAAAGATGAATATTACCATCAACAAATGCCTGCGAACCTAATGAACAGATGCAGAAAATTCCCCATCACGTCAAAACTTCACAGGAATTCAAAACATTTGAACGTTGCTGTCGTTCCTTCGGGATCAGATGTGGCCGGGAAGAAGAAGGGTCTAATCAGATCTAATAATTTACCGGGTTTTCAGCATTTTGTGAATTCAGCCGACGCTTTATTACAGCTTCCCGTTTATTACTCATTTGTCGGACATTTGAGGGAAAATCACGGAGTTATTGAAGACGGCACGGGAATGGATTACTTGATGAGTTTCGCGGTAAATTGAGTTAGAAATGAACTTTTTTGGAGCTCTGGTACGTGACTAACACTTTGGGTATTTGAACGGAAATTTCAACAATCCAATGAGCACAAAGAACACGCTTGTGAAAGACTTATTTATTGACATTTTCATAAGGGTGATTTTCTCCGAAAATATAAAATATCTCAAAATGCCTGGAATTTTACGCCATTTTGATCATAAAAAAGCGAAGAAAGTGAATAAATCATCGACATTTTCTGGCCATTTTGAGTCGATCTGCGCGGTTTCGACTTTTAACCGACGATATCTCAATTAATACACACCCAAAAACGTTATATATAAACATTGAGAAGCTTCTCAGGTCGAAACCAATCCAATGAGCGCAAAAAACACGAATGTAAAATTTTGATTTTTGACCGAAATTTTCATAAGTGGGAGGGTCGATTTTTTCGAAAAATTAAAAATATCTCAAAATGCCTCCAATTTTACATCATTTTCATCAGAACGAAGAAAGGAATGCAACGAGCTCAGTAAAAAACACCTTAGAATCTTCAGATTTTAATCAGCATTTATAAGAGGAATCGTTTAAGGTTCCTGAATGGGATTGTTTTGCTTCAAACTTCCACACACTGGGAAAAATCAAAAAATTTTGCCGCACTTTCAAATACCGGTA
>NW_026018715.1:13789026-13790156 GCF_020466585.1 Dendroctonus ponderosae
TCGACCCTCCCCCCTTATGAAAATTTTGCTCAAAAATCAAAATTTTACATTCGTGTTTTTTGCGCTCATTGGATTGTTTCCGACCTGAGAAGCTTTGCAATGTTCATATATAACGTTTTTGGATGTGCATTAAGGAAGATTTCGTCGGTTAAAAGTCGTGACCGGGCAAAAACGACTAAAAATGAACAGAAAATGGCGATTATTTACCGACTTTGGCAGACAAAAAGGACATTTTGTTCAGTTGCGACTATGTTCTGATCTTTATTCTTACAGCAAATGCAGGTTAGCATATACGTACATATATGTACGTGGTGGTTCAAAAGTGATCCTCTGAAGAGGTTCTGAAGGATCCTTAAAGAATGGGAAAATATAGTTTTTAGGGGTTAAAATTCGGATGATTTGCAAACTCATTCCCCGCTCTGTGTATGGTTTTTAGTCGTTTATCTTCCGAGACGATTGAAATAAGCTACTTCATTGCACACAGCACTTGAAGCGACTAGTTGAAAGTGAAAACTGCGTCTCTGAGCTGAAAAGTGTTCGAGCCCTAAGGGAATAAGTGAACGCTGAGACGACGAACGATTTTATTAGATTGGGCCTAGCAGTTTAAAGGCAGTCGATCAAATTACTGGCAGAAAAATGCTACACTAAGCAAATTAATGTTCGTCGAGTTCCTGTCGATGCTCGAAAAAAACGGCGCCTGTCGCAAACTGTTTGGGAAATTTGCATTCAAATTATGTAGTGTTTTCCATCAAGCGGCGGGCATGATTAAAGCGACAGGAAATTTCCGAGTGAGCAGCCAGAAAACCTTCATCGGAGACGACATCAAGTTTTCGTATTCCAGCACAAACAACCGTAATTTGTAACCAAGGCGGTGCTCAGCCGGTGAAGAATATAATATCCCGCGGGATTCCTAAGACGTCCCGGTTAATTCCCATCAGGCGTCGATGGAATGTTTAATGCGTGAACTTATCTTCAGTCGACCATTTGGGAGGCTCAATAATGCGTTGGGCACTCTCACTTAAAAACTTAACCGAGAACGACTGATTTCATAGTCGCCAGAGGCGCTACAGACGATAAAGAGCTACAGATTAAATCATGAAATAACCCACTGTAGGAAAATATTCTGTGGA
>NW_026018715.1:13790256-13795032 GCF_020466585.1 Dendroctonus ponderosae
TTGCGAAATAGGAGCACTATTTATCAGTCTGTAATAAAAGACGTGAGGAAATTCTGTCTTTTTTAAAGACAAACATTTTTGAGGCGAAATACCCACAAAGTAGTTTGTAAAAAATATAATATAATTCGGTAAACTACAAACTTTGTTGCTGATACGATTTGCTTGGGTGCACTTTGCCTCAAGTTTCGCCTTCGAAAACGAGAACATCCCCAATTCTTCTACTCAAGAAGGGAGGAGATTCTTTGTTTTCAAAACCAACTAAACTTGAGGCGGATGCAAACAGTCTAATCTTGAAAGACATCGAATGCCCGAAATTTGAAGAAAAAATGAACGCAAACAAATTTTCCGGTGGAAAAATAGCGAATTCAAATTACCTGTCTCTGGGTCGTTCGTGGCTTGGAAGCGAATAAAACGCATCGACTGCCGCTAAAAGGCGGTCGCTTGGAGGGGCTGGAGGCGGCAACCTAATATCTTTAGGATCTAACGGTTTATATTCAGAGTCTTCCAACTGGAATAAGCGCGTCATAAACGATTACAGCACATAAACAATCAGAGGCACTTGTAAAGTGCCCAGTTTTCTCTAAACATGTTTCTACTCTAGTAAATGTTTACCTTGACTAGAGGCACCATTAGACCGGCAGGAAGTTCGTAGTAGGGTGCGGTTGGCATGAGGTCTTCCAGAAAAACTTCCGGCTTAGGAGGAAATCCTGGCGGCGGCTTGGAAAAGTCCGGAAACATCCCAACCGGCGGCAAATAACCTGGAGGTGGCAGGGAAAAGATCGCCGAAGTATCAATTCCATTCGGAGGCGGCTGGATTTCAAGCAGTGGATTGCTGGTGATGGTTGGAGGTATATTGGGAAGAACAGCCATATTTGGCGGCGGAACATTGAGGTTCACTTGCAAAAAATTCTCTTCGGGCATGATGCTATTCTGAGAGCCGATAGCTTGGATGGGAAACGTTTGCTGTGGGGGCTGCTGGTTCAGATTCGACATATTTGACTGCGACAGGGACTGAATGGTCTGCTGCAATGAAGCTTGAATGGTTTCCAGCGGGATTATTCCAGAATTTTGGGCTTGGGTGGTAACTGGAGGCTCAGCCAACGGAATATGTGGCTTTTGCTGCTCGATAGTCTGCCGTTGCTGCTGCAAATCCATTATTTGCTGCATCGCGTGGCAAACAAAGGCTTGATGTTGCGATTGGTAGCCCTCAAACGTTATCTTAGTCTGATCCGCTATCGAGGCCACTTCGGTCGCATATTTCGCCATCTGGTCCGACTGGTATTGCTGGTAGCTTTTGATGGGATTATGCAACTTCTCCAAAGTGTCACTCTTCAAGTAATTGGATTTCGATTCCCATAGTTTAACCAACTTGTCCAACTTCAACTTTTGCTCTTCAGTTGCAGCGATGCTGGCGTTGCAGAACATGGGAACCACCGCTAGTTCAAGAGCATCTTTTAGATCGCATGCATTTTTCCTGGCACTAGAAAATAGGGGAATCAGGGTCATGGCGGAAGATTCATGGCAGAAACGTACCTGTGGTGCAAGAGGTCGTTCACCAGATAGATTACGTGTAATTTTTGAGGAAATGTACTCGATTGCAACACCCTGTAAATGTAGTTAATAAGCCAAGGGTTGGAAATAACTACTTCATAAAAGGAAGAGCAGAGTAAAAGCCACTTTAATTACAACGATGCAAAGCTTGATTCAATGGTTTAATACAATTTTTCTCCATTTGGCAGCAAACGAAAAGGAACTATTAAAGACGCACAAAGGAAGGCGCCCATGGGTTCACATAGAACTAACGGAACGAATGAAAATTTGTCGCATTTTACATGAGTAACGCTTCTTTAGGATGCGACCTATACGTACCTCTTATATACATGCCTTATCTCATTTAAAATAAGGCAAATATAAGTTTTCATTCATTCCGTTCGTCCGATGCAAACAAATGCGCGGTTAAGTAGGTAGGTTTACATTTAATTGAATAATTTTTTTTTATTTTGTGAATTGAAAAATATTTTAAACGAGTTTTCCATTCCTTGAAGTGCTGCCGATACGATACGATAACACTTTAACTGATAATTATAATGTATTCACCTGTACAACAAACACTGAACGATGCAACTGGATTTTTGTTTGGTGCTTGCATGCTGCAAAAACCAGGACTTTCCATTGCTGATGCTGTCCTTTGTACAGCTTTCAATAATGGGTTGTAAAATGCTATTTAGCTCGGTTAGAACAATGCCGCAGTCGTCGGCCTCCCTCTGAAGATCAGCCGCTTCGCATTTCGCCACTGCTCCTTCAATGGCGGCCTGCTGTTGCTGCATCAACACATTATGCTGAGCGGACAGGTTTTGCTCACTTTGCTTGATTTGCTCCCTCAGGGTGTCTTGCTGCTGTATTATATGATCAATTTCAATGGTTTGCTGAGCAGTTAAATGAACGGGGGACGCCGTCCAAGTGTTCGGTTCAGTGACAGCGATCTGCGTCGGGGGCGGTATTGATATAAGCTGTTGTTGCTGTTTGAATACTGAAACGATGTTGCTTTGTAAGTGCACAAGAAAATATTTAGACTTTGTTGTGCACTTACTGGCTTGTTCCGTGGAAACCTTATACTGATAATACTTGAAATATTCGCCGCCATAAAGAAACTGGAACTTGGGGTTTCCCTTCTGCTTGTTTTTGGTCATTTGCTCGAATTCCAGCCCATTTCTGGCGACAAACTGGGCCAGCTTGTCTATGATGTTTCGAAGATCTATGTCTGGAATAACAACACTAGGCTTTAGAGAATGGAATTTGGTACACAGAAGGGGCTAATTAATGTGGAGAATTGGGCTTTAGGCTGTTTACATTCCTATTGGCGGGAGAATAACTCATAGATTTAAGCGCTACCTTCAGGGGGCTGTGGTATATCCATTGTGCCAACTGCAGTTAGTTTCCTCAAAGCCCAATCTTCCCCAATAACTTAACACATGCTTTGAATGAATATAAATTTGATAACTATTTGGGTTTACAGACGCGTCTTCGACAGTTGGGGTTATGTTTACATGTGCTATCTATGTTTGCCTACTTCGAGTCATTTCTCGGAGGGGAATGAGGTTTAGTTGGCACATTTTCCAGTAATTTTTGAAGCATTTTTGGCTGTATTGGGTTCAATGAAAACTGAGCGGAATTCTTTGTATTAATTGATGGCCTTTTGCGCTTAAATACCTTCAATTCGCCTCTAATGGGGATAAAGCTGTCCGACTACATCTTAACCTACTTTACATGGGCCGGCTTTTGGCAGTTCCGTTGACAACAGCTTGCAATTTCAGAAGGAAATTGTGAGTTTATTATAAATTTATTAGTTTTTGGTGCTTATATTTGTGGAAATGGTAGGTATTTGAAGCAACTGCGCTTTGGGCGCGTTTGGAGCAATTAAATCTCGAAAATTTTTCAATTTCTGCTAAACTGGGTTCTATTGTATTGCAACGGCAATTTCCTCATCAAAACTCGCATTTACACGGGAAACACCTATAAGAAAAATCGTGATTCGCGAGATTATCTCCAAGATGAGCACATCGCTAACTTTGAATGCGAGGGTCCGATAAACCATAAAATTGCCCAAATTACCTCTTGCTGAATAAATACGCGCAATTAGCAATCGAAATAGCTGCATTTAGGGCATGTTTCACCAAGAACATTGAAACTGGCGTTTAAGTTCTCAACCAAATAGGGCTTTTGAAAAAATATCAAATTTGAATTTATTTTTCGACAATATGTCCATGGTCGATTTCAAACCAGGTAGACAACCCAACACACTTTATTTACTTTCACATAGCCTGTTGCGTTCAACAATGGCCCACCGTGGAGGCTTTGCCACGTTAGCCCTAAATATTTCAATATTGCTGATTTTCTGTCTAGATTCCCGATATGTTTCCAGCACAGAACCATCAGTGCCATGGTACGAAAACCTTCCAGCCGTTGCCATGGACTATAAAGTGCACATAGATCCTGGAAAAGAGGACTGCTATTTCCAATATGTTAACCCGGGGGCCACTTTTTACGTTAGTTTTCAGGTAAGTTTACACATCTATTACGTACTGATGGTCCAAGGGAGTGGAATGGGCTTCACATGCTTAATTGTGGTATAATCAGGAGCCTGAAACAGCACTAGAGACTAGCTACTTAAGTACTTACTAATGAATTGGTACATTCAATTGAAGATAAGATAATGTTTAGGCAGTTTTCGCGAATTAAGGTGTTTGTTTACAAGCAGGGTTTGGGTCTAAAACCTAGTAAAAGTTGCGTGTTTTTTGGCAGTTAGAGCGGGTTGTATGGTATGAGTTTCTCATGGTCTTTAATGAATAGCAGTAAAAAAATGCCAAGCCTTAAAGGTCCAGAAAGGAAGGCAAGAGTAGAGTAAAAGATTAGTTGAAACTGTGAAGGAATTAGGTGGAAAAACACAGATTGTATTCGAGCTAGTATAAGTTGGAAAAAAATCAAGAAAACCATTAAGGACTTTGAGCTAAACATCATGCTAAACCAAGGGCGGATCCAGGGGGGGGCATGGGGGTCAGCCCCCCCCCCCTATTCAATTCTCTATCCAACGATTCCAAAACGAATTCTTTGGCTCGAATATTCGATATAATATTCGACCATATGGTTCTTGAAAAACTTCGAAAAAAGCAGCGTCATGTTTAAGTGGATTTTGCAACTCAAAAAAAAAATCACGCAAATCTAAAACTTCTTGAATTCAAGCATTTTATGTGTGTCTGATATTCAAATTTCGCTTTC
>NW_026018715.1:13796032-13800857 GCF_020466585.1 Dendroctonus ponderosae
AAAAACGAGCATTCTTGCTCATTTTGCTTCCGAGAAACATGCAAAACGGGACAGAAAACATGAAATTTTCTGTCTAAAAATGGAAAATTAGAGGATGAAATGAGACCCAAAGATGGAGTCTCAATTTTCAAGTCAGTCAAGAGCATCGGCGGAAATAAAACTGCTTAGAGGAAGATCGCTCAAAAATTATGTTGTGCACAGTTAGAAGCGAGAATATTCGGAAAAAGTGGTGCATCCAGCCGGTGGGAAAATTGAGAATATCCGGACTAATTCGCTGGTTAAATTAGGTGGTTCGAGGTGGTGACGGTATGGCAGGCTTTGCTGTTCGAAACCCAACTGGCCAAATAGTGCATCCGTACCAATGGAAGCCGAACAGTGAATACCAAGACCAATCATCGACTGGAGGCTACTATTCCGTGTGCATCGATAACCAGTTTTCCAAATTCGCCGCCAAACTGGTCAATATCTACCTAACCGTCGTCAGATACGATCTATGGGAGCAATACACCAAAGATGTGGATGAATTGAATATGAACATGGAAAATTTCACTGTAAGATTTCCCCGCTTGACTGTTCTAGTCTTCTGTGCTTAATATTTGGGTTTTCAGTCAACGATTGTGGGGGTGGAGCGGAATATCAACGAAATGCTACAGTTCCAACACCGCACAAGAGCCAGAGAGGCGTGGGACATGAATCTGCTGACTGCGAACAACAACTATGTGGTTCGTTGGTCGATTATCCAAATTCTGGTCATTGCTGGAACGACCATTGTGCAGGTGTATTTTGTTAGGAAACTGTTTGATGTTAATTCTGGCAGTGGGTTTAGCAAAACTAGGATTTAAGGGTGGAAGTTTGATCTGGAAGACACGATTTTTTACTACTTGACTGACTAGCTGAGCAGTATAAGCGTTCAATAAGTGAAATTTACAGGGAATTTTCCAATGCAAGATGATAATTTTCGCCATGTAGTGTATAGTTCTGCTAACCAAACGCGAAAAAGACAAGTGGGCAGTTCAACCTTTTCACTTTCCATTAACATTGGCTTTGCCTTAAATCATGACAACTAAGTCTGTGATGGAAATTGCCTTTATTTATATTTTATATTTTCTACTGTTGTTAAATCACCACACTATGATTGCGATTATACTTAGAAATGGACGTGATTGAGATTGGGATCAAAAGCTAATTCTAACTTTTTTGTTGTAATTAATAGGCGACTGTTGAGCATTTAAGTTTTCCACACATGATCATCGAATTAACTTTAGATGTTGATCTCGCCAGAGCGAATAAAACGCATTCGTTTATCCATAAAAACGGGGGGTTTATTTTGTAAACATAAAATATTCTATATACAACCATGTTACAAGAATTAAAAACAACGTTTTTATAAAATACAAATCACGTTTTATTTGTTTATACGAAATTCCTCTGAGGAAAAATGCGTTTCTTTATTATACGAGTCCCTTAATCCTAAAACTGCTGATTCTATACGCAAGTTGAACTGTTCGTCAGTTTTTCCAACTACTTTGATTTGAGGTAATTCTCTGTATGCGCCAACAGTCGATAGCGTTGTTTCAGGTTTCTGGCGCGAACATGCACATTAGCGATCTCCACTGTGTGATTGGCTGGGAACCATCCAGTTTGGCCGTCCCGGATTTTTTCCCCATGGTACCAGCCTGAAATCCGGTTTTAGCAAAGCTAAGGACGAAGATGCTGCTACTTACCATCGGCCATTTTCCTCAGCACGTTGATCACGTCGTTCTTCGCAAGAGCTAATTCATCCGGTTGACTGGCGGTGTAATTGTGCACGGCAAACACTTGCGGACAATCCCAGCAATCATAAAGCGTTTCTTCTGGGTCTTCTGACTTTGGCGGCGTGAGCGCCTCGACCCATCGCTCCTTGTCGCTTTCGCAACTGCACGCCAGCAACTAAAACCAGAAGATTCTACTGCCAACTGGCAAACATTTCCCTCAAAACCTACATATTCGATCATTTTCCCGTCCTGGTTCTCCAAGACTGTTAAGAAAATTAGGTTTTTCCCTTGCGCTTCTTTTGCCGGAACGCTAAGTGCTACTTCGGAACTACTCAGCTCCACCAGGTTTCTGTGGCAGTACTGTTGAACTATGTACGATTTGTCGCCCTTTTCTTTGGCGACCACGAACAGATCGTTAAAGAGGAACAGATGGACGGTAGTCTTGCTGAATCTCTTCCCAAATGTTAGCTTGGTGTCTTCGTTTCTGGGCTGCATGTGAATAACTGGCCCGCATCTGACCAACCAACGTTCAGGGGCTATTAGGGGGATGTGAGGAATCGCTTGGGGAAACTCCAGCTGTTTGGCTAATTTGATCAGTTCAGTCTCTCGCTCTTTTTGGCGCGCCGCCTCGTTGCATTGGCCCACAATCTGCAAAAAACCGCAATATTCAGCGCTGGCTGGTTTTTCTTTGCAAAGATCCCACCTTGTTGAGAGTTCCCAGCGCAAACTGGCAGGCAAAATACTCAGAATCCTGCTGAGACAGTCGCTTCAGCACGGCGTCCACTAGAAGAGGCCATCGCGTGATTCGTTGCATCGGCAACATCAAAAATGAGTATAACGACAAGGACTGGCAGGCTTCGCTCATTTCTAGATGTCTCAGGAACTCGGTGAAACCCAAACGTTCCCTGCAAAATCCATTTGCCTTATTAAACTGATCTTCGTTTCTTATGTGTTACTTACTTGAGGCTTTTTAAAACTTCATCAAACTGCACTTGGTTTTCACAGTAGGGTATATAAACGTTGAAATTCTCCTCGGCGTGTTTCTGGACAATATCACAGATGCCGTGCAGCAAAATGTTATCTTGCCAGCACTTTTCCAGATCATGCAACAGTTTCTCGGACGAATTGCGAACTGAAAACCGTGGCAAATTGAACGTTTTTTCCCGTTTCCTTGACGGTTTATTTACCGTCTTCCACGTGACCAAAGAGGACATTGCGCTCTTCCTTCGAAATCAGGTGGTTGGTTCTGAAGCTGTTCAGAAAGTGATCGTTGAGCACATTGAGCGAGTTGAGGTAAGAGGCTTCGGATGTTAGAATCTCAAATTTCGCTTCCTGCAGCTTCTTCTGGTGTCCACTGAGGGTACCTGAGAATGAAC
Organism: Dendroctonus ponderosae; assembly: GCF_020466585.1. Classification (NCBI taxonomy): domain Eukaryota; kingdom Metazoa; phylum Arthropoda; class Insecta; order Coleoptera; family Curculionidae; genus Dendroctonus; species Dendroctonus ponderosae. Next base: position 13,799,163 of record NW_026018715.1, read on the forward strand.
AGTGTTTTCATAACTTGAAAAAGGTTGGGGTCTGACCACTCACTTAATACTGATGAATTTAGGACCTCGGGAATTTCGCACCAGAGAGACTTGTTGAAACACATCGAGTCCCTCTTAGGGGACACCAGTTCCATAGCAGAAGGACGATGTTTGCTCACGTTGTTCTTGATAACGGCTTCCTCAGACACGTCTTCGTAGTTGTCCGAGTCCGAGGCTTCGAAGTCGGAAGTATCAGCATAGCTGATTGACTGGAAATTGCCGAAATGCCAAAACTTTTCATTGTTCCTTCACAAACCTTACGTCCAAGACAGCAGCATCATAAAACTGGTACAACGGTTCATCCTGAAGCCTGAGCTGAATTTCCTGCTTCAGAGAATCTTCCTGCTTTGTCTCGATGCTACTGAAACTGTTAACGCTGTCTGCATAGTAGGGATTTTCATTTTTGATGTTGTTGTACTGCTCCTTGTCGTCCTGGTTGATGAAGTCCGAAGGCTTCAAACTGGGTCTAGGTATCTCAAAGGCTAAAACAATCCCACTTGAAACAGCTGCCCCAATGTTGTGCACTGCACCAACTCATACGTTTAATGGGGACGCTCAGATTGCTACCGCTATTCTCAGCCGAACTGGTGCTTGGAGACGAGTTGCTCTGATACAATCCAACCTCTGCATACCAGAAGGTGTTCGGCCTCTTGGTCTGGTCGATGTTCTTGAAGACCCCGGAGTCCGCGTACCAAGAGGAGCTTTTCCCGTCCTTGCGATTCGATGTTCTCAGCTCTGGAATAAAAATTTCGCCTCAGTTCAAGCTGGATCAGACAAGGCACTGTAGCTACCAGGCTGAGTTATTGGGGCTGGAGGTGGGGGACTGGTGGGCCTCATTGGGGCCGGCCTCCCATGCCTGACTACTGGAGAAAGCGATTTTTCTGAGCTGCTCTGTTTCTCGCTGCTATCAATATCAATGGCATCAGTCAGGTAGAAGGTGCTCTTGGTTCTGCCGCCGTTCAGATTCGAGGTAACTTCGTTCGCAGATTCTACCGACAAAGACATGCTTCGTCTGAACTTAGTGAGGAAACCTCCCTTGGGTCTGGAGATGGTTTTCATCTTGTCCTGCTCTTCAGAGGGTTGAGATTCTGAGGTCGGTTTGGGCTCGATTATGATGGGTTGAGAGTAAATCGTCGTCTTCAGCGCGGGGTTTCGGGTTTCCACGTTTTCGTATGTGGGTGCTGGACGCTTCGGCTTCTTAACGTCCGCATTAGACCCTGAAATTGAATGTAAGCACCGCTCTAGGGAGAGTTTGTTTTTATTACCGCTGGTGTTGTCTTCAGTCTTGGACATGTGCTTCCTCATGCGCGTCAGCGATTTGGTAATATTCATGGTAAAATTGCGGCTGATTTTCTTCATGTTCTTTTCCGCAAACTTCATCAGGCCGTAGCTTTGGTTGTTCGGAGGTTCTGGTAGTTTGCTGTTGCTCACATCAATGCCACTGTCGTCCTAGAAAACGGAAACGATTCACTAAACTCTGCAAGGAAGTGGCGGTTAAAGCATAACTAACTTCATTTGCAACGTGTGTTGAACTGTTGCAAAACCAAAGATTAATCTTAGTTTACATTTAGGAATGTTTTCCGGGCTTTGAAGCCGTGGTCTATGGGAATTTCTTCCTGACGTTTCGTCCACAACTGCGGTGGACATTATCAAAGG
>NW_026018715.1:13800957-13804578 GCF_020466585.1 Dendroctonus ponderosae
TATTTTTATTTAAAAATAACCGAAATGCTTTTTTAAGGAATTACGTAGGTTTATCAACAACTATTGATCCTATTTTCAAGTTTACTTACAATTTGCAAATTATACCTTTGTTACAAGTTCAGTCTCATAATCGTGTTAATGGCCTACTTATCTACTTTTGCGATGTTGTCACACGTAAAACACGATCTTTTTAAGAAGCGCAAATGTCATGCAGAGTATGCAACATGCATACACCATCCCAAGACCACAGGTGTTTCAAGTTNNAAAAGTACTTAAACTTAATTACAAACTTCAAAACATGACATTTGAAAAAATGACATTGCCACAAAATTTTAAATATGAAATCGATGCATTTTATTATTCGTGTAATCTTTCATGCGAATAAAAAATACTATTGTTTTGGCGATGAGAAATTGCTCCTTCCAGTGCCAGAGTTAGCGAAGCTTACAGTGAAACAAATGTCTTCAGTAAACGTTTTTTTAGCAAGTTTCAACGATAAATGTATGTGACGATGTGCGTTCATTGATGGTTAGATTCCATAGGTTTTTGCCTCGTCGACGTCCCACCGACGTTCATTAGTAATATAACGTGAAAATGAATTCGATTCCTCCAATAAAGTAAGCGATATTTCACGGCTTTCTAGTTTTATTAGCGATCCGGTGCTCCAGCCGACAATAAGGTTTTTTTCACTAGCCATTTGCGACATTTTTAGGCCTTTCGAAGACTAATGGATCGAGATTTCGGCCTCTTGAAACTGACAAAAGACTTTGGCGTTTGGACAATGAATGAATGCCCGGTCAATGAGAACGAAGCAAATAGTTTTTCCAGTTCGATTTGGCCCTGACATGTCGAGGAAATATCGGCGCAACAAGACAATCAGCCATTGAAAAATCCAGTCATGCCCTAACATGGAGTTAATGTTTAAACATGTTTCGCCGATCAGTCTGGGAGCAAAAAGAGGCTCGATGGCCAGGTGTGGACGCATAATGGGCCATTTACATTCACATGCGGTCGGGGCAGATAAGATTAAAATACAAACTGGCTGCAAGCCCTTTGTTTGCAAAGTCTTTGAAATTTACCAGATTGATGATTGTAGCCAAACTGACTGACTCGTCAAAACTACTTCAAAACGCACCTCATTCCAATAAATATGAAATGCTTTGCGCACGGATTATTCCTTATTATAAATGAAATTTTATTGCCTCGTATTTTTCGCTGTTTCCAGCCCGGATAACTCAAGTAAAGAGAAACAAGAAGAGTGTCGAGAAACTGCAGGTTTGTTAGTAGTTAATGAGCTTTTGCTCGCAATGCTCCAGCAAAGCTGCTTTGAACCAGTCCTTTAAAGAGATGGGTAATTAGTCTATTGTTTCTCTTAAATTAACTTGCATTGAAAACAGCATCTACAACTGCAACAGACATGTCGGTCCCATTCAAAGTACGCGAAATTGAAAATGGACCTCCTTCCACATCTCCTCATAAATATATTTAATTTTGGGGATTTCAAACAGCCACATCGCTATGACCTTTATTCCTCCCCAGAGTCACATCTCATAAATAAGGACAACCTTTGAGGTAGAGTTGATTCCGAAGTTCCACCAGCTCGACATACATACACTTGTGGGTCCAGTGATTTATAAATATGCATGGTTTTGCCGTAATACTTAGCAGTTTCATTAAAACTTATTTCCTGCAAAGCCAAATTTATGTATTCTTCCAAAGGAACCTAAAATCACGTAAAGTTTGGCCACACGATCTTAAGCGAAGCGGCTCCGAAAGCGACAAGCTGATTAGCGTCCAATTGAGCGTTTGATCAAACGCCTATTTCCTTTTCTTTGATCAATTTTGCTTCAAATTTGAATGGGACTATCCAGTATTTCCGTCAGGCGCCTATTTATCCGTGAAACGAGTTACCATTAAAACAGGCACTTTTGCGATGAAACGAATTGAAAAAATGCGTATTTTGATTCTATATGCAGCTCTAAGGGGTCTTAGAGCTTTGCGCGAGTTTGAAAAAAGTACATTTTTTTGCTTGAACTTGAAACACTCTCTATTTAATTCTTCACGCGGAAAATACAGATTTTAATTCTGTATGCAGGAGTGTTCTATTGAGTTTTCTTGTCCTACTGTATCTATAAAGATCCAGAAAAAAATAAGAGCGGGTTTTGAAAAACAGGCGATTTTCTTAATAAGTGTTTCCTGGGAAATTTAAAACCTCCTAATTTGAGATTTAATTTGAGAAAGTGCGTGCATTGCAGAATTCTACGGCCAACGGATTATTTACAGGGTAGTCTCAAAAAATCAACTTTTTGCTAATGCAGCGATAACTTTTCTGCTCTTGGGCCGATGTTCAAGCTTAGTCTTCATAGACAATTTAAGACGAAAATCGATGGAAAAGGTTGCATAAAAAAATGCCCAAATCAGAACTTTGTTATTCTGGAAATTTTGCCAAAAAATAATTTGAATTTTTGAACAATTCGCAGCATTTCTTGCTCCATGTGATATATAAATTATCTGAAAATCTCAAGTCCCAACTTGCTCTGGTTTCAGAGTTAGGATTTTTTGTTAAGGTGTAAGTATGAATTTTTTGATTTTTAGGCCCAAGTTTGCAAGATTCTAAAAAATCAGTGCGCGTTTGAATTTTTGAACACTTTTCCAAATTTCTTGCTGCATGTTTTATATAGACTCTGTGAAAATTTCAAGTCCCAACTTGCTCTGGTTTCAGACTTAGGATTTTTTGTTAAGGTGCGCGTAAGTATGAATTTTTTGATTCTTAGGCTCAAGTTTGCAAGCTTTTAAAAAATGAGTGGGCGTTTGAATTTTTAAACACTTTTCCAAATTTCTTGCTGCATGTTTTATATAGACTCTGTGAAAATTTCAAGTCCCAACTTGCTTTGGTTTTCGAGTTAGGATTTTTAGTTAAGGTGCGCGGAAGTATGATTTTTTTGATTTTAGGTCCAAGTTTGCAAGCTTCTAAAAAATCAGTGGGCGTTTGAATTTTTGAACACTTTTCCAAATTTTGTGCTGCATGTTTTATATAGACTCTGTGAAAATTTCAAGTCCCAACTTGCTCTGGTTTCCGAGTTAGGATTTTTTGTTAATGTGCGCTTAAGTATGAATTTTTTGATTTTTAGGCCCAAGTTTGCAAGCTTCTAAAAAATCAGTGGACGTTTGAATTTTTGAACACTTTTCCAAATTTCTTGCTGCATGTTTTATATAGACTCTGTGAAAATTTCAAGTCCCAACTTGCTCTGGTTTTCGAGTTAGGATTTTCTGTTAAGGTGCGCGTAAGTATGAATTTTTTGATTCTTAGGCCCAAGTTTGCAAGCTTCTTAAAAATCAGTGGGCATTTAAATTTTTGAACAATTTTCAAAATTTCTTGCTCCATGTTTTATATAGATTCTGTGAAAATTTCAAGTCCCAACTTGTTCTGGTTTTCGAGTTAGGATTTTTTGTTAAGGTACGCATAAGTATGATTTTTTTAAATTTTTAGGCCCAAGTTTGCAAGCTTCTAAAAAATCAGTGGCCGTTTGAATTTTTGAACACTTTTCCAAATTTCTTGCTGCATGTTTTATATAGACTCTGTGAAAATTTCAAGTCCCAACTTGCTCTGGTTTTCGAGTT
>NW_026018715.1:13804678-13809207 GCF_020466585.1 Dendroctonus ponderosae
AATATTTAAGAAATACTTGCTTTTGATCTGAAATATTTGGCAAACATATAAATATTTCCTAAATATGTATGTAATATTTTGTGCTATCTGGGTCATAAATGGTCAAGCCACGATGAAAGTCTTTATTAATAAATACTACCACACAGCGCTAAGACTAAAATATCCAGTCATGATTTACGCAAATTTCGGTGCCAAAGCGGCAACTTTAGCGATGTATTGCTCTTTGGCTTGATCAGATGAAACTCCTTTTTTGCTGCTCCAGGCGTTCCACTTGGCTACAGCTTCAGCACCACTCGGCTTAGCTACAACAAAGAACCACACTTTAGTTCATCGATTTAAGCCAATTTTAAGTTTTTAGGTGATATTGAGCTTGCAGTGGAAAATAAGTTAAGTGTGCTAAATTGACTTGGTTCCGCAAATGGAGAAGAAGCGAGGAAAAAGCTTGCTGTATATTCAGGTAACAAATTTCGAAATTCCCCACTGAGGAATCAATCAATTAAATTATATAATATTTATAGGTACAGATGAAAAAGAAAAACCATAACTTACCGGTGTTGGTATCTCCAACAGTAGCTTGCTTGTAAAGAGCGTACACTTCCAGCATATCCGAGTCGGATGGCCTTTTCGAAAATCCCCTGATTTTATTAGCTGCCACCTCAAAATCCTATAAATATACTTAATAAAATTAAAAAATACGCAGAGTTTTGGAGTTAGGCTTTCCAGACCCTTGCTTGAAACTGGTGAGTTTTTCCGAGAACAAATTCTTTTCGACGCGCCAAAATTGCGAAAAACTCCTAGTTACTTCCAGTGCGTTATACTAGTTTCCATCTTACAGTAAAGAGAAAAATACGGAATTTACTTACTTCGCTCAGACCCATTTTAACGGATTAAATGCACGATAGATCAGCAGTAAATAGAGGTAACTGAATGTAGAGTGAATTGGTGGCCCCATTTTATAGGGCCAGAAAACAGCATTTTCATATCTAAAAACTTTTGACAACATAATTTCGTTTGATGAAGCGGATGAAACTTTAATGCAGCGGAAATCGAAATTTGAAAAATTACTTTATCAAATATTTAGCAGATTCTTGGGGCGTATATCGGTTGAAAAAGTGTGTCCAAAGATCCGGATGAGGAAATGACATGAAATTATTCGTACATATATTTAAATTCCTATGCGAAAACGCTTGATTGTATTGGAGTTGTCATAATAAATTCTCGAGATGTTTTTTGTTCAATGATGGGGCGCAGATCAATGCGTTTGTAGTTTTTACTATAACTTAGAACTTGAAGAAAAACCCTCAGTTATCAGTAAAAACGCGTTTGTCTGTAAACCTACTCCCTAAAATCATCAATTATGTTTCTTAGTAACATAAAAGCTACGGTTGTTATTGAAGCTTTGCTGGTATTAACACTCGAATTTTTTTTATTTACGATTATTTACTGAACGTGAGCACATAACCGATCTAAAATTAACTCCATTTTATAGTGATTGATTGTCTTTTATATCGATTAGACGAGCCCGCCTCACTGCTACTGATGAATTATTGAATTTTTAATAAAATATGTATAATAAAAATACAACCATGTTTTTTATCGTACATAAACATACTCTTTTAAATGATATTTCTATAAATTGATGTTATTTGTTTTTACAAGTTTTTTAAATCAGCATAAACCTTGAATATATGATCATTCCACAGACCAAATCATACGCCTACTTTCGGCGGCGGTCTTTTACCTACATTTAAGGAAAGTTTCTGCATTTTAAATAAGACGAACCGCACTTTACCTGCAAGTTTACGAGAACGTTCACCGGTTTGCGTATAAATAATTAAATAATGCCCAGATGTGCAGAAAATTTTTCCAATTTAAGCACAAGGTTCTTTCAGTACCTACGGGATTTTTCAAACTGTATCAACGATTTCGTCTGGTTGTTCATTTTATCTGTCTGTATGTTTGTTTTTTTGCATTTTATGCATGCGACAAGCTCATTATTGTACATTTTCTTTCCTGGGTTTCAGCCAAAATGTGTGTGTAAACATTTACAATTAAAATATGTTGTACAAAAACTATAATTTACAAAGCCTTAAAGCATTCATTAGTTCTTAAGGAAAAAAAATTACCTGGGAGAGCAAAACATTTGAAAAACTTTCCCATTTTTTGCTCTCCCAGAGAGAATTTGTTTCCTTAAGAACTAATGAATGCTTCAACGCTTTGTAAATTATAGTTTTTGTACAACATATTTTAATCGTAAATCGGTGTTTGTATTTTGTGTTGAACTTTAAATCTGATGATGGCGCTGTTGTCTCGCCGAAACGTTATATCAAAATTTTTATTTCACATTTTGACTGAAACTCAGGATAGAAAAAATGTAACAACAATTACAGGGTGACCCCAAGTTAGGTGGCGTGATCTTGTCTTCACATCCTTGAGCGTTGTAGGCAGATACAAAAATGTATATTTCCTGAACCTTTCGATGTGGAAAGTTGAACTTTTGCCCACACATTACCAACGTTTATGGCTGTTTTATGAGGTTTAAGTTCATTTTTTCCAGCTCCAGTGTCGTGCATTTTGGGGTGGATGGAGAGATTTTGGCTCAGTGACCAAAAGCTCAGATTCCCGGGGTTTTAGAGCAAATTGGCATTTTCGGATGAAGAGCATAGAGTAGGTAAGTAAAACTGTATTTTCTGTATGATGAAGAGCCAGCGTAGGTTTCAATTGCAGATTGCGTCAAACATGTGCTCGGGGCCAAACTTACATTTTTTATGGATATTTTCGAAATACTATTCCATATGTGGAAGTTGATAAAATGGAAAGCCTGTATATAATATGGAATTTAAGCGTGTAGATGTGAACGTTTATGAATCAGGAAAATCATCGGCAACATCGGTTCAGTTTTGTTCCATTTCCTACCAAACCTGCCTCTTCTATAAACGCCACGTCGTTTTCATCAGTTTTAGCTCATTGACCGGTTAGCTGTGTTGCTGAGTGGATCGTTCAATAGTTGTTGCCCCTGTTGCGCCGCTACTTTTATACCTGTGAGTAAAACACCCCATTATACGCAGATTTCTATTGGTAACAAGCGCTAATAAGGTTGATTACACATTTAGCTCACTCGTGGGCCTCCTTTAGGAGTTACACTGTGGACGAATGTTTACTGTTGCATTAGGCTTAATGTTAATAACAATTTTGATATTTTAAGATTGAAAATATTATTACTTTTCAATTCTGGTAATTGATATACAGTTTTTTTATGCATAAAAAACACAAGCTCGTGTTAAACATTGGACTTGTTTGCTTCTACTGCATATTGATTTCTATTGAAAGCGAGCTCATTTAATTGCACCTATTTGCCTTTCAATGACTCAGCGCTCCATTCACTTTGCCATTTATTCCCATTTCAAAATTAATGAAACTATGTGGATTTTTTAAATTAATTCCAGCACACATTCGGCATTTTTGAATGGTTGTAATAAGTTACAGGGAACTTATCAGCTGCACCAGTTTAATCGGCATTATTTGACTTTTTGATCCCACTTTAGCTAAAAATACGCGGAAACCGTGCCTTATTTTTCTTTATCTATTGCCTATGTGAATTATTTATTGAATAAAGCCCTGGCTGGGATTATTGATTTACAAGCTTTAGGTATTAATCGCATGATATAATAGATAAGATATTACATCTGATGGAGGCATTCTTTGCTTATTGGGCGATTAGGGATTTATTTTTTAATTAGATACTGGCTTTCCAAAATATTCTTACTCTGCAGTAAATGTGCGAACCTAAAGTTGCTTTTGAATATGTTTTAGCAAAAAACCCGGCATTAATCTAATGACGAATGCCTAACAATTAGCTGTAATTGTGTGGTCGCACTTGACTGCCTTTATTAATCACTTTGCAGCAAACTAGGCGAGCATGACTAATAAACGTTAATAATTTTTCTCATTTTCAGAACGGAAAAATCATGTCCCTAGACGAGGTACGAGCAATCCTTCCACCAGTCTTAGACGATTAATTGATACGATTTTTTTGTTGGCAGCGTTTCAACAAAGCAGCCGAAGATGTTAAGGCCTTGAAATCCAAACCGACAGACAATGATCTTTTGGAACTTTACGCTCTCTTCAAGCAAGGAACAGTCGGCGATGTAAACACTTGTAAGTGTGGTCCTGAAATCATTAGTTTGCATGCTTCACTAATCATTCAGTTCGGGCATTTGCCGTTTTCTAGATCTTGTTCTTCGCCAAACTCCACACTTTGCCACAAACATTGATTTTACATTTTAAACAACTTCAACATCTGTTTGTTTAGTATTTTGTTCTGGTGGGTTTGTATCATCATTAATTTTGCCTTGTATATACTTTCCTGACTGTGTTTCAATTCCAAATCAAATTCATTCCTGGGTTTCAGTCATTTATTGTCTCTATTTATCAGAGTTTCTGATGAGTGCGAAACCGGAAAACGCCCGCAGATCAAACGCCTTTTTGTTAGTCAAATGATGTATTTAATTTAGCACTAGAAAAGAACC
>NW_026018715.1:13809307-13816743 GCF_020466585.1 Dendroctonus ponderosae
CTCAAGCAAAAGCAGTTCAAACGAATTTCCTATACCTACGCTGGTTTCGCGACTTGCAGTTGAATGTACCGGGTTTTTAAAGTGTTCGTGATTCAAAATGCACGTTTCCATATAAGCTTTAAAAAAATCCTCTGTAGATGAAACCAAAAAAGGTTTGAACATTGTTGAGAAGAAACAGTTACAGTCCAAGCTGGTCGGCAAATTAATATTAATGGTGTGTTTCCAGTTAAGCAACAGCTGAAACTTTCCAGCACGTTTACAGCTAGAATAATTCAAAGCTTCGGCCATTCTAATCGTCTGCATGAAGAAAACAATAAAATTTGCTGAAGAATGTGGGATTTCAATGGCCGCAAAGGTGAACGGTTTGAGTGGAATGCTGACGCATCAATTTACCTATATAAAACGAAATCTCCTGACTTTCCAAGCTTTCCTCAAAGATTCTGTTTCGGATTTTTGGCAGGTCTTTTTTCTCCCTTATCGCCTGTTCCTTTTGCCGAAAATCCTTCGCGTTTTCGTCTATTTCTTTCACGCTTTCAACGTCCAGAATCCGCACCGCTTTGGTGTTTTCATCGGAATAATCGAGCAAAACCCTGGAAGAGGAGGAGACGCAAACGGTGTCTCCCACATTTCTTCTGGGTTTGCGATAGGTCGAAGGCGCCGATCTTGGAGGAGGCATCGGAGGCGATTCCGGGGTGAAAAATTGAGCTTCATTGTTTTTCCTTTTGATGGATTTTGAGGAAATCGACCGTCGATGTCGGGTTGGTTTACTCGAAGGCATTATTCATCGTTTTTCTCTCTTGGGGAGTCTGTTTAATGCACTCAGTTGGTTTTCTTTGCTTGGCAATTACCACCGCGCTTTCTATGTAGGAAATATTTACTTAAACTGATTCATTTATGCGTCAGAAGCACGCATTAATTAATCTAGGTGTTGAAGAATACAGCACGCACTTTAGAGGAAATTGACTGATTTGAAAACATTAATTGTTTTATTTATTCTCGGTTAATAAAGTCGATTGGCTATGCAGAAGTTTGATCAATTAAGCTTGCTTAATTACCTTCACATAACTGGAAACTAGAGCATAAAATGTTGATTTTTTTGTACTTTCCGCTATTAAATCGCACCCAAATGCATAAGAACGCAGTTTTCACTTTAAGCGCTCGACATTATTGGACAAATGCAGATATTCGCTTGCAATAAGTTGCTCGGTAAAGATCAAGGTTTCACCCAGTAAATTCATCTGAACAAAATGACGGTAAACATTGAGGAATTGATGAAAAAGGGAAAAAGAGCAACCAAACGGCCAGTTTGGCGTGATATAAATTTGCATATAGATCAACGCAAATCCTTTGAAAGAATCTACGAATTAAAACTGTGCGGATAGTTAAGGAGCGGCATCTTGGATACGATATAGACTAATACATTAAAAAAAACAAAATTTCGCAAGAATTTAACTAACGAAATGTATCAAGCACCTGGCAAATTTCGTCCGAGACTTGGATTGGCAAGCGAATAATGTATAATTTTGGGGCCTGAATTCCTTACATAAGCGACGCTAAAACACAAACAAAGAAACCAATTGAGCAGCACCTTAAAAGGTAAGAGACACCAGTGATTCACCACATTTGCTGCACGTTTAGGTCACTAATAATTCCGTAAAGTCACTGTTTTAGCTACTTGAATAATCAGAACCTGGTCAAAAGTAATTGAAAACTGCTTAAGTCCGATAACGCATCACGAAAACTTAACTGGTTTTGTAAAAACCCGACGAACTTTCACTTCTTTTGCGAGCGCAGTTGCACAGTGAACTTGGGATGGTTCCTCGCTTTATTAAATTATCATTGGTGGTACTAAGGAAACATTCACTTATGAGTTAATTGGAGGAAAACCGCCGACAAACAAGATGCGGTTTCGACCGTGTGTGTTACTGAAAACGAGCGAAAATTTCCCATATTTTAAACAAAAGAATGTTTATAATGTTGCATCTTTGTCTGAGCGGCTGGAAGGACAATTGCTAATTCACACGAACGAGTGGTACCAAATGAAAGCGAAAACAGCAACGTTGTCGATGGTACTCCAGTTGTATAAGAACTGGTACGGTTTATGTGCAACGACTGTAATGGATCGTTATATAAATAAACATCCATGGAATGATAATGAGAAGCGCATTTTTCCTGGAAGAGAAATTTACTTTGGCGCAAGGTTAACGCAATTTTTAATGCGGCAGAACTCGTACACCCTATATATTAACATTTTTAGGTGAAAATGTTAAAGAATCTTTAAAAATATGTGCTCTGTGAATCCGTCGAGGAGTTTTTTGCTACTAAATTATTAAACTTTGGACATTATTTGGACTTTTCTCCATGTTTGCATTAACCCTTGCAATAGTATCTCAATATACACCTTAGATATCAAGCGAAGCTCCTCTACTCATTTATTAAGAAAAGCTTCAGATGCGCCCCTAAGTGAATTTGAAATGAGTCCGTCTAGTGGTTCTTTCGCAATAAATTATTAAACTTTGGACATTTTTATGCCATTTTTACACTACCATCTTCAAGAAGCAATTTCTCAATAAATGGACCAGATATCAGGACGCGCTCTTTAACACTCTGTAAGGAAAACGCAATAAACAGGACGCGCTCAGGGCCTAAAACTTAAAGCCTAAAAAACTAGTTTGTTTATTAAAATTAATTGTTTGTAAAAACATTGTTTATTAAATTATTATCGTTGGCAACGCCGATTAAAATAAAACAAGTCGTCATTCTGGTGGGTTTGGAATGATATCAGCCTCGAACTCTCAACAGCGGCTTTGAAGGCAACCTGCTTGAAAAATTGCCGGCTTCAATTTAGTAATAATTACTATTTTCCTTTGGTAATCGCATTAAAAGTTGAGCAATATTTGCGGCCTGCTGCACTCAAACGGAGCTGACATAATCCGCTTGATAACAAAACAAAACTTAATAACTATAACACAAATGACTAGAAAGGATTTTTCAGTTTTTATTGAATTTCAAAAATGTTTACTTGATTTGTCGTTGAAGACATCAAAATGCTGCCGGAGGCTTCAAAACAATTATTTTCAACAAAGCTTTGAGCGTACGCGTACCTGATTAATTACGCGTCTAATTGATTATGTTATAAATTCAAGGCAGTCCCACACCTTGCGATATCTTGTGATTTCATCATATAGTTGAAGAAAAACGCTGTCGACTTCATAATGAAGCCTCAGAGAAATTGTCTAAAAGGAAGCGATTGTCTATAAAAATGCATTATTCGATGCTAAGGAAAAAAGGAAAAAATACTGTTTGTTGGCTGGTTAGCGCACGTTTAAATGCCTTAGTTTTTAACCGAAATAGGCTCCTGTTTTTGCATATGGATGGGAAAAATCATGTTTTAATACGCCCAAGGAGGCGAAAGTCTGTAAATTCATAAGCAGGCGTTCTGGACTAAAAATAATTAAAGTCGCATCCACTAAATTATCAAGATAATCTAAATGTGGACAAAATGGTGAAGGATGTTTAAAAGACAAATAGTTCCATATACATCAGAGATTTTGTAAATATCTATAAAAAATTGTACATTTATTTACCAAAAGTAATTTTACTTTAACTTTAACTTACCTACTGGAGTGTTGCCTTCCTTGAGGGTTTTCGATAGTTGCTCCCGGAAATGTTGCGACCATCCCGGCTTTTTCCCTTTATGCCGCTCGCGAACCCTGAACGAAAAATGTCGAATTAGTTCAAGTAGCCTGCTGGTAACAAACTTGATTATTGCTGATGTGAATCAATGTCATAATTGAGTGTATGTTAACGGTTAAATAATAATAATTTCTATTTATTACATCGGTTATTTATATGCGGAGCATGTAGATGAACGTTCACCTTTAATGAAAGGCAACATCAAAAACAGCAGTTTATAATTTATTATCGCCCATTGTATGGCAATAAGTAACTGTTTTATGTTTTGCGAGGTGATAAAATTTATAATGTGAGGAATTTCAGGTGCTTGTTCTAGAAAAGACACTTTTTTTCGAATAGCTTTGAACATCTTCTTAGCCAGTTTTGCCAGTTTTGCACTCCCGCCTTCAAGTCGCAATTTCCCAATAAACAGAACAGAAATGGCGACCCGCTCTTTAATATTGTTTAAAGTAAGCTTCAGGTGCGACCCAAAATGAATCCAATCAGTGGTTTTTTCGGAATAAATAATTAAACTCTGGAGGTTCAAAAGGAAGGACTTCCAAGACTCGCTTATTATTAATATTTAAGGGAAACTTTAAGTTTTTCGCTGCGTGAATTTGAACGTAATCCGTCCAGTGGTTCTTTCGCAATAAATTATTAAACTTTGGACATTTTTTTACTTTTTGCCACTTTTTCACCACCGTCTTCAAGACGGGATTTCTCAATAAACAGACTAGATATTATGACGCGATTTTTTAAATTCTTTAAGAAAAGCTTCTCGGTCTTTGCAGTGTGAATTTGAACTGAATCAGTTTAGTGGTTCTTACGCAATAAACTATTAAACTTTAAACATTTTTTTACTTTTCGCAATTTTTGGCACTACCGTCTTCAAGGGGCGATTTCTCCATTAATGGACCAGGTATCACGACGCGCTCTTCAATATTCTGTAAGAAAAACTTCGCGTTCTTTGCTGTGTGAACTTCAACTGAATCCGTCTAGTGGTTCTTTCGCAATAAATTATTAAACTTTGGACATTTTTTTACTTTTTGCCACTTTTTTACCACCGTCTTCAAGAGGGGATTTCTCAATAAATGGACCATCTATCACGACGCGCTTTTTATAATTCTTTAAGGGAAACTTGATGTTTTTCGCTGCGTGAATTTGAACGGAATCCGTCTAGTGGTTCTTTCGCAATAAATTATTAAACTTTACTTTTTGCCATTTTTTAACTACGGTCTTCAACTGGTCATTCCTTAGGTGAATTTTGAACTGAATTCATCGAGTAGTTTTTTGAAACAAATTTAGCACGTTTTAAACAGATTGCACATGAATAAGATGCAGAAAAACCGAGAAAAAAACGAAAAACCTTACCAAATTTCGTTACTTTTAACCAACTATTTTCGGCTAGATTTAACCGGGCAAGTGACGCTCGAATTAACTCCACAACCGAAGAGTATTTGCTGAATAAAATTTCGATTCGCTTCAAGCCCATTTCCCAACGCGTAATAAAAAGTAAATATAATTTTCGATACGAATTTTGACAATAAACCGCAAATGGACTGCGCGCTAATTGAATTTAACATACTAACCAACGGACAAGAAACAAATAAACCATTGTTTTAACCAGAATTATCCAATCGGCCTATTGTTAACCCTCATTTGCTATCTAGGTCTTGTTTAATATGGGTTATTTTTTAATTTGTTAATAAATTCTTAAATAAATATGGTTTGCCGAATAACGGTTGGAATGAGCCAAGTTTTTTGATTGGTTAATCAGCAATCGCGTCAATTTTAAACGAATTTTGGGTTGATGCGTTTTTAAAAAGTGTATCATTTTGACCAAAAATTCGCACTGACATATTTGGACATGTTGAAAATGTGATCAATCGTAACGGTTGCCATGGCGACAGCACGACGATACCAATAAAATTGGGCCAAAATACAGTATTGACTGATGTTACCATTAGCAACTGTCACACAATGAGTTAAGTCTGACATTTTCGATCAGAATGCTCAAGAGATTGTTTGAGGTGGATCGACTCGATATATTTTCAGTGTTTTTTCGAGTTTTTATAGTGACAAGCAACCGAGCGCTGGTATGGAATATTTCAGCTAACATCCAGGAGCAGTCCGTTCAAGTGAAAAGGTGTTTGATGGCATTTGGCAAGGTTTAAGAAGAACTGGTTTTGCCCAATGATTGTTTAACGTTCAAGGTGAGCACTGATTAAGTCTATCTATGTGTTAAAGACCGTTGGAGAGAGTGGATGGCAAATTTGAATGCAAACGTGTTATCGGAAATGTGCTTTTACGCGCAGCTCTCAAATTTTGACAGCCGCTTGACATTTGCCTTCAACTTTTTTCAAAGTCAACAATCCTTGATAGAGAAAGACAGTTTAAATCTGACAACTTCGAGCAAATCGGCGTTTTCTGGAGCAAAACATTAGAGCGATTGAAACCTCTTTTATTGGTCGGTACCGAAGCTGAGTAGCTTCTCAACTTGCAGCTCAATATCCGGTAATTTTCTAGTTTAGTTGCTCAGAGCCTTTACAAACACTTTTTCTGAGTAACGTTTCTTTTCTGCCACGTTTGCACTGTTAATCTTCACAAAACTCCCATAAGAAGGCGCGTCATTGACTCTTGAACTGCTTTCAATCATCATTTGCACAACAGCAAGGAAAAGTGTTCGTTAAGACACAATCTACAACTAATTTTTTGCGAAGTTAGTAACTAAACTAGAAAACCGGTAAAAGAACGGGAGCCATTATTTTGAGCAAATTTTTTGAAGGTATCGAGCTGAAAGTTGGTTCGGTACAGGCTGAAAACGACGGTTCAATCGCTCTAAATCGGACCTTCGAATTGTTTGCTAACACTCACACTATGAATCCACTTTCCCGCTCCTCATTGTCCGTAACATCTTCCCATTCGTCGCTGCGTTCGGACACTCGATCGCTGACATCGCTGGGTGGCTTGTAGTACGTGTTTTCATTGTTGTATTCCCATCTAGGCAGTGGCTGGCCATATAAACTATTCGTTTGATGGTCGGAGGAGACGACACTGTCCCTATTGGAGCCGCTATCCGTAGTTAGTTGGGAACCTACAAGTAGCATAGAATTTCAAAAATTTTGAGACTAAAAAGCGAAAACTTGCGGCGGTGAATTTTCTTAATTGCTAAAGTTTTCGATACGGTATATGTTGCTAATTTGAGGACAGTAGATAACTCTTCAGGCGCAGTTTATTGCCATCAGGGTTTGAACCACATGCGCCTGATTCCTTTCTAATGAATGAGCGAGTATGCACAACATTCGCTTTGAAATTATGAAAATCTTTCAATCGATTCAACTGTGTTGCAGTTCTTGAAATATGAAATTGCACAAATTGTCGCTGAAAGTGGCGCAAATTGAGAAATCAGCCGCGCTTAATCTCGATGTCATGTTGCCGGCGACATGTGTACTTCATACCTATAACATACCGAAATTGCTGCCATAAAAACTGATAAGAGTAGATGCTTGTCAATAACGATAACCCCTTTGATTACAGCTTTAGTATTATTATTATTATAGTACCGAATACGCATTTTACCCACTAATATGGAGGACACTCTGTAAACTCTCTCAATCTACCAATAACAAATACAAAAGAGATAGACTTTCGAGGCCATTCTTTGAAACTAATGGGTTTTTCGGGTTTTTAGGCCGTCCTTCGATAGAAATTCTTCTTGACGTTTCGCAAGCACGAGTGGCTTGCATCTTCAGAAGTGGTTT
>NW_026018715.1:13817742-13821169 GCF_020466585.1 Dendroctonus ponderosae
TGGTTCACTTTCTAAAAAGGCCATTTATTTCTGTCTAAAATGATGTACAAATGAGCGTTCTTGCTCATTTTGCCTCCGAGATATGAGCAAAAACGGGACGGAAAACATTAAACTTCGCAATAATCTCACGCCACCCTTGCACAAAACGACGATAGTTTTTCTATATTTCATAGACAACAGAAGACTGTATTTTTCTACATAACCCCCCCCCCCTGACTTTAAAGCTGGATCCGCCCCTGGTTCAAGCAAACCACTTCTGAAGATGCAAGCCACTCGTGCTTGCGAAACGTCAAGAAGAAATTCTACCGAACCGCGGCCTAAAAACCCACTAGTTTCAATAACAAATACAATCCATAACTCACCGTAAATGCTTTCGTAATATCCATCCTTCTTAGTGTAGATCGACTCATAGCAATTGTACTCGATTTCTTCGTTTATTGTAGACGATGGAGGCCTTGGAGGCAGAGGCTCCTGCCGTCTAGGCAGCGTCGAATGAGGCAAAGTCTCGTAAATATTCTCGGGTCTTGCAAGAGAGCAGCGCTGATTGCCGATCGGCTCATAACCGTCGTCCAATTTGCTAGTCATGCTGCTCAATTCCTCATAGATCTTCTCCTCTTTTCGAATCTCTTCGTAATGTTTGTCGTCCTCCTTTGCCTTGGCGGTTTCCTCGATTACCTCATAGGGAGTTTCTTCGGTGGAAGCATCGAGTATTTCCACCTCATTCAGTGGCTTGGTGATTTCATCGTAGCCTTTGAACGTTTCTTCATTGAGCAATGTTTCTTCAGTAAAGCTGGTGCTGATTTCCTCATAATCCGGCACGTCTCTGGTTTTTCTAGATGCGCCAGGTGATTCTTGTGGTAGAGGCATTTTTCTCTTTACACTTTTGAGCGCATGAGGCTTAACTGGTTTAGCACTAGGCAATGCCGTGGCGTTGCACTCAGCATTGTTTAATCTTTCCTGAAACTGGGCATTGATGGAGGATCTGCTTGAAGAAACAGAGGGCGATTTATCCCTCCAAAGAAATGAGCTATTGGGAATCACCGAGGCGCTTTGTACTTCCGTATTCAAATCATCGACAGATCTACACTTCAGTGCAGGTGTTTGCACTTTTTTCATGTTAAGCGTTTCATACATAGAGTCGCATCTTCGTTGCGGAAGCACTGCCGGAATGTTAATAATCTCTACCTTGTCTTCTTCGAACTCAGATTCAAATTGTTCAGTCTTGTTTTCAGGAATGTCTTTTGTGGTGATTAAAACGCTGGGTTTCGAGGGCATTTTTTTTGCTAATTGCGGTTTTTCTGGAATCAGTGGCTTTGGCTTGGGGGCTGCAACAGCAAGTTCGCTCTTGGGGAGTAAAATGCTGGATCGTTTTTCAAATATTTCAATCGCTGCCTTCACCGACGTGCCATTGGGCGATGTTTCAATGATGGCCTTTGGTATGTTCAAGTTCAAATTCAAGGTGGTCGGCCTGTTGGCTGCTTCTGCAGGTTTGCCATTTGCTTCAGCTTTCTCTTGGAATTTGGCACGGATTTTCAGCTTATCACTATTCTGTCTCTTAATGCTACTTTTCTTCGTCGTTTTCTTGAGCACTATTTTTTTCGGCTCCAACACTGGCTTGGTCTTTACACTGGGTTTTCGCGACACTTTCTCACTATCCCTATGCACTAGTGCGGGTCTCACAGAGTCACTGGTCGCACTATCCACGCGCTTCACTAAACTCTTCAGGCTGTGCTCGTCCCATAAGCTGTTATTGTCAACCATTTCGTTGAATTTTTTCGTCAGTTCCGCCACTTTATTCAAGGGAATATTGGTAACTTTAGGTGCTCCGGTGCTCCGCCTGTAGAGGGACGACTGCTTTTTTATCTTGAAGCTGATTTTTTTGCACGGTGGCCGCCTGATCTCCTGAACAGCCCCTAGGAGGGGCTTTTCCTCCATTTGCTCATCTTCGGGCTTCTCGTCGCTCAGCGATTGGCTGAGAAATGCCTTTTTTGACTCCAAAATGCTGTCGCGAAGCTTGGGCGAATGCAAGAATGAGTGATTGGATCGGTAATTTCGCAGAACTGGATACAAAGCCACTTTCTGATATGGAATGTCGAAAATGATCGGGCCCGGATTCAAAGCGAGTGGCTGCTGCCATGCGACTGCTGATATCTTGGTCTCCATTCTTATCTGGAAAATATCGTTTGTTAGCTGTATCTTATCTGGCAGATTACTAATGTTTCTGTAATGTTGTTTAATTATGTCGATTTGTTGTCTTCGGACATTGTTTGAATAGTTGGTGACGTATGAGGGAGGTTGAGGAGGAGGATTTGTYAGGTGRTTGGAAAATAGAAACTATTAGATTATTAATAGGGAAAAGGGCATTGAAATAAAATAACGATGCATTTATCTCAACACAAGCAGAACGTATTTTGTTATGTTGTTGATGCAACGAGTTCTTTAAGGCTCACTTATTAGACTGAAATTCATCGATATAATTCGGTTGAGCTTAACCATTTATACTTAGATCAGCGACGCAAAATTACGAGTCGAATTCTCTGAATATAACATAGATTATGGCTTTGCTCCTTTTTGCTGACAAAGAGGAATGGTAACATTTAGGTGGTATTTCCAATAGAAACTTAATTACTTAATCAATTTTATTGCATCAACTGGGAAGATCGGAAAGGCGTCCTGATYAAARCAGATGAATCATCAGTAAGCGATTGGCTTTGTTAAAAATAAAACAATTTACATAAATAAGATCAATAAACTCTTCGGTAGATAACTGGATTCGAGCCTGGTTTCGCTTTGATTGAAAACAAAGTCGTGTGAACAGTCTTGTCCTCTTTGGTAATATCAGCACGAGTGGCACTAAACAGCATTGTTTATGGGCAGACTTACAAAAATATCGTTTAGTGAAGATTTTTAGAAAAATGATGGCAAAGTTCCATTTAAGCTGAGGAGTTTTTTTGGGCCTGAAACGGCGTGTAAAAGAATTTCTTGCTGAAGTTTCTTTTATTTCACTCACAATATGGATTTTATGATTTTTAGCCAAAAAATAACCGGGTAATTTTATAAAGATTTTCTCATTTCAATGATATTTTTGAGAAATCTTCGAAAAATGTGTAGCAAATTGAGGTAGAAATTCCCTAACAAGCACCGGAATTTTTCAGCATTTGCAACTGGTCCGTAAATTGCCTTTTAAATACCTATTGTGACCCGCAGAAAGCAGAGTTTGTGGGAAAATTTTCGTTGAATTTGTCAGAAATATATATTTTTTAATCTGGAGCCGAAGACGACTAAAAAGGAACGTGAGTTGGGAAATTAAACAATAGTAGTTTTCGATACAAGGGCGAAAAATGTCGTTTTTCGAACGACGACGGCGTTTGACACCCGAGACGAAGTCGAGGGTGTCAATCAGTCAGGAGTTCGAAAAACAAATTTT
>NW_026018715.1:13821701-13834974 GCF_020466585.1 Dendroctonus ponderosae
AGTAAAACAAATGAACGCTAAAGAAAAGTGCTTCTTTTTGATCATCGCTTCTGTTCGCAAAATGGCACTTTTTGATTCATTCGAATAAAAAAACAGATTAACAGTTTGTAATGCATTTTATTACATCTTGCATCTTCAGAGTGGTGCTGCAAATTTTTGAATTAGATAGAATTAAAACAACGTAATGCAAACAGTGCAAATAAATCAAGTAAAATTAAAGCATAGGTAAAAAATGATTGCAAAAACATTGCGACTTTAAAGATAAGCTCGGCTTGATGGAATCAATGCAATTACCGTTGTAATAAATTGTCTCATGTCCGGACCCCGCCCAGATTGCCTTGAAAAAATTTTGCCAGAGAAAATTGGAAAGTATTTGCCGGCAGTAAATCGAAATTTTCACGTGGCAAGTTTCACGTGCTTGAAATTTCAGTTCAATTGCCAATAATTGCTAAATGTAGCAGGCACATTAGCGGCCGGGCAGGCACGTTTTCCGTGCTGAAACATGCACTGTTGAAGAATACGGTACTTAAAACTAGAGTTATGCATTTTAACGAACATATTTGCCTACTGAAAATGGAAATTACAATGATTGCTTGGGAAAAACACTGTTTCGCACACAGTTTAAATCCAGGGAATTGCTCTAAAGCTTCTGGAAAATACTAAAGAAACACTCGAAAAATTGAATGGGTTGCTCAACGCAGCGCCATTCTGAAGATGCAAGCCGCTTGTGATTGCAAAACGTCCCAAAACCCTGAAAAACTCGCCAGTTTTCAATCGAAACTGCATCAGTAACAATTGAATGAGCCAATAGAAGACGAAATAGTTGCATGTTTATTCCATAAATGATGGGCTTCCTGCCAAGTGTTCTCAGTTATTATGTGCTGAAGATAAGCTGATAACGATTTGCAATCGAACTCCTCTCACACCTGCAGAAGTTCGACAGGATATGAGAATATGGCAGCGCACCAAACTGAACCAACAAACAATGCTTGTTTTAGTTTTGAAAATGTCGCAACCTATCGCATACTAATAACTGTTGGCTGTTAATTTTCAATTATTTATCGAGTTATTGTTTGCCACAAGGCCATTTGTTGCGAACGTGTTCAATGTACTAATGTTTCCAGTTTACAGGGGCTTTGTTTTCCCAATTCTTTCTCTGTGACAATGCGGTCGCTTTAGTTAATGGCAGGCGAATTGTTGCAAAATTTCCCAGTAAAAGGTTGAAAAGTCGCGGAAGTTCAAGATGATTCAATTGATGATGATGATGATGATGTAGCCTGAAAACCCAGTTAGCTAATGTCTTCTGGTAACATATTCCAGGTGCCACCTTTGCGCCTATTGCGAAACATCAATAAATCGTTGTCTTTACCACAGAGGTCAAGTGTTTGTCCATTGGGTTTCCACAAACTATGCATTCATGGTTTTGCGAAACTTTAGGGAAAAAGATAAAAAATCCACGATTGTCTGTTTAATTGGGTAAAGTACGAAAACAAGTGTCGTGAAACATGTCTGTAAGTACTGTTAGCTGGGTTATTTACCTACATTGTAGAAGGTCGTAAATTTAGCGAAATGTAGTATGCATGTTGAGTAATTTGGATGTTTTGTATGTTTTCAACTGTGTTCACTTTGGAATTTGGTATTATTAGATTTTTATTTGGTTGAAAACAATCTGGGAACATGTGGATTGACTTGTTGATAAGGAAAATCCCCGCATCTTTTTGAAAATTATAATTTTTGCTAGTTTTGCAAATTTTTGCTTCGGGTTTTTTGGAGGCTACGAATTGCTGATGAAGTTTTATTAGCCAAATACAGTTTTTATCTGCTGGAGACAAGCGCTTTTGAACGTCGACCATTCCTTAAATCGTCACATTTTTGCTTCTAACTCTTTAAATGTTAGAAATTTCTGATAAGACCTGATGGAAAAAGCGACTTTAAGAGACCGACCAGTTTTAAAACATTTGAGGATTTTTGTGGGTCAAACCCCCATCTTTAATTTTAAAAAGTTTTCTATAAATTTTTTTCCGGAGATTTCGGGATCTTTATGATGAAAAATGTGGGGCTCCTCTATTTTAAGAGGAGATTTTCCAAAAACGTGGGTCTTGACTCTTGAGACGCTCTAAATCCGAAAGTCAGAAAGTGATTTGAGTTCTAAAAAATGAATCTTTAGGAAAATTGAGGCCCCTCTTAAAGAAGCTTTTTTCGATTAGTGCCGTTCGTGTAACTTTTCTGAGAAAATTAAGTGAAAACTGGAACATTCGGAAAACAGTGAATTTAACCGCATAAAATGACTGAAATTTATCAGATCGAAAAACGAAAACTTTATTTTACACTTTCCAGCAAAAAAATTACTGTTCTTAAGCATAATTAGTTAACAATTCCATAGCAGATTAGGTGCTTGTCTGGTGTAAAAACGTACACACTTACCATGATATACAGAAGCAACGACACGAGTAAAAGCACGATAAATTGTTCGCAATTTTCCCAAGATAACTCCAATCTAATCATTGAGATCGAAACAGTGTTTAAATGCGAATTATGGAGGGAAATCAGCGAATTTCGAGGGCAATTGAATGGAACTGCATTTAAAAATCGAAAACTGCATCAACTTCTATTGTATGCACTGATAAGCAAACCGACTGGTATTTAGTCGACGACACCAAAACCACAAATGCCACATAAACTATGTATAAAAGCATGCTTTAGTTCGTACATGTCTATTTTCCATAATATGCAGAAACAGTTACAAGAGCATGGAAAAAACGTGCAAGTGGCTGTTATAACTGGAATTATTATTCTGAGTTTTTTCTGCTACTGGGACAGGCTAATTATGCGCTATGCTAAATTGCTTATGGTTCAGAGTAGAGCGCGGATAACTTGAACCTTGCACATGCCGGGATGGGTCTCATTAATTCCCAAGATGTTCTCAACAATAATAAAGTCCGAAGAGTGAAACGATCCTTTTTAGCAGCCGCACAAAGGTTAAACAGCTGGAACTGTTTCAAAATGTTTGCTTGAGGCAAATAAACGCACTTTTGATCAATTCGTATCCACTAAAAGACTGGTGGAAATTATGTCGTTTCAAAGGACACCAAAAGGTTTTGAGAGCATCTTTCTGATTTATTTTTTTTACATCAAAATTCCAATT
This sequence comes from Dendroctonus ponderosae, assembly GCF_020466585.1. NCBI lineage: Eukaryota > Metazoa > Arthropoda > Insecta > Coleoptera > Curculionidae > Dendroctonus > Dendroctonus ponderosae. The sequence continues at coordinate 13,824,847 of NW_026018715.1, forward strand.
TTTTTATTAAACCCAAACTATGTAAACCCGGAATATAAAATTAACGATTCGATTATCGGGGGTAATGGCACAAGTGCTTCAAAATTACCGATAATTTTGCATGAAAGCTTGTTGTTTAAAAACTGCAGTTTTTACAAGACAACAAGCTCGAATGCAAAATTATCTGTTTATTTTTATGCACGAGTGTAATTTTTATGAATATTTCCTGAGTAAACAAAGTTAATGTGGATTAATTGTATTTCTATTATATTTTAATACACTTTTAATTTTATTACTTATGTTTATTAAATATAATTTGAATATGTTCCTCAGGAAGACATTTGATGTCTAATTCAACATGAAGACACCAAAAATATTTTTCGTAAACAATGCAATTATCGTTAAGTGATAATTGCACACTGTGCAATTACCGCTGTAATTTTTCGATAATTGCAGACTTCAAACGGGCAGATTATCATACGAAGGAAATATTCATGTTAAATGCATGTCTAAATATACATACTCAAGCGGGATTGTTTGTTCTAAGTTTCTACGATTATCATTTTCTGTTCATTGTGCTTATTTATCAGTTTAATGTATATTAGTTGTGCAAATAATCCGAAGCTTTGGTTTAGAATGCGCACCGGAAGTACACATTGCAACCAGTTGAATGCAACTTCATCACTTTCTCGACCTTATTTGCTTAAATAATTCAGTAGACCAGCAAAATCGTAGTTTTTGGCACCAACTTTCACTAAGGTTTTCCTGGATCAAACCCTCTAAAAAACGCCAATTTTCTTATTAAAAATAATTGTTATTGCTGAGAAAATGTGCCAATCGTTGGCAATATCACGTGGTACAATTACCGTTTATCGACATAAATAAATACGCAGTTCGGTAAGCTAATTTACATACCTTCGTTTATCATTTTCTGCAAGCCAACATGACGTGGGCACTTTCCCAAAAAAATAATTCATAGGCAGATGAAGAGCTCTTAATTGAACAATCATCATCGATCGTTAGAAATAACCAATGAAAGTATAAGTTTTCAAGGTTTTCACATGGAATGTTTTATTAGCAACGTTTTTCTTTCTCTTTGGTAAATAATCATCAGATTTCCAAGGCCATGAGAGACTAATTACGGTATTTTATGACAGATTGCTTATATTCTTGGTAATCCACACGATTGGTAAAAGTTTTCTGGATAAAGAGCGGCATTTTTCAATAAGTCTTTCGCCTGAGTCTCAAAGAATCACCGATTTTAGGAAAAGGAAAAAATCAGTTTTTTCCCATTTAGTAGTAGACAAAAATTTCTACTTTTTCTTAATCGAATTTTCTGTCCAGATGCTGTTAGTTACAGGGGGTTTTTCAAGTTGCGCTTTTAGTGTGTGCAAAAGTTTTCAGTGCGATTTCTTCTTTTTTTTTGTTTAATTCTTTAACAAATTGCTTGATTGAAATCGATAGGATTTCCTGCAATCCTCATTTGAAGTGTTTATTTTGCAAATTTTCCATTTTAACTTGCCAAAGCATTCATTCGAAGGTTTCTTCTTTATAATTCGCTTCATTCTTTCCGCTTGAATTGCATTTCTGTTTAATTTCAGGTGCCTAAAAGTTTGGGTAGCAATTTTTCAAAAGCATCTTCTTCATTTAAAAAAAATGTTGGTTGCAGTGCTTGCGAATCGCATTGTCTATCAATGTGTTTTAATTTCCCTGAAGTATGTTGAAATGTTCTATCAAGTCTAGAAAATGTGTGAACTTGTCTTTATCAATTTTCAATTGTTAAATGTAATGCATTGCAAAAGCCATTAGTTTTATCTAAAGCATATTGAATTTTATCGTTTGGCCCGGACACCGTTCACATTCGCATAAAGCTGAAAGTTGATAGTTTAAACTGAAAGGAAGAACTTTTAAAAATCATTTAAAATATCGGAATGTGAATCATTTTACTTCCACAAAACCCTGCAATTATCAAAACAATAAAATTCGTCATTTATGTTCCCAGAAAAACCGTTTAAGCGAACGGCTGAGATAAATGCGGGCTTCCACCCTCTACTCTACACCACTGAGTTKYGTTGCAAAGTTKTTCGCCTTGCACAACTTTTATGTGCCGATGATTTTCATGAATACAGAACGCGAAATATCGAAAACGAAAATACCCTTGCGTACGTTTCGCAATCATTTGCCTGATGAAATACATTTTAAACAGCTTTAAAAGTAGGACAGTTGCGGCTGATCGTTTGCTATGTACACAAAAGCGTTAATTGGCAACGAAATGATAAGTGGTAAAATTATAGTTAAATTCTGTGAAATGGTTGTCTCTGAAGATGCCAACCATGCGCGCTAGCGAAACGTCAGGACCGAATTTTCATCGACAGCGGGCTAAAAAACCTTTACCATGTAGCTTTCTTTGTAAAATTTCACATTGGATTACAATTATGCGTTTATGGAATGGTTATAGAAATAAGTTTTGTCCTGACGTTTCGCTAGAACGAATTCTCATTCTTCATTCAAATCTTCATTGAAATGAATGAAATCAAAATTATTTTTTCATTCAGCAACGCAGCTGGCATCGGTTTTCTCTCTCGCGCGTATGGGAGTTTATAGAAGCGGCACGACGGCCAGTGCGTGACTACGTTCCAAACTGATCCCTTTGCGACTTAAAATATCTCTAGAAAAAAAATTTTCGTTTCGAAAAAAAGTTTCGAATTGCATTTTATGGTATTGGACAAAAGTCTTTAGAATCAAATTTCGTTGACGACGGCAGGCTGAAGCGCATTTTTCGATATTCGCTCGAGAACGATTTTTGCTTTGATTGCGACGAACTGAAACAATTTCGTCTTAAGTAACTGAATAAAGTTGCTTTATTTAATGGGCCCAAAAAAGCTAATTTGATGTTTTACCGATTAGCGACGTTAATCTTGGATAAGCAACGATTTGCTTCAGGTTTTTTCAACAATTTAATCAATGCAATTGCTACACCCGCAAGTTGCCGTACTCATCAGACACGAACAATTAAAGCGGCTTGTTTCCCATAATCTATGAAATTTGTTATGATATTCCGCTTTCATTTCTAATTAGACCCTTACATAATTTGCTTTGCTTCCTGGTCGGTTTGAGTGAATATTGAATCAATTTGACATTGGGGCAATTATTTTCATTTTTATCTGGACCAACGTAGGTTTTAACTGGTTGTCTTTTGCAGTCTGGTTAGGAGATATCTTAATTATTATTATCTTTATGCGGCGTTTGTGGGTGTGTGTCCTTCCTACTTTTTACAGTTGCAAATTCCACGCTGCTCTTTCAATCCGGTGTTTATTTCATCCGATTAAACCTGTTTGAAAACGGAAATATCGTTTGTAATATACAGATTTTGATGATTTTAGACTTTCGTTTGGGGATTCAGAGAAAATGTGCGTTTTTTCAACCAACCGTTGATCCAGAATTCAGAAGTTTTCTTAAGCCAGCACATATTTTCAGGATGTTTCTTCAATTTCTTCCTATTTGGTTTAATTCTTCAATATTGTGTGTTGCTAGTGCAAGTTGGAAACTCGATTTCCCGTTTCGTCGACGACCATCAGACATTTTTCAGAAAATAAAATACGTTCTTAAAATTGGTTTGAAACAAACAAACAACAAACAAAGATTAGAAATTAAAAAATGTGAAATTTCAGCAGCATTTTTGTTTAAATCTCCGTACAAGCTACCTTTTGTCATTATGGTAGTTTAGTCGTTAGAATTTCAACCAATCAAGTGTTTATGGTCGTGTTGAATAATTATTGTCTTCAACAATCAACATTCTTCCAGTTAATCTTGATGGGACTGAAAAAGTCTGTAAGAAAAATTAAAAACCGCATTAAAACCTCATTAAAAGTTTGTAGTGAAAGTGCTGCTTAGATGTCGAAGATAACTGAGGCAAAAAGCGGCGAATAAAAAGCATTTTACGCATTTACATTACTTTCAAATTGGTTCGATTTCCATGTAATTGCGTTTGCAATTTTTCGGTTACTTGTAGAGCGAAGGAAAAAAAGCATAGAAGGTACTAATTGGATCTGCGAAGTGAAGCGCAGTGCCGATCATCGACAGTACCTATTATTTTAAAATTAATTGTAGGCTTTTGGGTCGGTTTATATTCTCGAAATTGAGGCTGCAAGTGAACGCAACTTCGGTTAAATGAAGCAACAACACTCACGTTTTACGTTCTAATTGAAGGTGGTTTTTTGTCAATGTAATTGACGATTTTTTTTTTAGAATTTTAGAATTGAAACGTGTAATTTTCACACTACTTTCTTACAAATTACCCTGTTAAAATGATTATATCTGAAGGAAAACCAGTAGTGTTTGAGTAACGGTTTTGGAATCATCAGTTTGGCAAAGTCCAGATAATATGAATAATGAGGACTTTTTAGTGCAAAGAAAAGTGTGCGACTTAAATGTGCTAAATCCACACTAATTAATCGGTCATCCAGTATATAATTCACCTTTTCTTATCTAAATCAATGTATTCCTACATGTCCTCGAAGTGCACGCACTGTCAACGAAAAATCGTCACATTGTTCCCATTCAAAATCAAAACTCTTTTGAACTTTGACCACTCGTTTAACGTTGATGACTGTTTGTCCGTTGATCATCCACTATCCAAAACCAACAATCGTCTATCACTTAATCAAACAAATCGTTATGTTTACAACCGAGTTTAATTCAACAATTAAGCGAGTTGGCAGTGGCGAATTTGTTGTTAATCGCGCATGGTACTGGGGTACTGTTGGGTACCGCTCAAAATAGTACCTTACCGCTACATAGTTGGTTGGGTGCTCGTTTTTCTTCGGGATCTTCCGAGCGACCGGTTCATTTGCTTCAACCGCCATCGTCGATTAACATTCCAATGGGAGATTGATTATTTCCAACTTTTAGTCTGGGCGATAATCAGGTACTGGTGGTACCAAACAGCAAAGAATCTTCAGCTTCAAGTAGTTTGAAATAGCGAAACTGTTGCGGGAGCTGCAAGATCAGGTTACGACAATTTTGGGAAATTTTTCAAATCACGCGCACTTTTAGCGCCGTTTCGCTGCTGTGCAAGCGCTGGTTCAAAACTTTGCCGTTTGAATGTTTGCGCAGCTCGAGATTCAGCGAGAAAACTTGACTCTACGTCTGCTGCAAGTTTGAAATTTTTCCGGAGCCCAATAGAATTTTGGAATTTTCCAAGTAATCCGCACTTTGAGCTCTCTATTGGCAGGCTCTGGTTGAAGAATTCACTGTTTGGCTCTTGCTGCAGATAGAGGGCTAAAGTTTTTTCTGAAACTGAAGCAAAACCAACTCAACCTGCGAAGACTTTGGTAATTTTTCAAAAATCGCACACTTTTAGGTGTCTTTTGCTGCTGTGTAGGCTCTGTTTCAAAACCTCGCCATTTGGCTCTTTACACAGATAGAATGCTAATATTTTCTCTGAACATAGAGCAGACTTGACTCTAGATTTGATGCTAGTTATTATGTTGGGTGACTGACGGAATCTTAGAAAATGTTTAAAAATCGCACACTTTTAACTCTGTTTTGCCTCTGCGCAGGCTCTATTTCTATTTCTTCTTTCTTGTAGTTTGGCTCTTTTTATAGATAGTGCGCTAGAAAGTTTTCTGGATACAGAGCAAACCCCACTCTAAATGTGGTGCAAGTTTGACTTTTTTCAAGATTCTTCAAGAAAACTTAATTTTTCAAAAATCGCGCACAATCGGCTCTTTGAATTTTTCAATCTCTCTCGAGTTTGAATTTTTCAAATAATTCGCACTTGGAACTCTCTAGCGATGTGCAGGCTCTGATTCACAAATTCACTGTTTCGCTATTGCGGCAGATAAGAGCGCTAACATTTTTTCTAGAAATCAAACAAATCCGACTCTATATCTGGTGCAAGCGTGAAGTTTTTCTGAAGCCTGCGACGACTTTCGTAATTTTTAAAAATAAGCACACTTTTAGCTTTCTTTTCCTGCTGTTTAAAAACGGTGCCTGAGGGAGTTTTAGAAATTTTTCAAAAATCGCTCACTTTTGACTCTCTCACTCAGGCTCTATTTCAAAACTTCGTAGTTTGCAGTTTACTGCTCTTTCCGCAGATAGTGAGTTGGAAAGTTTTTCTGAACATAGGGCAAACCAGGATTTTTTTTGGAATTTCTCAAAAACCCTCAGTTTTATCTCGTCTTTGCCGCCGAGAATTGAACAAAAAAAGCGAAACAATTTGCAACGTATTTTAATAATTTTGCTGTTGATAAAAAATTTCACTATAGCGTTCTTGCTGGCGCCTTCAGAGTTATGCTGCGCGGAGCAAACCATCTCTGATGATGTACGCCACCCGTGCTTGCGAAACGTCAGGAACAATTTCTTTTTCACGAAAAACTCATCGGTTTCGCGCGATGGGTACCAACGTTTAACTCTCTGGATCATTCGATTGGAGTTTAAAGCTCAACTTTAAGCTCAAATTTTCGGGCGAATATTGGCTTTGATTTTGTGAATGAAGGAGCGTGACATGCATTATCAATGAAAGCTTTACTGCTAAATACTCAGCCCAAATCCTCAAAAATAAGGCCACTTGAGTCATGAAATCGTACATTGATTCACTCTGTGGTATTTCAGCATCCGGTTGATGTATGTGCTTATTGGCTCGTTCCTATCTATACGGTTTCGGTGTTAAACATTATACTTGTCCTGTAGTCCGGAAGAAATGTGGATTTTTTTACGGATTTATGCCAATATTTGTATTTTTGTTTAAGCCACTTGCGCGTTGTTTTCACTCGCTTTTACGATGAGAAATGATCTTTTTCCAACAACTCTAAATTTGGAGCGAAATACCCCAAAAAATGTGTAATTTTCTGTTTGTAATTAAATTAGAACCGAGAAGACTTACGAAGATGAAAGCGCAAAAAATGTATTTTTGATAGCGCGGATTTGAACGTATTCAAGTTTCCTGCAGTGGAACTGGGGGATATTCAAATTATTCCTGCAACCCTGGTAAATGAATGATTTTTTAAATGCACAGGGCGCATGAATCCTCAAATCGGGTAGCAACGAGTGTACAAACAAAAAGTATTTAGTGTTTTTAGAGGCCAACATGAGTAGAGGGTAAGTTAGAATGATTTTATTTTATAAGATTGAAATTGTGTTATAAAGCGTACATTTTATAATTGTATGAAGTTTTGTACTGCTAAGGGTTTTTTCCAATAAAAATGGCTTTTAACTCAATGATTGCAACTCATCTATAGATTTTGGTAAATGATCCAACAATTGATCGGTACAAGGCATGCACAGGCTGAATTTTAAAAAAGTAGCGCAAATTAACAAATATGTATATTTGGTCTGACTTTTTTGCAATTTTTGCAGCTTTAGCTATGGAAGCAACATGCAAATTAAAACCTTTTACAACCGTTCACTCTGTTAAAAAGAACCGTTTGTGCAGATCGTTGGAATAGTATTTTCCCGATTCAATTCGGTTTTTAATAAACATTTGCATATTTACTTTTACGTCCAACTTGAGTTGTTTATTTGAAAATTCTAATAATTGAAGGTCGTTGTTGGCCTTGTGCTCATCTCTTTTCCATGACGCCCTAAAGACCCGAAAACGCTCCATTTCGTTTGATAATCTTTCTTTTTATTGAAATTTTCAGAGAGTTGGGAATTTCACGATGGCTAGAAGCCCACACAGATCGCAGCGCAGGCTTAACAACGTTACCAGGAAACATGGTTCTTGCAGATGTAGCAGGAACCGGCGACTATCACTTGGTTCTTACCGATTTGAAGTTCAACCAAGACACCAAATGCCGGCTGAAGGTTTACAAAGGAACGTTGCTGGTTTCTGATCAACCCTTGCCGGATATTCCCAGTTCTGTAGTGAGTTTTTATGCTGATCAATTAGAGCCGAGAATACCCGGTAAGGTAAACATTAATTAATGGAGTGGATCAGGTAAAATCAGTCTGCATAGTTGTGGCTGTGGCATGCGGATCGGAACTGTTTGCCTACAAGAATCTGAAGCCTTTTTACAAGTTTCGCGTGCCGTTTTGCCCCCTTGTTGATGAGGAGGCCGGCGTTTGGACTGAAGTGACCAACAGCGAGAGTTTTGGGGCAGACAAACTAAATGCCTTAAAGGCCATTCCGTATGCAAGTTTAAGTGCCAGGTGAATATGGGTTTATTTAACCCCCCGAAAATAGCTGAAAAACTGCAATTTCAGATCGCAATATATTTTGAACCAGACTTCCCCAATCCTCGTGGAGGAATTGCTGCGCAAATGTGGCAAAACCATGCCAACTAAGGAGAATATAATCACTTGTATGGCTTCAATGGCACGCAGCTCCAGAGATAGAAGAGCGATAGCTTGTCCTATCATAGCCACTGAGTTTGGCAGCATTTTCGTTCTAGATCCGCAGAATTTCGCCATTCTTCACCAAGTAGGGCCTGCACCATATCATCCAGCGTTTGCAGGATTTTCGCTTTGCAGGCCAACACCTGCAACGTCAAAGCAACCCCCTTCATCATAAAAAGCACCGGGTTGTTCGATGTGGAGTTTCGGTTGCTGATCGCGACCAGAGAAGGGCACATTTGCCTCCTAAGAAAAGGCTGGCTGGAAGGAAAGTGCCTCATCCAACTCACTTCAGATATAGTCGACATGGTGGCGGTGCCGGGGGACAATTTTGTAATTGTGGCCACTTCCGATAAGGCTTTGCATTGCTATTCAAAAAAGGCTAGAAACCAGGAAAACCGCGGTCGAATCGCTGCTTTATTGGAAGTGATTTTCTAGGGCCAGCGACTTTGGTCTACAACTACAGCAAACCTTGTAACTTGCATGAGTTTGGTTCCTTTGGAGCACATCAGCACTTGCATGGTGGCCATCGGGCTGAAGAACGGCTCTATTCAGCTCTACCAAGGCAGGCAACCAGTGGATTTTACTTCCGTGGCCGATTCCCCATCGGTTATTACATTCGGGCAGTTGGGACAAGAGGAACATGTTATGGTAGTTATTACAATAGGTACAACAGAACAGAGTCTTGCTTGCGTACGCAAGCAAGATGAGGAAATGCTGCTTTTAGGGGGGTCGATCAGCTTCAAAATTCTTAAACGGACCGCGGATTTTTCCTCGAAAGTACAAGAGAACTCCCCGATGTTGCAATCGAGGCCGCTGCCATTGCCTAAGAGAAGCAAGCTGTTTTTGGAGCAGAGCATTCGCGAGAGAAAGAATGCCTTAGGTAGGAAAGGCTGGAGTGTTTCTTCTAGAAGCTGGCTGTTTTTTTTCTTAGAGATCCATCAGACGTTCCAGCAAGACCTAATAAGACTGCGCCTGTCGGCAGCCAGAGCGCTGGTTCAAAATCTCAGCGATCAGTCGGGAATCGGCAATGAAAAGGAGCAGCTCAAGTTGTCAGCGCAGGCAAGGGTTGGTTTAATTTTGAAAAAATCGGGAAAACCTTTAGGTTCCAGGTGTTGGGGCTTGGGCCCAAATTTACCGTTATACTTAGTCTGGAGAACATCAATCCCAATAACCCGTTGGTTGGTTTGTGTGTGACTTTTCATGTGAATCCTTTATATTATGTACTGTCTTTATATGCTGCGAAGGTAAGTGTAATGCGCTTAGGTTCTCGACTTTAGGAAGGGTTTTAGATGCGCTCTCCTTCAGGTGCCTTTGATACCTCCGAGTTTGTCGTATAAGCTGGAAACCAAAGTGGAAGAAGTGATTAAGGAAGGTGTGGAAAGTGATGACTTACCAGTGGGAGGAGAAAAGGGAAATTGCAAAGTAATCCGGGTTTTTGTCACGAGGGAGCTAATGCCTGTACCAGTGCTGGCTGCCACCATAAACATGCCGCCTACTGAACTGATTGTTTAATTAAAATTTGGTTGCAAAAATCTGCGTTGATTCTTCCTTAAGCTGAGTTTTTGGCAAGTTACTTTACACCTGCAGCACACAAATATTACAGTAATATTTTTTTGCAATATTTAATATAGGTTGAAGCGACAGATTCTTGAATATTATAACAATATTTCTTTGACATTTAAATCAGATATTTAAGAAACATTATTTAAAAATATATATTTTACATTTAAATCAGATATTTACGAAATATTTTTTTGCAATATTTAATATAGGTTGACGCGACAGATTCTTATATATTATAAAAATATTTCT
>NW_026018715.1:13835973-13842814 GCF_020466585.1 Dendroctonus ponderosae
GGTTCTTTTCTAGTGCTAAATTAAATACATCATTTGACTAACAAAAAGGCGTTTGATCTGCGGGCGTTTTCCGGTTTCGCACTCATCAGAAACTCATCTTCTTGAATGAGTCACTCGCACGTAAAAGGAAATTGAAGCTCCAAGTTTCCTTAAATGAAACTATCATCATCATCACAACCTGTTGACTAAATGGGCAGTTTTTCCACGTTAATATTGCTTTTATTTGCAGCCCGTCCCGGTATGTTGGACCTGAAAGGAAAAGCCAAATGGGACGCGTGGAACGGAAAGAAAGGTGTGTCCCAAACGGAGGCGAAAGAACAATACATTGTCAAAGTGCAGTCGCTGATCGATTCGCTGGGTCTCGCATAAACCATTTTGCTCAATTTGTGATGGGTAATGTAAGTGATGTCTACACGTAAACATACACATTCAGATTTACTGTTTACAGTAACAGTTTTTGATTACATTTTTTGTTTTTGTTTGTTAAATACACTAACAATTTAAAAAACCGGTTGTCCCAACAATGGGGATGTTTGGATTTTGTGTATGCCTTTGGCCTTCATGTGGGCCCTAATCCAAATTCCCAACTTCCTGTCATAGAACTTACAGGGGGCAAATAACCATTGACTAATTTAATGGTCTATTTGTACAAAAAAATAAATCTAGGTCAGTCGGTTAAAATAATTCAGGCAAACTCAAGATTTACGCCTGCTAATACCGCGAGTTAATCTCTACTCCGGGGCATTTTCTGGATATTGTGGGGCCTCATCTTTAACACTGGCGCGTGATGAACGAAAGTGGATACTTTGGTGCTTTTTCATGCTATTGGAGTCATAAAAACCCTTGCCACATACTGTACAGACATACGGGGTCTCACCAGTGTGCGTTCTGACATGTACAGTTAAATTGGACTTCTGAGCGAACGGTTTGCCACAATACGTACAAGAATAGGGCCTGAAAATGACACAGTCTTAAGCAAAGCTCGTCAGGTAAGAATTTTTACTTTAAAGCGCTCAATCATCCCTAGGCTTACCGTTCTCCACTATGTACCCTCTGATGGACTTTAAGATGAGACGACTGGCTAAAGGATTTCGAGCATGTATCACAGTGAAAGAGTTTAAAACCCGAGTGCATCAAACTATGGTTGACCAAAGTCCCGGCATGGGCAAAGGATTTGTTGCAGATTTTGCACTGATGGGGCTTTTCTCCGGTGTGAATCTGAACTTCATCAATTGAGCAGTAAACATTTGGGTTTTGTTTCTAGCTAAAGTTACCTTAACGTGGGATTGCAAGTCTGCCTTCCTTACAAATCCCCTGCCGCAATCGCTGCAAAGAAAAGTCTTCTCCCCATGCTTCGCTTCGTGCTTTTTCAGTAAAATCAACTTGGAAAATTCCCGTTCACATAGCGGGCATTTGAATTCCAGCTTTGGAGTTTCCATGCTAGAAGACTCGGTTTTATTGCCGTGCAGTTTAATAACATGCCGCTGATATGGCTTTAATCGCACAAACAGTCGCCCGCAAATCTGGCAGCTAAAGCCAGAACTTGCGCTTTCTTTGTGGTGTTTGTTGGTATGGAGTTGCAGGGAGATGGCTTGGATGAAGCCTAAAATCGGGGATTAGAGCGGTAACAGTAGTAGCTTGAATGGAAGGCTAGAACCTTTTTCACATTTTGTGCATTTGTGCGGCCTTTCTCCTGAATGAATCATTTTGTGCCTACGCAAATTCCCTTTCAGGCTAAAACGCAGGTGGCATTTATCGCATTTGAACGGTTTGTCTTTCGTATGGACCCTCACATGCATCACCAGCTGGTATTTGAACCGAAACGTTTTGTCACATTGCTTGCATTTGTAACTTTTCTCTTCGCCGGTGTTTGATTCTTTCAAGTCGTCCTCAATTGCTTTGTATAAAGGTTTGAAGGGTGTGCGCTTGGCTTTACGCGGAGTTTTTTTCGGGGTAGATAATGGCACAGTCTTGATGACATCCTCTATAGACGAGTCTTGATCAGTCTCAGTTTTAGTGATGCGGCCTTGCAACAGGGACTTGAAAAGCAGTTCGTTTTGCTCACAGGTTACTTGAAAGTTCACGTATAGGTTCAACTGATCAATACAGATTGTGCATATTTTCTGGGGCAATTGCTCGTTGTGCAAATCCTGAAAACTCTTGGTAGAAATCGGGTTTTAGTGGACGGGACAAGTATTTTTACCTCGGTGACGATGAATTTGCTAAGAACTTGTGAAACCAAAACCCCATTCGGGAGGCTGCTTTCGGATATCGGGCTCAGAAATTCGTCCGATAAGCAGGTTCGGCATATTTTCGCGAATTTTTCCGTATTATTTACCTTTACATTGCTTTGGTCGTCCCACATTGTTATTATTTATTTTTCCAATGTTGTAGGTTATGTGTGTTTCCCACAGATCACCTCTGTGATCTGTGGTGTTTCCTTGTCACCATAGAGAAAGTAAAATAATTATTTTACTTACTCTATGCTTGTCACTGTGAATGTCAGGCAATTGAAAAATTGCCAGTTTTCCACCCGGGAAATCRAATGTTCATRATTTGCTCGCTCCATTGCCCGTAATGGCTAAATGAGGAAAAGGTAAATCGTATCCTAAGCYCAAACGYCSWAAGTTTTTGGTAAATTCCATTCAATTCAAGTGCGCAAATTCCGGAAAAGATGATCTTAACCACACTTAACATTGCCCCACTATCAGCGCAATCTAGATTTCTAGATAAATCCAGCTAAACATAAAACATGTTCAGACGTGCTCAGTTTCGACTGCAGTTAACACCTAGAGATACCAGTTTTTATTGCTGCCATTCAGCGCAGAACATTCATTACTTTAGTCGAAAATCAGAGTTAACTCAATGACTGATCGTAGGCCTACTTCAACGCCTGAAGGCGTAGCGGAGGCTGAAACCGTCCAAAGTACTTCAAGTTCAAGTAACGCAACGCCTTTAATAGTTGCCCGTAGATCTGAAACATCAGCCAGCCTTCAATTGGCTGCTCTGATCAGCTTTATACTGAGAACGAGCCAAACTGACCCAAAGGTTTGTAGATAGGGCTGATTTGATTATACAGGGTCGCTTTGCTGTATGGAAACCGGGGATTAGTATTTCCCAATCGAACAGAGCTAGAACAAAATGATTAGTGCAAAAAATTGTTTCTGGTTCTTTCCAGTTTATTGACAAAGAAAAAATGGGGTAATTGTTGTAGCAGGGGCTTTTAGATATTCTCCAACTCGTCTTGAATTGTCGGCAGGTGCAACTTTCATCAGAGCATTTTAATAAACTATAAACAATAAAATTCCATAAAAAAAATTAGTTAGTCGTAATATTCCACCCCGAATGGTTTCCCTAAGATTAATGTTTTATCTAAACGAAAATGGCATGTTTTTTTGGATTTATTGTTTTGTTATTATTTTTATTTAATTGCAATGTTGTCATCTTTTTCAGAGACTCCCCACTTATAAGCAAATTTGTAAGCAATTGTATAAATTGGGATTGATAAACCAAAGTTGGAGTACGGCGGAACTGGAAGGAGCCAGAATCCAGTATGAACAGCAAATAATTCGGTTGTTTAATGGCAGCCCTACGAGTCGCCCCAGTACTTCGCTCTCATTCATCACTGATTATCAGATGAAATCGCAATTTAAGAGGGAGTTCCATGAAATTGGGGAAATCGGATCAGGTGGTTTTGGACAGGTATTTCGAGTAAAACACAAACTCGACGGCAGGGAATATGCAGTTAAAAAAATACCCATTGCCACCGAAGAAATGGATTCGGTGGAAACTTATCTGAGCGAAGTGAAGACTTTAGCTGCACTGAACCATCCGAATATTGTTCCGTATAAAGCGGCTTGGCTCGAACTGCCTTCCCAAACTGATACCATTGGACGGTCGTCAGGCGATCAACAACTTCTAAGTGAAAGTGAAGCATTCACGACAGACGAAAGCAGCTCTCTAATTAATGATGCTGATCTGCTCAAAAAACACAAACGGTATGTTTAGTACAATTTCCAGGAGGTTCCACATTATTTGCTTTTGTTTTCCAGCAGCGATTCCGCGCCAATCGACAAGGCGATTGTTCAGAAACACAAACCCAAAACAGTTCCAAAACTGCCTTGGGTCACCCTGTATATTCAGATGGCCCTTTGCCAAGGTACCCTGGATTTATGGCTATCCTGGAAGAATAACAGGTTTACATCCAGGGCGGCGCTTGTTCCTTCAAACGCCCACCTCGTAAGGACTGATGCCATTCGCCAAGTACTGATTCAGCTATTGAGAGGTTGGGCACGTTTGCGCCGATGAAATTCGCATGATCGAACAATTATTGATGTTTTCAGGCGTGGACTATATTCACTCGAGAAACATTGTCCACCATGACATTAAGCCGGGGAATATTTTTGTGAGTAAAGAACGGGATGATCTTTTGGTTCAATTGGGCGATTTTGGACTGGCATGCCATTTGCATAGAACGCAGCAGCACAAATTCGGTGGGGGAACTCCGATGTATGCCGCCCCAGAACAACTCGAAGGAGTTTGCGATTCCAAGGTAACAAAATTTACAAAAAATTGTCAATATCTAAAGCGGAATTACTGGAATTGCAGAGCGATCTATACTCGGTAGGAGTGGTACTGTTCGAGCTGCAAGAAGATTTTGCAACTGGCATGGAACGATGCAGGAGAATCGAGGAATTGCGCAACGCGAATCATCCTCTGCCTTCAGAGTTGACTTTGGACAACTTGGTGCCTGCTTTAGTGCGACATCGGGCTGATGAACGCCCCGATGCTAGAAAGGTACTTCGAGCCCTGGAAGAGCCCCATGGTGCGTCGTTTTGCCAGGCCTTAGACCAGCTCAAGGAGAAAGACGCTGAGATCGAAAGGCTGCGGGGACTGTTGGAACAGAACGGTATACAATATTAACTATGCAATTGCCGATGCTTGAAACTGATGACTTTTTCGACCCGAAAAACTCAATGTGATATGTATTTTTGTTACTTGCGTGTTCTTAGAACATTGCCGACTGATTTTGACGTCCTTTATACAAAATAAACTTTTTACAAGTGGCGTGTTTCTTTGGAAATAGCGGGGCAGTTCAAGCACAACATATTCGCATCGTTTATTTAATAACACAACATTACATCATAAAATTGATTTATAAATAGATGATATTTAGGTAATTATGGTCCAAATACAGGAATCAAATTTTCTGTTGCCTGCCAGAACTCCGTTCGCTGTGGTGCCTCTTATAAGCCAACCGGTTAAAAAGTTAATAAATTAGACATAAACAATCATAACGTCATTTTAGAGCTGTTTTTTGTCGTCGTCAAATGAACATTTTCAACGTTCGACCAGAGCACAATTAAAAATCTAAAATACCCAGAAACTCGGTTTTTTTATCACGTTAGGTTTGGATTGTCGCTGGGGTCCTTGTCCATGTCTTTGTCGCCTGCATTATCCCAGCCCACACTAAACATTTCTTTGGCTTTCTTGTCCCAAACGTTCTTGTTTCGTTGAATGTCTTTCGTCTTTGCAGCCACCTGAAACAACCACGTTTTCTATACCATGTTTTTCAGCTTTAATATAATTCATTTCAGCTCAACGACAGCCGAGATTCTTACCTGATCATCGGGTTTTCCATAGTTGGGAGGATTGGAGTATGGATCATAGCCGAGAACGGAAAGCATGGGAGCGATTTCTGCCATGTCTCGCACCACATCATCTGGAATGTTGCCCACCCATTTGGTAAGCGCTTCGAGATTTACTGGCTTGATCACTTGATCGGACGATCGCTCCACTCTGCAATGCAAAGAAGTTTTGTTTTTGAGTTTTTCAGTTTTAAATGTACGCAAATGTATCGCAATTTCACAGATATTTATATACGTCCGAAACGTGGTTCGACCAACACTTAAAGAGGCGGTTCTACAGCAAAATTCAGTGTGGCCAGTTCTTATAATATACTTTTTCGAATTCTGCATGCGCCTGAAAACGTTTCCTTTATGCACTGTTATCTGTTGAGGAAGATTTTACATAATAATTGCAACTTATTCGGCCACTATCCCGCTACCGAACAGTTTCATTAACCGTACCGGCGCACAGAGGTCGTTTTATTTTATTTAGGAAGTAATAATTCATTAAAAAAAGCAACAACAAAAACATTATTTTTGGCTTTATCTTAAAAATAACATTCCATCTAATAAAATGCTTATGTTTTTTTTATTTAATCGTATTAAGTTACTAAGTTTTTGGCCACCTAAGTGACACCAATATTCAAATTGTGTTCTTACTTGAAATAGTCGTTATTTATTTCCTTATTAAGTTCGATTAATTATTGGCGGTGTTTGTCATCCGTTTTGTGTAATTCAGATTTTTCCCTGTTAAAGAGTTGGGTAAGTACTTTACATCTTTGTATTATCGTTATTTTCTGATACTTGAAAAAGCCTTTAAAAAATAAAGAAAGTAGCATTACTGATAATTACTTATTGAAAAAGAAAATAAATGGTAAAGTTGCAGATTTCGCACGCACGTTGCAGTTGCAGCATGCACATTTTTTTCCTTAGAACATTTTCTAAAGTTTCAATCAATATGAAATTTGTGTGCCAAGAAGTGCCTATATCGAAGAATTTGTATTTTTTGGGAACGATGTCAATTCGGAAAAGTGATATGTTTGATGTTTCTGCTATGTTTTAAATAAGCTTCATTTAGAAGATAATAAAGATGACAGCAAAAGTGATTCAATACAAGAAATGGTAAATAATTTTACTAGTTCTGTTTCGAAAATGTGCAAAAACTGCAATCGCACTGGAAAGGTTTTCGAAAAGAGACATTCTGACTGGCTGGA
>NW_026018715.1:13843460-13846886 GCF_020466585.1 Dendroctonus ponderosae
CACATGAAAATAATATTAGATTTTGATAAAATTCGAATTATTTAAAAAACCTTTAGATTTAGACATTATAAATCTTATTAAAACAAACACTTATTCAAAAGACCCTCAGAGAATCCAAAAATGCAATAATATATAGAGTATTGCATTTAGAAAAACACAACTTTGATACTTTTAGGGCTTTTGGGACACTTTGTACATTACAAAAATATTTTTAAAATGTGCACCCGATAGGCGTCTGTGGATTCATCAAATAACACTGTGCAAAAAACAAACGGTTTAGTCGCAAACGTCCGTACCGTATAGCGTGAATAACCCTGTATATTAGGCGAATTTATGTTTTGTTTTTATGTTGATATATGCGTTTTTATGTTGATATATGCGTTTTTATGTATAACAGCCCGTGCAAAATACCTTTACGTTGCAATAAAACTTTCATTTTTGTATTAGACGTGAAACATATTTAAACTAAATAAATTATACTAACTAAAAATATATATCGGAGGCCTATTTATTACCACCTAAAATAGTTAAAACGACCACTGTGCGGAGCTCGTCTCGAGTCTCGCGCTCAATTTAGTGGATTCAATTTGTTTTGTTGGTTCCTTTGCTCGCAAGCAACTTTTGCAATCTTATTGCGGAAGTAATTTGGGGGGTTGCGATTAAAACCGACGGCCAAGAAAAAGTTAATTTGTTAGCTCGTATAACTTTATTTATTCGTTTCCTTGTTTTATGTGCTCTGAGGCATAGAGAGAGGCCAAAAATTCAAGTCGTTTTCTTATACAGAGTGAGACAATTTAGGCAGGTGCACTGCCAAATTCAACGTTCCCTGTTCAAAAACCATTAAAACTTTATCATTCTCGATGTAATTTTGGGCCGCGAGGGAACGAGAAACATATTTCTTGTTGGTTATTTTCAGCTGGTGTTGGTGCACATTTAGTCAGTGCACGGGTTGAGTGCAACCAAACTATTAGTACCAAACTTCGCCGCTTCGCTGGTCATAAATCCCTCAACCCCAATGCGAATTAATCGCGGTTACAAACTAATGCGAACAGTTCAGTGCGGGATTTGTGCTGTTGCACTACTAAATACGCTTTCGGTAAAACTTTAGCGCTGCCCCTGGGGAGAACTTTTCCAATTTAATCGCCGAACAAGAGCACAAACAAATTCACTTACTTGCTCAGACTGATGCCATTGTTGATAAAGTCCTCGTGATGCAAAACGGAATCGTTCCAAGGTATGTCCAGGAAGTTGAGCACGTTTTCCATCCACTCCTTCGGATGGAGCACCAACTGTTCGTACGGCACGCGTAAACACTTGTTTTTGCCCATTTCGCGACACTGATTGTTCATGGCCTCCACCGCACTGTTCCACTTCTTCAAACATTGCCGATAGCTGGTCAAGTCGAAACCGGTGATTGTCACTTTTCTGGTGATAATTGAGTGGGCCGTGGCCCGACCGTCGCGCACCATGAAGATGAACTTGGCATTGGGGAACAGGTCGATCACGTAGCTGCCCATCTTGATCAGCAGCGGATCTTTGTTGCAAAGCCTTGGCGCCGGATCCCCGTGTTTTGCAATTATTTCCAGCGTAAAGGCTGCGATTGCCGAGTTGAGAACGTCGCTGGTGATGCCGGCTTGTTCCAGTCGCATTGACTCTTTTTCCGACTTGAGCCAATGGAATCGAAGCTGGAGCAAACGTGGTATGACGCGCGTTTCCTGACCACATCTGAAACCAATAAAACACCCTAAAATTCGCCTGGTTTTATCGCTAAATTCTGGTTGGAAATTTTTGCTCAGGATCGGTCAAAAAAGTCCTATCGGGCCGTCTAAGAATGCACTCAGTCGTTACCACCGCAATAAAGAAGGCCCGCTGGCTGAATTGTGACGTCACTTAAAGTAGCCCGACCAGGCATAACGCGTAGCGGAGTATATGATGGATCAACTGTACGAATATGAATATTTTATGATTAGCCTTTCTATTCCTAAAAAATGAACGTGGTTAACTAGCCAAAAATACTTTAATTTCAGTTATAGCTTAATATTTCATGTTTTCTTGTTTTCATGTGTCATTTCTTTTGCCACAATAAAGAGTATTGGTGACAGAATTTATGATAATCTTTACCGAGCTTATAGTACTATGCAGATCACATTGGGAAAATTCTGTTAGCAAATGATGATCTGTTATGTATTGTAAAGTTGTTGTTGACAAAAACGTCTTTTTATTGTGTACTGCTAAAAAGTTATCTTCATCACATTCCAAAATTTTGTTGAAAATGAGATAACCATACAAAACGATATTTGTTACATGGTCTTTTGGAAATTTAAGCTTACCCCTACTCAAATTTTTAATGAGTATGTGACTGTCTTCAACTTCTATTTGATCTGTAAATGTTAAATTTGACTGGCATATTTGGCATTTAAATTTCTTGGACAAAATGTAACAACAATATCCTGCTAGGTAGGTAATGACAGGCATTTCATGTTCCACATTTTCCAAATCACACCGAGAAATTTCTAAATTTGGGACAAACCAGTCCTACTTTGAAACTGTTTCGTTGTCAAAAATATCATCACTTTCATAAAAATGTTTTATTGTTAACATTCCAAAGCAACGAGATTTTAGCGACATTAATGACTGGATTCCAAGTTTTTTCTCGCACTCATATAATTGCCGATTGGAAATATTGTACTGCCCCCCCGCTAATTGCCTGTATTTTCCAAACATAGTTTCAAGAGGATCAGTTTGAACTTTTCCCAATAACAAATAATTCATATTAAGTTACTCGAAACAAAATGATACGATTTCTAACATGCCATAAATAGTGTGACGTAAAGCTATGGATGTGTGAGGAGTTAAAGGTTTTTGAAAAATGTTCTGATTTTTTCCAATTATCCAGTCATGTTAACATTTTGTGCAGAAATATAAGTTTCGGATCATTCGCTCCAGCCGTAGCTGTTATAGGCTCTTGATATAAATCATTAAGACGTTTCCCTTTATGTGGTGTTTTTACATTTACGATGTTCCACCAAGTCAATATAATGTTAATAAAATCAGCTGAATCTTTTGAATAAGCTATCTTAGAGCCAAACTGTAAAGAGCTTGAACTACAAATGGATTAATTATTTTCAAAGCAACATTTTGTATTTCAAAATTTGTAGCAAAATTTGAAGTTAAATTGTATCCAAATTTAAGCAGTTTGGCATGTTCCGTGTTATAAAGATCAATTAAACTGGTAAATGAAGCAAACTTTCTCTCACCTGTCTCAAAATCAGGATAAGTAAGCACTTTATCAAGCTTCTAATTTATCCAATTATTTCTAATACATTTTAGAAGATGCACTGTATCAAATAAGTAAAACAAAGGCCGGCTAGCATTTACAGAATGAGGATATACAATGCTTAATTGTTTTTGTGGTGAAAAAAGGTT
>NW_026018715.1:13847302-13856706 GCF_020466585.1 Dendroctonus ponderosae
TTCCTCGGCAGAAGGATCTGTTACAAAAGAATTACAGACAGTTTTCAATGTGCTGGGGTGTGGTAAAATTAAAGCACTGTAATGTCTTAAATACCTGTAGCTGTGTGAACTTATTGTGTTTAATATCGAACATAGAATTATAGTGTCGGGTGAATATTGATATCTTACTTTGGATTGTGTAGCCATAATTAGCTGTTCAGAAACAAAAACTAACAGGTTATTTTCTTCACAATTCAAATCTTTTTAAATGTTACAAATGTGATTTAAGCTGCGTTGGTACGTTTGGTTTTGTTTAATAGTTGACTCGTCACTTTTGTTAACTGCTATATTATTAATTTCTTCTAATAAACTAGATAAAATGTTGATGTCATTCAAAACACATGGAGATTTAAATTTGTCAACCTGCAGAAAAATTTCCCTTTCAAATAAGTAAGTTTCTAATTTTAAATTTGAATTTATAGTAACTGAGTATGTGATAACCGGTCCAGGAGAATTATCAATTTTAAATAGAATTAGTTGATTTTGTTTAGTCATTGTTTTATGCCACTCATCAGGGAGAGACCAAGAGTTGAAAATATACATAAATTGTTCAAAATCTTCAAACGTTCCTGACTTCTTATACGCGAGAAAACTGTTTTTACTTTCTGCGAAAGCCTTTCGTAAATGTTCCTGTTCGAGTAATTCATTTTTTTTATCTCTACTTTGCCTATTTATTGAGTTCGATTTTGACATGTAAGAAGGACAATTGGGGAAAATGGTTGAAATCGAACCTGGTTGCAACTTGTTTTTTCTGGTTTTCTGACAAATTTTGCTGTTTTTCGTGGGCTGAAAATTGTCTCGAGCTATTGCTCGCAGCCATTGTTTTAACAACCCATCGTCCTTTGGGAAACTGAACACACTGTTGATTCGCCAATATAATTTCCTTTGCACTTTGGTACACAGCACTTATAGGGCATTTTTACAATATTTATTTTAAAAACACAGATATAAAACACTCAAAACACACTTTGGATCTTAATTTTAGAGCCTGTCGATTACAAGCCTAATAAACCACCACCAAAATGCAAGCACGTGTTGTATAAATTAGCGTCTTCTTGATTCTGTTAGGCCTTCGTGACGTCATTGTCGGATGGCCTTCTCATTTCGGCATTAACGACTCAGTGCGTTTCTTCAGATTTGCGATTTTTTTAGTTTCATCAAAAAGCTCCCTACTTGTTTTTTTTGCGTATAAAACTCCAGGCAAGCAAAGTGGACAAAAACAGTTTTGAGCGACGATAGAGCGGGAGCGGGAGCGACTGCATCAGCTGAAAAGTTYCTCGAAGTTAAATTCGCGCTGCTCTTAAACTTCTTCAGCCATCAGCTGAATTTATCCACACTTGAAAGAAGGGATATCCAGACCGTAATAACTCATACCATTTGCGTCCGAATTGCGATCCTCGGCGGCGGGTTATTTAAATGTTCGCTGGACCCGAAGCGTCACCGGCAGCAACAGAAAAACGCCCGGAAAACAGGGCCCGAATTGTGAAAAGACGAAAAAAAAACTCCCAATCTCGCCCCGTAGCTCTAGGCCACTTTCTATTTGTCACTGTTTACGGTCGGTCGGCGCTCGCATTTTTCCAGATTTAATTAGCCTGCGCAAAAATAGCCGCTTTTTGCCAACGAGCAGAGGCTGGCCTGAATTTTTCTTTGCAAAAAAATCCGCATTTTTGTTGCAAAATGTTCTTCGATTAAGTCCTGCATAATTTCGTTTCAGATAAATTCAAATATTGTTTGCTACGCAAACTGGACCACCCGGTACATACAGTTCCATGAAACGATGCATATCGACATGCGGACTGTATTATAGAAGCGTCAAAGGCAGGAGTTTCGATTTATCAAAGGAAATATAGTCTGGAAGCGGAGGTGCAACAAAGGATGCAACTTTGCAGAATCAGCGATGCGTCGTCCGCAGCTGGTGCACAAAAAGCTCAGGTAGTCGAATTTGTACGAGCGATTTTCTTGGAAATTCCACAGAATTTCACTTGTTCAACCGAAATCCTCTATATTAAATTTAAGGCCTAAAAAACCAAAAAGATCGTCGAAAAATATCAACGTGCGATCGCTCGTATCCAGGCGATTATTCATCTGCTCGACTACATCGGTTATACGAGGGCATTTGCAAAACAACTCCCCTAACTGTTGAATCAAATGTGCGAGTGCTTAACGAACGCCATTCAAGAGACGGTTAATTTCAATATTTATTGGCAACTAATTGGTTGTTTTAATACAGCCCAAATCCGAAAATGTAAGGTTTGGGAAAACTACAGTTCAAATTAAGTTTTTCGCAATACTTCTGGCTAAATACCAAAACCGTTCAAACCCCTCTCAGATATTCACAAGCCAAAAAAATGCAGTTTTTATAGATCTAAATTAAGCGATTCTAGAAGAGCGTTTGCACAATTAGGCGCTTGTTTTCTATATCCCCTCGTATCAGAGACAGTAGCGGACCAGATGAACAGTCAAACTTTTTTTGTTGCTACTTTAACTAAAACTCACATTGGCACGTTTCTGATACCAGCCGCCTTTACACTAAAGTACTGAAATTATTAACAAATCAATATTGTACAGGTGGAAAACCAAATAAGTCCCTAATCCGCCCTATTCGTGATTCCTTTTGTTCCATTAAATTAAATAATAGAACGAGATGGAACATCAGCGCTCAGCGCTTATGTGTAACTGGATGCCAATGACGACGTAACAGAAACCTTTTCGCCATTGTCTTCATTTAGCCAGCAACCAAATAAAGGATTTTGTTTCAAAGCTAACCAACGATGGAAATATCAAATATCCGGAGAACAAACAAATGTAATTTTTCAACGGCAGAAAATTCGAATTAAATGGGATTAAATCGGATTGGATTACGTCGCACTGGGTCTCTTGCATTTGAGCCATTTTCACCATTTAATATTCAATTTTCTAAAGGTGATTTATTGAGAAAGTCGTCAGTTTTCCGATAGAGGCACGATTTTTTAAATCCGACCGGAAATATGGAAGTTATGCACTAAATTGGGCCGATGTTAAGTGATTTTTGTCAGTTTTCAATTTTTTTTTGTGAACAAACCTTGTTTTTCCCAGAGGTTTTTCAATCAATTTCCCATAAGCTCATTTATTGGCAAAATCGTCTGTTCTTCAGAAGTAAAGTGAATATTTTTCAAATCCGAGAAATAACGAAGTTATCCACTAAATTGACCCGATTTTAAAACAGTTTAAAATGTATTTTTCATTTTCATTTTTGTGAACAGGCCCTGTAGATGCAAACTAACCGGCAAAAATCACAAATTTCTGTTTAAAATAATCGCTTTTCTCTGTGGCTTTTTTCGAGTATCTCAGAGAATTCTCAACGGATTTCAAATTTTCAAAAAATAACGATTTATGAAATCGGACCAGCAGTGTCGACGTTATGCGTCAAACTGTTCCTCGATTTTCACCGGCTATTTTCGAAAATTCAACATTTTTATTTTAAGAAAACAGAGTTTTATTTTAAGAAAACAGAGAACTGCTGTCCAATCGCGCTTAGAAAAAATAATAATTTTTTCACCTTCAGCGGGTGCAATTCCGCGGTTTTTTGTGCGATTTATCAGGTCGAAACACCAGTTTTGAGGTAAAATAATCAGCTTTCCAACGAAATCAAACTGCAACAACGAGAATACGAACAAAACTGTGCCAACAAAAAAAATCGAAAAATCCTTCAACACGTTTGAAATTTTGCAGCCTTGGAATCCTTGGCATTAGAAATGTTATTCAACTCCCCTGATGATGAAGCGAAGATGAAACTTAGTCCAGACTTCTGTCTGATGATGACGGTGATCAACTGAAACTTTGCGGACTTAAAGATGGAAATTAGCTCTCCATAAGGCACACATTTCGAGTTTTTGATCTTTGGTTTTCTCCATTGGCGTCTAGTTGAGGTTGATAGATTGATTGATCATCTATGAACTAAACAATTTAAATTAATTAAAATTTATCTTGCAACAAATGTGATTTTTCAACGGCGGAAAACCGTCGCAGTGAGTCTTTTGCATTACCAGTTAACATTTAAGTCAAAGAATATAGATTTGGGCAACTTTCCAGGTCTATAGTTCGCGTTAATGTATTTCTCAGTTGGATCGGACGATTTCAAAGCCTTTGGGCCTCACAAGTTTCCCATTTAGGATTTTTGTCAGGCAAAGAAAAGGCCACTCCTACTATCAAATAGGGACGGGCGAGTGGCTCAAATCGCCGCTGGAAGAGGACAATCCTAATTTATTGCCAAGGGATAAAAAGCTCTGGGGATGATGTACAGTGCCCATATCAAATTAAATTTGGTTGGATAGCCAGCCTTAATAAACCCCAGATTGACTTCGTACATTTCCTCAACCGATTCGCCCTAAAAGTGCATCTAAATCGTCAAACTTTTATTATAAATTGCTCGATATCGCGCCCTAGAGAGCTTGATGGAAGGCGCATTCTTTCACTATCTAAAAGAATGCAAATTAATTTCCTTCCGCCTTTGCGCCTTGATGAATTTTAACGGGAGTTTATCAAGTTATGCCAGCGCCTCTCACAAATGCGCAAATAAAGTGTTAATGGAGCAAAAAGTCCAGAACTCTGACTAAATAAGAGCAAACAGGACCTACGAACAAAAGGGTCGAAATATCCATGTGACACTTAGGAATGTTTCCGTTCCGGTCGTTTGTTTTAATTGTGTGCGCCGCTTCCATTATCTGTTGCGACAACTTTTAATTAATGGCATTTCAAATATTTCAATACACATAAAATGCATTGTTCCATTCAGTGGCCGCACTTTACGTAATTAATTTTCAGAAGACAAATGTGTTCCTTTATAATAAACTGTTCTTTTACTCCCTGTATGAGTAGACTTTTCAAACTGTATACAGGGTGGCGGCTGGTGCATGAGCGCTGCAATGCTGCAGAGCCCCTTCAGGGTGAAAGGTACTTTACTTGCGTGGTTTGCCCTTTTCATAGTCCAAAGCCATAGATGCCAACACTGCGAAAATTGCTCAAAAACTGCAAGCGAAGGGCAAACCACGCAAGTGAAGCCTCTTTCTCCGTCTTTTCGCTTGTGAGTAAAAAGTGTGCTTTACATGTTAGAAACAATCTGTGGCTCACTTTTTGGTACTTAAAATATTCTAAAAAATTAATTCGCTCTGAACCAACTACAATTCAGTTTTGTGCGTGAATTCAACGAAATTTAGTTCAAAAAAATTGAAAATGAAAAAACCCACTTTAACAGGGATAAAAACTTTAGAATYAATGTCGTCTGTGATTCGTTTCTATTGAGACATCGTTCAAAAGCTCTGTTTTCTTGCGCGTGGACTTTTAAAAGCGYGAAACCTAGTCAAGATCTTCGTTGATTTTTCAAACACAATTATTCAAAGAAGCAAGATTAGTCTTCARTTTTWTTGGTCTTGGGGCTTGATTTAGGCCTATTTMMTATCCAGAAATACCCTTTAAACTGGCTTCAACTTKAWWMTSGGTGGTTGAGATTTGTTTTTAYAMWGAMATKAATTTAGTCGGCAATYAATGACCGMKTMAGAAATCCTGTAAATTAGTGMAAGTTTCGAGGTTCGCCAACCTMAGGCACCCCMAKGAMMSGYTTCGAGCCTATTASCTCTCGTCAGCTRTCTAMTTGCCGACTAAATTCATGTCTTTTTAAAAACAAATCTCGACGAAAWAATKWTTTCSRGKKGMMTKAGRKTGGCKAACAGGCTCGAAACYKGCMCTGGGGGTGCCTGARKTTRSMGWAYYTCGAAACTTGAACTMGKTTACRKTTGTTTTTATCGCCAAAAGCAWTTGRAGTCCATTTGCAAATRGGRAGCCAGAATCTGTCTAAATATAACTAGTCATTTCGCTGCTGGAAGTTTATAATTTATTTATTCATACAAAGTCATAACTTATTAGCATATCATGACAGTTCCATTTTCATACAGTTTTGATTCAGGAAAATGGTGTTGCATAAATTTGTTTACAACATTATAATGGCGACAAATACAAATTGCGCTGCCGACACGAACGTTCGTTTATATTCCTATTGGAAAATTCCCCCGTAATTTCGGTTTATATTCAACTGTCTGTTGCAATTTGCATATGATTTATTGAATGTTAAGTATTTTAATATTTTCGCCAGTTGCCGGTGCAAAAAAGCGGGAAAAAATCTGAAAACCCAACTTCATTTTTCATTCCTGCTGTTTTCCGGCTGCACTTTTCCGCCCTCGTTCCTACATTCGACCTCTATTGTTTCCGAGAGTGTTTTCATGAAGGCTTATAAGATGCGACACTCTTTGTAAGTGCACTAGAGAAATTTTTCAGCTAAAGAATAAAGGAAAATTCCTGCAGGCGGCTTGTTGCCAGCGTTATTTAATCCGGCCATTGGAATGCTCGTATTTACATAATTCCACGCCTCTATGTGTGGCTGGAAATCCGGGTTTTTCGCTTAAACCGTTTGATTAAATTAAATATTTTCCAGTCAAAAAAATCCACTTAATTAACTGCATATTTAAATTAGCTCTTGTGGCAAATTTTCGTTCGTTATTGAAGTCCTTTTCGGTTGTTTTCAGTCGATTTATTTCGCAAGCACAAAGCAAAGGCGTATACATTTCAAACCACGCGCAATCAATAAATAATAACCCTGTCAATGTGTGAAGCGAATTAGGAACATCTGATGCGAAATTGGAAAACGCCCGGAAAACCCACATGCTGGATTAAATCACTCGTTCCGGCCGCTTTTTCACGGCTTTGAATTCTTAATAACGTGATGTTGGAGTGTTTCTGCCGGCAGCAAGATTTTGCAGTGCTTTTGCAGAATTTCATTTTAAATCCCGAAAACGCGAGTTTTTCAATCCGAACAATGCTGGCTTTAATTTGTCGTGTACGTAAACAGGATGAGTCGAAATTGGCCTCATTTCTTTCTCTCGAGAGACTTGAGGGCTCCTTGGAGAATACAGCAGAAAATTATTCTCGACTAAATCATTTGCGAAACAGAAACTCAAATAATCAAAATATATTGGACTCAAGGAAAGTACGAACGAAGGAGTAACTTTATCCCTAAAGTTACACCGGTAAAGTAATGATGACAATTTTGTCCTGAACGTCGATCTAATAACGTGCAATAAATTCGGCATTCAAACAATTTGTAACCCTCTTGCAACATCAATTAAAATAATCTGCGTTTCATACCGTAGTGCCCAAATTTGTAAGTGTCCCGAGAACATAAATCCGGGAACGCTTTCGGGTCCAATTTCATTTATCGTAATGCTGGCTGTCTTTCGCTTCTGCCCATTTCGCTTATGCAAAACAATTTAAATGAAATCCAGCAACAGATTGATTATGTTATTCCTGCGGGAAATGCAACGTTTGTGAGTCATTAAGAAGGCTCAGATCGAAGGACACTTTATGTGTTTGTTCAATTTATATTCTGTCCAAACCAGTTACATTTTCCGTTAGTTGATTGGCGATAATGTGTTGATCCCTCCCATATTAACGTTTTCAAAACCATACAAGATCTAAGCGATGGTTGTGAAAATTTGAGCAAAATGATCCGTTGATCGCCCGCAAAATTTTACTTAGGCGTTTTTGGTACCAGAAAAACACACTCACAAGTGGAAAATGTATCGGCAAATTGAAGGAATAACTTGAAAAAGTGTCAAGTCATTTTTAACATTCTTCCATACTTCCGCGATTAACATTTCCGTCTCGCTCGGTGGCCAACTTTCTTTGCAATAGAAAAAGAGGGATACTTATTGCGTCACTGCCAAAAAGCTTGGGGAAAACTACACTTTCCTGCACCCCAGGTAAGCTCAACCATCACCGTCAAAGCCGTGGCATAAATTTCCAATCCTCCTGTACATTCGCACTAATAACTTTGATTAACTAAGGGCGCAAGATCGAAGAATCGGCAGAAGTTCGAACAGTTAATTTCGACTTTCGAACTAAATTCGTTGCAGAGGAGCTTTGAAAGTTTAAAATTCGAATGGCCACTAAGTCACCTGGCGATGGGCAAATAATTTATTACGTGAACTTTAATGCTGGACTTTTGGATTTAGCTTGATAAGCAGCTAGAAACTGGCAGGAATTAAGCCACTTTTCACTCCTAAATACACCTTCTGTTCAACTTTTCTGAATATTTGATGAAGATCTGGCAATCGATACAACAGAGCAATCTGCTAAAATGCAACGGGCGAGTCAAGAAAACGCCGCATTTACGGTTCCAAACCGTTTCCAGACCTTTGCGAAATTAATTAGGATCAGCCATTGGGCTGATCTAGAATGGCTTTTCCATTTGATTTTGCGTCAAAGGGAGATAAAGGCTGCGACTGCCATTGGCAATTTGAATGGCTTTCCATTGCCATTGTGACTGCGGTTTTTTTCTCGGTTTTGTTATGCGAACGGCATCAAAACCGATTTTTCATCAACAGATAGCGGAGATGAAAGTTCACCAGTGAACTTTAAAAGCGATCGGAACGGAAAAATATTACTGAACATTGAAGACTAATAGGACTGAAACTGATGAGTTGCTGCTCTTTTTTACGGTCTTTCGGCTGAAGCAAAGTTTACCAAATGCAATCGCGTGTATGGAGTTTGCTGGGCAATAATTCTCCTGTTTTATTTCTCCGTTGTTCTTTTTCCATTTACTCACTGGTTTTAAGGCGCAAAACCTTGCTGTGAACAAAACAAACGGTGAATCCAACAAAAAATAATTAATGAATGCTGATGATGGAACTTGAAGGAGTCTGGCCAAATTAGAAATTTGCTGCTCAGACTAAATGAAATTGCCAAAACGGAATTTTTCAAATTAATCCAAATCGCCTAATCCCAGCTTGATCCTTAATATAATTATTCAGAGAATCCGCTTCCCTTTGTCGCAAATTCCCATCCGAATTGCCGAATTCATTCATCCCCATCGGCGAGTTTAATTAATCTTTCAGTTTCGTATTAAAACCGTTTTGTCTCAAGCTTACAGTTTTTTTTCAGCGAAATACGAACAATGCAATGTTCGCCGTGGAAATTTATCATAAAACATCCAGGATAATGGATTTTACTTTAGTGGATCGGATTTAATGCGGAAAAATTAACTGGGATTAAGCCGGTTTAAAAGTTCGGTTGAAATTTAATATTGTGTCGCCGCCTGCAGAATCGGCATTGATTCCGTGCTGGAAGTTAATCCAGTGAAAAATCCATCAATATTTCACAATTGCTGCAAAGTTTTTTGGCAGTGGCAATTATTGTCGTTCTTTTGCGTTTCTTCTTTTTGCATCTTCAGAAGTGGTTTGCTTGAACACTTACACTGTTCAAGCAAACCACTTCTGAAGATGCAAGCCACTCGTGCTTGCGAAACGTCAAGAAGAAATTCTACCGAACGACGGCCT
>NW_026018715.1:13857688-13863391 GCF_020466585.1 Dendroctonus ponderosae
TGATTAACCTCGCTTGTTGCTCCCGTAAAAAGTGAATTTTATAGAGAAAAATAAAACTTCTTCACTTACATGCAGCGAAACTAATTTGTCATAACGAAATTGGGCTCATAAAAACCATTTTATTGGTCCCAGACCGATTCAATTACATTTTGCTGCGTTCAACATAGCAATAATTTGGGCAATTTTTCTAGTCGAAGAGGTGATGTGGAAGCGAAACAACTGAAAACTTCTTCGCCATGATTTTAGCGGCGGGTCTTAAGCGGAATGGCTTCATAATCGTTAATCGCACCCGCGCTGTATATAAACTGCTTTGTTATTGCAAAATTCTACCGTCCTTCCACACCATCCTGCAAATTTCCATTAGCAGACGCAATAAACGTTTGTTTTCCATCTCGCACATTGAGGTGCACCAACAATCATCCTTCAACTACCGTTATAAAAACGAATGCGAGTCATAATCATTTGGATTATGATGATAAGCCGACAATTCAAATATCTTCTGTTTGCGTAGCATTTGCGCTCAAACGAACAGAGTGTGAATTCTCGTATTAAGCCGAATCGTACATTACGGGCTGATAGTGGATGTTAACATGACGCCGAATGGAATTGCAAGATATACGTGAAACTATATGTTATTCTTGCACGGTTTATTTGACGGATTTTCCTGTTTCGCTGGGTTTGCAATTTCAACTGTCTTCCATAAAATATTACCATTCCGGAACCTTAAAAGAATAAATGCCGCTGTTCTTGCTCCAATTCAACCAATTTTCCGTTGTTGGTCAATTTATCCGAGGGAGTTTGCATTAGATCCATGTAAATAAATGTATTTTCCTAACAAGTTCGAATCAACCAGAAGCTCGTCGTTTCGCACTTTTTCCTTCACTTCAATCAGTTTAACTTTCTTTGACTGCTTTCTTCAATTCTTCACTTGGCAATTTAGAAGGTAAATAATGACTGCTAGTCACTAGTTGTTCGGCTAAGCAAAGACGCCAATCAAGGGTTGTTTGAAATGCGCTCAAGCGACCCCCAGCTTGATGACTTAACCCCGAAAGAATCGGATAAATATTGCCCGAAGCCTGAACTTCGGGAAAAGGGCGGAAATTAAATTCCGATAATAACGATGCTCAAGGAAAATCGTGCTGTTCGCAGTTTAATTCCCATCTTCGACTGCTTCAAGCTCATTAGGGAATTTTAGAGGAGCGCCGAGGAAAATTGAGAGAATCCAATGATGGAAAATTAGTCAAACGGGCGTGGGCTGATTTAAATCACACACAGATAAACTGGATTTTTGCTCAGTGAACAATATATTTCTATTTCCAGCCGAGCGATCAATCAGATCATTCGAAAGAAAAGAAAAGTGCTCCTAAAGGCGAAATGATTAACTCTCCAATCTGTCTTATCCCTTGACTCTATCCGAAATTGGTTTAGTGAATAATTCATTCCACCTTTATGGAAGCGGATCTGCCATACAAGTAATCACGGGCTTTTGCAAGAAACCTTTAAAAACTCTAGAGGCGCTTGCCTATGCATAATAAAGGAAATCTGGAAAACTCGGACGGTGGGGAAAATCAACAGCATTTAAATGGGTTTAAGAGCTTCATCTCATGACTAGTTTTTCGCGCTTTGAAGTCGACCACTTTTGAAGATGATCGGGCCTAAAAACGGGTTTCAAACATTGACGGCAAAAGACTCGCGAAACTCAACAGCAGAAATAAAACGAAAAGAGCACTCAAGTTCGAACGAGTTCAAAAAACAATAAAATTTCAATTAAAAAAGCCCGAATTCCACGCTTTCCAGTCTCCTTCGCAGGAAAAACCCCGGCCTTTTGTGCGACATGTAAACAACTCAGTAATAAAAACAATAGCGACTGTCTGTTTGAGCTTTCACTTTGCGATTATTAAAAAAAAATCCATACAGAGCCCTCTTCCAATGTCGCTGAACAATGGGTGTCAACACTGTTTCTTTCAGTGTTTCGCGTGATTTTTTTCCTCTAAGGGCCCAAGGGATAAACGCATTAGAAGGATATAAGGGATGCGAACAGCAAACTTTCCTAATGCGTTTAGTGTAATGTATTAATGCGCGAGAGTGATGGCGTTTTAAGTGTTGAAACCGTAATGGATGGTGGCTTTTTATAGATCTGTGCTGGTGTGGATTTCCTCCATTAATGCTACACTATTCGACATGTTTTTCACTGATCCAGTACGAACGGAGTTCAACGTTTTGGCTTCTAACTTTTCGGAGGTTAACAATGTCGAATAAAGCTTCGATAAAGAAGAAAAACAGTTTTTGAGATTAGCTGCTTAAAACCAAGAGTCTTAAGGTTGCTTCGGTATTTTCAACCATTCCTGAGATACGCCCTTCCAAACTTTGAAGGTGTTTTTTCAAGTTTCCAGACTCCGATCATTCAACCGAATAAACCTAAATATTACAAATAGTTGTTTGAAAAATTGCATTTTCCCAACAAAACCCAATAAATGCAGTTCTAAACCATCTAGGTCGGCTCATAAATCATTCGCAGTGAGATTGCTATTCTGGAAACGTGTGGGATGAGAAGGATGCAGGAACTAGGAAAATCAAATAAGATAAAGTAAATAAATACACCCTTAAATATTTAGCAGGACTGGTGTGATGTCAACAGGCTTGTGCAAGTGACTGAAACATCCACGGAAGGACTAATAAATATTCGCCAAGAATCGCATTATGGCGACGAATATTCTTCTATACCTTGTTACATGCCCAAAATTGTACCGCGATATTTTCGGATCAAAAGACAACGATCGGGCCTAACTTTTACTAGGAAAAAATGTCTGGCTCTTCTGCTATTGATGGTCAAAAACTACCAGAACTTTTCATTTGGTAACTGGAGTCTACTGATTTTTTTTCTCAGTGGATGCACTAATAGCTTTGTGATATTTTTGTAAATTTTTGCAGCTTTCATCGTCTTTGCGCAAAAAATATTTCTCTTTTGATATAAACGGCACAAATTGCCTTGCACCACGAAACAAAATGTTGTTCTCAGCGGATCCAAACTATAAAGTATATTTTTTACGTATTATTTAATATTAAAAAAAAAATGCAGGCGACGCTTAAAACCTCATCAATTCTAAACCAGAGCCAGCAGAATTTTGGAATTCTCAGATTATAATGGGCAAAAATGGCTAAATAGATCGCACGAAATTGACACTAAACACTAAAAAGTTGAYYYWAWAAWKTGTAAYWTCYRMMRAWKRGCMAGYGAKGWYTSRRAARTTTKTAAKYWCTAAWGAAGAGTCARWGRKGCTGTGMAGTGAWGGATGGCAAACATTCCAAGTCAATCAAAAAATCGCCCAATTCACAAAAGAACATAAACTTATGCTTGAAAAGTGAAAAAATCGCCAAGTCTTCAAACATTTTTAAACTCCAAACCAGAGCCAGTAGAATTTTCGAATTGTGACAATATGAAGAGAAATAATGGCCAAATAAATGCTCAAAATTTAAATTGACTTTAGCAATTGCACACTATAGAAAAATTAACCTTAAGCTCAAAAAGTGAAAAACCGCCAATTTGCAAGCGTTGCATGAAAAATTCATAAATTTCAATCTAGAGCCCGGAGAGCTTTTGGTAATATGAGAGAAAATTTTGGTAATATGAAGGGGAATAATGGCTTAATCGATGATGGAAAGTTTAATGAAATCGAACAATGGCCTAATGGAAAATCAAACACTTGAACTTAGGGATAAAAAGTAAGCTAATGCAAAACCGCATGGGCGCTTAAAAAATCTTACACTCCAAACCTGAGCGAATACAACTTTGAAATTTTTACGTTATAAAGAAGAAATTTGGCTACAAAGATGGTGCAAATTTTAATTAAATCCAAATATTACTTAATTTACCAGAAAAATTGACTTAGGCTTGAAAAGTGAAAAAGCCCCAATCTGCATGCGATACTTGAAAAATTCCTAAACTCCAAACCAGAGCCAGTAAAACTTTAAAATTTTGGCAATATGAAGAGGAACGATGGTCAAATAGATGATCAGAATTTTAATTAAATTTAATGATCACCCAATTTAGCAGAACTAAACTCAGGCTCAAAAAGTGCAAAACCGCCAATTTGCAATCAACGCATAAAAAACTCCTAAATTTCAAACCAGAGCCCGGCGCGCCTTGAAACTTTGGCAGTATGAAGAGGAACAATGGCTAAATAAATGATAAAAATTTCAATTAAATCAAATAATCGCTTAATTTAAAAACAAACACTTGAACTTAGGGATAAAAAGTAGACTAATGCAAAACCGCATGGGTGCTTAAAAAATCTTACACTCCAAATCTGAGCGAGAACAATTTCGACATTTTTACATTGTGAAGAAGAACGACGGCTTCAAAGATGGAGCAAACTATAATTAAATCAAAAAATTATCCATTTTACAAAAAAAACTTAGGCTTAAAAGTGAACAAGCGTCAATATGCAAACAACGCGTCAAAGTTTCATAAGCTCGAAAATCAGTCAAAATACAAAAATATTCTCTATCAATTCATGAGTACTTAATTCTTGATTTTTTGAACAGAAATTATTTCTGTTTGAAAGTGTTAAATAGGAAACAGAAATCATTTTTCGAGCCAAAGCTGTGAACGCTACAAGATTTCACAAAGAACCCAAAAATATTCAAAAAGGATTAGTGCGATTCAAAAAAATTAGTTGATTCTTTTGACCATCAATATCAGAGAAGCCAGACATTTTTTCAAAAAAGTCATAGTGTCCTTTTCTCCAAGTGCTTACCGGACACCCTGCATAAAAATCATCGGTTTAAATTTCGTGAGTTGGACTAAAAGCATTAATCCGCAGTTCAACTTTAGCCTTTAAATGCGACTGGATTTTTCGTTTTGCTTTAACCAGCACACATCAATAAAGTGTACAGAGTCTAAGTTATAGCGCACATTTTTCCATCAAACAGCTTCAATTTTCCAGATTTAGCAGTTTCACTAGCAAAAGCGACAAGGAAAAGTTTCACTCAAAAAGAATCAGTTCGAATAGTCGGTAGTTTTGGAATGCGGCGGATTTTGTATTTGTAAAAACATAGAAGTAGACGGTTTTAAATCGGTTTATATATTCTACAGCTCAACAGCGCGATTCAATGGCAAACAATGTAAAAATGGAAAGTTTCACGGTTTAAATTCATAAAACTGCACTGTTTAGCGTAGATTTAATCCCACTGAAGACTGATGAAATCCTCTTAAACTATTATTTTTGTACGGTTTTACACCGCCATCACTTGATCACTGGCAAAGTAGGTAATCGAATTTATAATTCCATTAACTAAATACGTTGATAACGGCAAAATGAGAAATTGGAATTATTTCGTGCTGAAAAAGCTTTGCAGAACACATTCATTGTTTTCTACAAACTTCTTTTTGGGTATTTCGCCTCAAAAGTTTTTGTCTTTAAAAAAGACAGAATTTCCTCACGTATTATATGACGTATTCTCCATTTACAGTCATGGCGAACAAAAACTTGATGCATTTTTATCTCATCAGCATAATAAAGAACCACCAATTAAATTCACTATTGAAAAAGATCAAAATCACCAAATTCCTTTTCTCGATATACTAATTCAGAAAAATGTAAACAATTTCGAAACCTTGGTCTATAGAAAACCTACTCATACTAACCGATATTTGAATTTCGACTCAAATCACCCGATAATGGTTAAAAAAGGTATCGTAAA
>NW_026018715.1:13863404-13863599 GCF_020466585.1 Dendroctonus ponderosae
AGAGCAAAAATAATTTGTAATCAATCTAATTTTTCCAAAGAAAAACAATTTATAAAAGAAATTCTAAATTTCAATAATTATCCAAATTCTTTTATTGAGAAATGTTTTAACGAAATTGAATTCCCACGAACAAAACAAAATCAAAATAAACCTATTACGAACCTTTTCATTCCATTTATTCCGGGACTTTCAGAT
>NW_026018715.1:13864515-13879149 GCF_020466585.1 Dendroctonus ponderosae
GGAGCACTATTTATCAATCTGTAATAAAAGACGTGAGGAAATTCTGTCTTTTTTAAAGACAAACATTTTTGAGGCGAAATACCCAAAAAGAAGTTGGTAAAAAATGAATTCGCATCAACAATATAGAACTTATCTACATTTATTGTTATCTCTATTTAGCTGTTTACAAAATGAGCCTCTATCAAACTCCATTTTCTCAGGTTAAACTGCTTATAGACTTCTGGAAAGTAAAAAAACCACTTCAGTTGAAACATGATGGTCAAGATTGTAATGTGATTTTCCGTTTCGGACAATTCAATTTGTCTTTGCCGTTTACAAATGGCCTTAAAGGTATCAGCAACGTCTTAGACCAAAACCCGTAATTGCATTCCGCAATTAATTTTCGTGCGCGACGTATTTTCCATTAATGGTATTTGCCTTGAAATGCCGGCAATTAAGAGAGTCGGGTTGGTTGGAAACGCAAAGTGGACGACTCACGCACACAAGCTTGAGGAAGCATTTCCATTGCAGGTGTTACCGACCCGTTTCCGCTTAATTTTCCATTTCCGTCTGGTAAAGGACAGGCATCATCATGCCTGGAATAAATTTTCTTATTCCTGATGTTTCTCCAGTTGGGAAAAGTTGAATCATTGGCAAAGTTTTGCCAGAACTCTAAGCACATCCATTCTGAACTTCTTAAGTTGCTGGAGCATCTAATATGCAATGTGGCCGCATAATGGTCGAAAACGTATAGGAAAATGCTTCTAATTCAACTTTTCCCTCACGAGCAAAGGAAAAAGTTGGAAACACGCAAATTGGGTACGTTTACCCTCGAACCCCAGCATTTCTCTTCATCAACTTGTTGTGTGTTCAGAAGAGATAAAACTGCTTTAATGGGGTTTTCTTTAAAATACTAAGAAGACGTAAATTAATAATCGCCCATCTCGGTGCCGTATCTGCTTCAGTGTTGGGCGTGTATTTATTTTGAAAAATGTTTCGCCCAAGCTGCTTCGCGTCGTATAAATCTCCCTTAAAACGTTTTGCGGGTGATAAAAGTGTCTTTGTGCAGAAAAACGTTTTAAGCACTAAATTATTTTTACCGCGTAAACGTGATCTGCCACCTCTGCCCTATTAAATCCCGCCCGAGAGCCAATGGAAATTTTCTTATCTCCTGCGAACTTGCTGTTTCCGATCCAAATTTAATGGCAAAACTCCTACATTGACTCTTTCCAAGACGCAATTTATAACTCCTCGTCCTGATTAGACAAAATTGAAACTGTTCCAAAGCGCGTTTTATTATTCATCAACAAAGCCTTTTTACGAAATGGGGTACTTCTACATTTTTACGAGCCGGGCCCTCAAAATATACAGTGGATGAAATAAAAATCTTTGAAAACTCATCAGGAACATGCATCAAAAGTCGCTTTACGATGCTGTTATGAAACTTATAAAGCGGTCCAAATGAGCCCGTTTTTTCGCCTGCAATTTAGTGCTCTGCCCTGCACTATAAAACTTCCGGAATGATATTTTAGCAGCCGCGCTGGGATAATCTCCGAACTGAAACACATATTTTTGGCACAGCAACATTTTAGGATGATCGTTTTATTTTCAGCTCTTAACTAGTTTTTAAAAGTTTCCACTATATTTAGATCGCTTGGGTACTATTAAAGCACTTTCCAAAGATTACAGCGATTTTTTGAAAGTGCTCTTTGTGTGGCTGACTCGAAGGACCAAACATACTTATATAAAAAACCACTAATAAACTGGCTGATTATTATGCTTGATCTTCTTTTCATTTTGTTGAAACAATTTTCACGTCGACCGATCGGAGATCAGATTTGCCGTCTTTTATTATTCATAAATCAAGCAGAAGAGAAGCACATACGGTCGGATTGTCACTGGAGCGCTTCGGGTTTTGCCGATTTTTGAGCGATATATCCATTAAAGAAATCCCCCGGCGTTTTCTCGTGATTCGATATAGCGTTTATCCCATTTTCCGGACAAAAATCAAATTTGGGACACCTATTTCATCGCATCCATATTTTATGCCATTTTGTTGCCCGCTGACCTTCTAAATACACGTTTATAGCTAAAAACACGAACTGGGGCTGTTTTTCCAGTAAACTGCAAACACCCCCTATTGCATATACTCAAAATGAATATTCCACAGCCCAATTTGTGCTAAATTCCGCGAAATTAGTCGAAATTTGTCCGTGTAACGTCTGCTTTGTTGAGCAGTTTCTGTGAGCCGATCGACTACATTAACCTAATGAAAAGCAACAGAAAGCGGCGGAAAAATAACGAAATTTTAAACACAAACTCCTTGAGCCATTAGTTACCGCTGCTGTTAAGTTTGTAGGTAAATTCAATTTGGTTCCAGTTTAAAAATGCGCTTAAAGTTGCTTCTCGGGCAAAGTTCTAATTGAATCGCAATTTAAATAGTGTCGCACAAAGTTTGCGATTCCAAGTCGGGAAAGAAATGCCTCCTAATTACTTTTTGCACGAACAGCAATCGGTACATTTGCCAAGTTTCAAGCTAGATTAGTTCGCAAACTGCTTCATATTAAACGGCTGTTTTAATTTTTTTCATTCATATTTTGTTCCAGAATAAAAGAGAAAGTTGTTGGTGGAAAGTCAAAAGTCCTGTTCATTCCTGTTTTAAACTCATAAAAAATACATTTTTCCCCTTTCTTCGCCATCGACAGTGAAGGCGCAAACTTGACGAACCCAAAATCTCCTCGGATTTTCAGCTTAATAATTCGCGCGAAGGACGCAACAAGTACGCTGCAAAATCATCTACCGGCGTCGAAACGGAAAAATTACCTTAAACGAGGCAAAAGAAAATTATTTATCCAAACACGAGGCCAATTTATATTCTAAACCAAGAACGAGCGTTTTAAAATTTGATTAACCCGATGCGAAGCACTGACGGACTCCTCAGAAAATTGCCAACTTGGTTCGAGGGTCGTGATCAAAGCTCGAATTCTTCATCGGCAGCCGATAAAGAGTTTCCGAACTTTTTCACTTCAATCAGCCGCATGCTAATCGAATAGTGTTAAGCTGAGACTCTGGAGAATCAGTTTGCGATTTTATAATTGAAATTCTTAACTTTCTGCGATTAAAAAAATTTTTGCTGGCGTTGCCAAATTGCAAACACTAGATTTTATTAATTAGGC
The DNA here is from genome assembly GCF_020466585.1 of Dendroctonus ponderosae. Lineage (NCBI taxonomy): Eukaryota > Metazoa > Arthropoda > Insecta > Coleoptera > Curculionidae > Dendroctonus > Dendroctonus ponderosae. Next base: position 13,867,671 of record NW_026018715.1, read on the forward strand.
AAAACCTTCCCCTTCAAGTTCTCTAATCACTTCCTGAACTATCAACCGATTTGCTGCTGCAAAGGACTTCAATTTGAAAAGTTCCAGGGATAATTGGAAAAAAATTATAAAATACTCTGGAAAGTTTCCGGAAAAAAACCTCATTAGGATCGTGCCCTTGCGCCCTTTAACGTCGATGATAACTTTATTAAATGCTGTCTTTGCCCCGACCTGCGAAAAATGCTAATCGACAAGTTTGTAGTTTGATTGAAATACTTCACAAACTTTGGGGAATAATTAATAAATGAGTATGAGCGAAACAAGGACATTTATAAAGTGCGTTGATGAGACGGAGAACGAATACGTTGTGGGCGGTTCTATTGGCGCCGGCCAATCCAATCCAGTTCTCCATGGCAACACCCACCTAACAGTGGAACGTGTTTCTTTCTTTCCTTTCACACGCATTTGCAGTGCATCCTTGTTCCGCTGATTATTTATCGGCTCCTGCGAGACTCGTCGACAAATATATGGAGTTTATTTTCGGCAAACATTGCCGTAGTGTACGGTTTTGTGTTTCCTTTGCGAAATTGCAAACAAGATGTTGTCTTAGCAGCGCGGAAACCGCGATGTCAGAAGCAAACTTAATTACGACGAGAATTATGGAATGTTCGCCGTGAATTAGCTGAGAAAACTAGAATAAATATGCGGCAAGTTTGCATTTTACACAGGGAGTTTCCTTGTTTTGGGTGAAACCGAGATAATCTAATAATATATTAAACGACCAGGCAAGAGTGTGGGTAGAACCGAAGTGGTTTGAGCCTTTAATCACTCTCTGTGATGAAGCAACAGAATGAAAATGAGCAAATTATTATAAACGGGTTTTGCAAGGAAAACCCCAAATCAAACAATCATTATCTTTAATTCAACTTCAAGCCGGACCAGGAATTTAATCAGACCAAAGAAGGATCGGCCCTAATTGCCCTAAAACAACGTTATTCCGTTCACATCACGAACCGGAGGGTCCGCAAATTCACGAACGTCCGTCAATTACGGCCATTCTCCTTCTGCGCTGCTCAGTGAGTTTCATCATCAGTGATCAGTTCATCATCAGTGAACATTTCCCTCCTTCACGTGTAATCCGTAAATGGTACTTACCGAACATCTGGATGTGCATCCAACATGGCCCGCATCAAAGTGGTGCCGGACCGCGGTACTCCTCCAATGAAGATGAGCGGCATCTGCCTACCATATTCGTAGAGCTTGTTGTCGCTGCCCATGATCGTCTTCTGCTGCGTGGAGACCATGCGAGGTTTGCTCGGTTCGCTCAGAATCGCCTGAACCACAAAGTAGAGCACCACCACGCAGCAGAAGAAACCAGCGGCCTTCCGCAGACCGCCACGCATTGGCCTCGGAAGCTGCATAAGCGTTGCGTGGTCACGCCATCTTTGCACACTCAGAACACTGCTGGTATTGATGGTCGTTCACCTGAAGCAAGAAGAAATCCAGGATCAGAAGTCGAGGGCGTTTGATGTGGAGGATTTATAAAAATGGATGGACAAAATTTCTGGTTGGACAACTAGGCAAAAGTCTGCAGTAGAAACAGATCATGTGGCATTAACGGAGGGTTGAAACCGCTCAGAAGAACCCAACATTTATTTGGGATTTTGCATCAGAAGGGTTTAGCGGGTCTGTTTCTGAGCGCGCTCCGGCGATAAAAACCGTATAGAATTTGAGCGATTTGAGGTTTTGTGCAAAACTAGAGTATAAAAAAACGTTTTTCGAAATTCCTGGTCATTATTTTTCTCTAGAGACCAATTCGCAATTAAATCATTTCCGGCCGAGTCGGCTTATAGGCGCGCTGACAGAACTCGTCTATGCCTGCGCGTGGAGAGTCAGACCTACTATACGACAAATCGTCGGTTATATGCCAATAAATGATTTTTTGAATTTAATGTAGTCCTGGTGAAAATCGTTTTGGGGCCCAGTCACAGGCACAATTGCACACAAATTTATTCCTTTTCAGCACTTTGTGTTTTCCGAACACTGTCAACGGGCAGTTAATCAAATCAGTTGACAAATAAGATCACGACCTTTTTTTCTTCTTGCTTTCTATAGAACGGAAGGACCTAATTTTTCCAGTGCATCGAAGCAAGTTTGCGTGACGGGTTTACTTACTTAATCGCTTCCAGACAGCTTCAAAAACACATTTCCGCCCCCAAACTATCCATCACACGTGAATGAACGGTCGAAAGCAACACAATGGAAGAAAATTACTATTTTAAATCATTTTTAGTGGATTGTTCTCATAGCGACCGCACATCCAGAACATTGTGTGGCTTTAATACTTGATTAAACTGTTTGTACGAGCGGTATGAATGTTTTGATGGCGAATCTCCAGATAACATATACAAGACAGCCATTTAATGCAATAAAATTAACTTATTCCGGCTGTTTACCAATTGGAATGTTTCAGAATTGATGTGCACAGAAATCGAATTAGACGCAAATTCACAGGAATAATAATGAGCCCCTACAAAATTCGCCTGTGTAGACGACGCCTTAATAAACGAGGCTTTGTTATGGGAAACGTGATTTTGTGTCGCAATTATGATGACACATTTGTGCTAATTATTGCCACGCAATTGTACCGGCTCAGTCTCTGTGGTTGGAAGCACAAATTTTATTCAAATTTATTCCACTATAAAGAGCCAATTATACCTGGAAATATTGCCCGCTTTTATATGGAAATTACTGCTATTGGCTGAGGCATCAAGCATGTGAAAATACCGCTGAAATTTCCTACAAGCCCAAAAACAACAATCGAATTGATTGAATTATCCCCGTACAAAGGGCGAATTCAACCCTTCGACCTGCCTTGAAACCGCAACATAAAATTCGTTAATTGCCTTAATAAGTACGCAATTCTGGCTTTCGATCTAATCTACCCTTGGCTCATTTACATGAATTTTACGAGTGGCAAGGGATTTGGTAATAGTGTAAGTTTTCCTGGCTGGAAAATCCACTTTCCCTGCTTCGGATTTATGGACTCCATTCGGATTTTCTACCAATAACAAACCCATAAAATCACTAGAAATTGCTAGTTGCTCAAGTCGCTTCTGTTGTTCGTTCTTCTATTGAGTGTTTGTTCCCGATTTATTATTAAAGAAACGTTAATAACAACAAATTTTCCTCTCGCTCGGTGGACAAGTAAAGGAAAAAGAACGCATTGTCTTTAGTGTGGATCGATATCCAGATCAAAGCCCTGATAAATTACTGGCAAAAACCGACCTTTTAAATCACTGTATTAACAGTGCGAGAAAATTATTAGAGCTTATCAATTAAGCTTCGATCAGCTTTTGTTCGACTCGATCTAGATGAATTCTCGTCTGCGCTCGAGACTGATAAAAGGGAAGCTGTGTGCTCGGTGTGATTAATTGAGCAAACTGAATTAATAACCAACTCTGAAAATGTAGGACATTGTTTAGAGCATGTTACAAATCTACTACAGTTCACAGGCCGCTGAACAATTGGAAAATGTGCGAAAAATCATTTTCAAATGAGAAATTAGCCCGGTAACGACCTGGAAATAAACAGGCAAAATGCCTAACAGATTGAGGAAAGGAAAATGCAAAAGTTTGAGCCAATATTTCGTCGCATCATATCTACTGAAAACAGGCAAGCAATTTCTCCAAGCCGTCCCACTATCAGCTACAATCATCCATCATTTTTCCATTGAAACTTTCCGAAAAATACGAAATAACCTGCAGAGTTAATGCGGCTGATGCATGCAAATGGTGCAGGTTAACTGGAACTTTCTTGTCCAGTCATCTGGATCTAACGCTGGATTGCTCCAGCTTTCGTTGCAAAATTTTATTTTGCCCTTGCTGCATATGAACATGGTTTACTGTGGCTGAAATAAGCTTTAATAAGCTGAAACGCACCCGAGCCTGATTTTGTAGAACCGTATTTTCTGCTTATATGGACGAACGTAGGCGACCTGAAGCCAAATCACCTTCCATTATTAACTCAGAGAGAAATAACTATTTCCAATTGAACTTAGGAGTTTGTGCGTGTTTAATTTTTAATTATACTTCAACTTGTGCAACAACTAGAGATTTCATAGGAAATCCGAGCAATATTCTGAGCAACAGTTCAACATGCGCAAGTTCAATAACAGAAGTTTGACTCCAAAGTGCTCGAAACGTGTATTAGAACAGTTAAGCCTCTCATAATTGAAGTTTAACTAGTTAATAGGAAAGCCATTACTGACTCTTTGGAGCTATCGGAGCTGGCTGATGGTTGATAACAAGGTTTAGATGCAAATTAAATTAGAAGTTGCAAAGAGTAATAAGTAAGCAAGCAAGCATTTTCCAGCTGTTTCTCAAGCCAGCAGTTGCCTTAAAATTATTTTTAAAACCATAAAGTTTAAAATACGCTCATTTAGAACCCAGTAAATATTGGGTAAGTAATTGATTAAAAGAGTACTGCGACTGCGAGACTGTTTGCATCAGAAGGAGATGATCTGATATAATTTTTGTTAAGAAAAATGTCTGGCTAAAATATGTGTTCGGAAATATCGGGCGAATGGTACAATGAAAGGGTTTTTTTCGCGGCTTAAGCGGACAAATCATTTTTGGAATAAGACAAATTTACTGTTTTCGGCGAGTCTTTTTCAGCCGAAATCGTCTCAAAAAGCCAATTCTGCCCTCAAAACACCTGCGACCTCTATGAGGTTTCAGCAGGTTCAACCAGGATCGTTTTTTTATTATTAACTGGCTTAAGAGGGGTTTTAGCGGGGTTTCGAGGGCAGAATTGGCTTTTTGAGACGATTTCAGCTGAAAATGAGTACCCAGTCGATGGGTCTAAGACGCGTTTCGAAAAAACCATCTTCAAACCGAGTGGGGAATATTAGAAAATTCACCCATCGACTTGGTACTCATTTTCAGCTAAAATTGCCTCGAAAAGCCGAATATGGCATTGAAATTACGATTTAGTGAAAAAATTGCGTTTGTTTGGTTGGAAAATTGTCTCAAGCTAACATGAAGAATTTTAATTGACAGAAACAATGCCAGAAAAATCGGACTGTTGCCTTATTGTTCAATTTTCAGTAGCAATTTGACCTTTTTTCAAAAATCTGCACCTAATTGGCTTCCAATTGTAGACAAAGCGGTTCTGGCTGCAATCAATCCAAACACACCTCAAGTAAACAGAAATTGAGTGCTTTAAATCAGCAAAAATGAAAAAATTTCGACGTTTCTCGCTTACAGTGGACCCATTTTTCATTTTTCAAACAAATTTCATCGTAAAATAACTACCCTGTCGGGGATGATTTTCTGTAAGAAATAGGCGCCGTCGTCAACAAAAAGAGTTTTTTTTTTTTAATTTTCCTCATCGACCTTGTACGCGTTTTCAGCTAAAATCGCCCCAACAAAAGAAACTGGCATTGAAATTGTGAATTAGTGACTCGTTTTAAAAAAACTATCAAAATATGTTGAAAAAGGGGGTGCAGCAAGTCAAAAATAAAAAAATCAATTGATTCCAGGGACGAACTAAAAAGTTTTAGTAGTTTTTTAAATGAATTAAATATTTTAAAAGAACGAAAACTCAAAACAAAAAGTTTCCTTCCTGTTCAAGTGATCATAACTTGTAGTCTAACGATACGAAATCGCTATCATTCCAGCTAATCCTCCTTAATAATTATCTCGTTTCAAACTGGGAAGTTCGCTGAGAACTCCAAGGTAAAATTGGTTTAAATCGCTGAATTGCTGTTTAAGTAAGTGCCTTAGTTGTTGCAAAGTCCATCCGACTGCGATATTCATCCCTAATTTATAATTTGGTAGGATTATCGAAGAAGATAATTGTCTTGGGCTGGGGTAATCCGGTTATAAAGCGTTTCCATTGGGGTTAATCACGATTAATCCTGCTTGCAGATATACAAAACATTTTTTTGAGATTAGAGAAGTCAAGAAACTTTATTTGCCCCGGAATATTGAAAGTGTCTGAATTGGGGAAGCAAAAACGTACTGAATTGTGTATCATACAGGCGGAAATTATGAAGGCAGTTTAGGCTGCAAGAAAAGCGCAAAAAACATCCCTCATTTGCAAATTTTCGTCCGTGGAATAATTTAAACAAAATTCCACTTCAACGGTCAAACATGGCAAGCAAAGGGCCAATATGCGGATTAAAAAGTGGCCTTTTCGCCAGCAATTTGCTAATTAATGAAAATTCGCTAGATTTGTATTTCTCCCCGATAAACACGCAATATTGAAATAAACCCGCCCTGCCTGCTACAAGCTGAGATGAAACATTAATTACTTAATTACAAGTCGGAATTTGTTAACTGATTTCAAGGCGGAAAATCTAATTTTTCTACGGTTGTTCTTCCACTTTCTCATTTACATACTTAAAATCGATCGCGCCTCGGCCCCTTTTTATATTGTTTGCGATTAGTTTGGGATCGTGTATTTTTGGGACACCATGTCATTGTTAAATTATTATCACCTTATTTATTTAATTTAATTATAATTAAATTAAATTAATCATTATTGAGAAATTTCCTTGAAAAGTGCAGTATAAATCGAGTTGCAAGTGGCTTCACATCGACTAAAACGCGGAAGTAAAAACCGACTGCCAGACAAGAACACGGTAAATAGAGTTTTACGATATCGGCGATAAGAAGCAAGTACACAAATATTTCAAATAAAATGGAAAATGCTAATGGTTTGTTTGCGTTTCGGAATTGCGCCCGGCTGCAGTTTTGTTTCCGCTTCGTTTGCAATCACGACTCCAAGTTTACGGCGCAAACTTCCAAAAATTAAAGCGTCAATATTTCACTTCCTCTCTTCATCTACAGTCTAGAATCAAATTTCGCTTATTCGATTCGTATTCGCTTGATATTTTGAATATAATAATAATGCGTTTTACGACAGAAATGCGACATTGATCAAGTGAATTTCAAATAATCAATTTAACAGACGGTTATTCTTTGGAAAAACCCTAAAAATGTGTACAAAGTCTGCAAAGTTTTCGTGCACCCATATATTCAGAGGGCGCATTCAAAGTGATTTTACCAAATATTGGATTTTCCCTCCCATTATAGAGTTGCAGTGTTTATTGAGGCGGGGCGCCGTCTGTAAATAAGTTTATCCCTCGCTTCAGCCATATGCGAATATGGAAAGATGCTGTTTCAAGCCAAGATCGCATTATTCGGATAAACAAAGAACGATAACTCGGATATTTTCTTGTTGAGCAACTTTAATGGAAATTCGCCTGTGGAAATCCAATGTTAACACTCCCGTTACTCTGGAACTTCTGCGAACCTGCACTCAATATGCAGCAAATTTCCATAAAAATCCCAATTAATACCCGCGGAAAATGAAAAAGTATTGCCCTTAAAAGTCTCGGAACTTTCTGCGAAAATCTGCCCCCCATATAAAGGGCCACGTAGTCGAAGCAGCAATTTAAACCAGTCATAAAACACTTTGAATTTATTTAAAACACTTGAAGTTTGCTGGCAAAAGCTCCCCTCGAATATTAAAAGCTGCTTCCCTAAGCCGAACACGTAAAACTGTGGGACGCAAAATGGCATTACGAAGACTACAACCCAATCAGTCACCGAAAGTGCATGGATCGATCAAACTGTTTACTTTCAGAAGGCATCGATATTTTGTTGCAAATTCACTTGAAGTCGTCGAATTTATACAAATACTTTTTTAGCGTTTCCATTCCATGCCAAAGTTCATGCAATTGCATCCATCCAAACTTTTCAAAGCTTAAAACCAATGCAGCAATGCTGAAAGTTTGGGGAGGACGACGTAAAAAAATCCTCACTTGGACACTAATGGAAAAACAACTGAAAATGTTCCACTCATGCAAGATCAGAGTTTCATCAGTATCAGGATGAAATTGCCTCCAATTGCACCCATTCAGGCAATTTTCCAACCTTTTTAAAGCATCCAAACTTGTTCATTCCTGGATTTGGATGAAATTCAAGCAATTTTCGAGACATTTTCAAGCTCTAACTAACGCAGCAAACTGAAAGTTGAGGAAGACTTTGTCTTAAGTTGCTTGGCCTCTATGGGCTAGCAAATAATGACGTCACTGCCAAATAACTTGGGCAGACTGTACTTCACCCAAAAGAGACAGTTGATGATTTATTTAACGAACGAGGGTTTCATAAATTAAATCGGTTCAGTCACTTACCTTAGCTGCAATCATTGGTTGTCCAGTCACGCTCTCATCTACAACAATGACCGAACATTAGCAAACGTTTCAGCTAAGAGAAGAGAAATAAAAGTAAATTACACTAATGAATGGAAAATGACACAAAAAAACGGCGTTTTCGGGCCGCTTTCCCGTTTTCCGGGGGGCTTTCAGGTAAACAATAATTAATGATCGGATTTCCGTCATTTAAGAGCAGAGCAAAGCTTTCGCCGTCACTTCCATACCATAAATCTGTTATTTACACCTTTGTCAGGTGATTACAAGATTCATCCATCAATTATAAAGCCGAATTCGTGGCCTTTAACTAATATCCGAATACGCAAGGGCTGTTGCTGAGGTAATGAAGATAAATCGGCTCGCTTACGTTTTACAACTTTTTAATCGAATCGAGTTGGGCCGAGGTGTCGAGTGGTTGGCTAAAAGCCGCTTTCAGATTTCATTAATTAAGCAAAAAATGCTGGCAAAATTCGATTTTACAATCAACCAACAAGGTTATAAAAATATCGGGGAAAAACGCATTGATTTATGGAGGTTGGTAGAAGGATACTTACTGACGCCTTTACTGAACACAAATCTTATGTGTCGGTGAATTTAGGGTTGCACAGTGACAGAAGGGCCACAATAAGGAACGGAACGCATACATCATCTAGTCAGGTAGGGTTTTGCTTTCTTAATAATCAAAATAAATTCCCCAGTCGTCTGCTTTAAGGGTATTTTCTTGGGAGAGGGTCATTTTTTATGGTGGGATTATTGCGTCGGCGGGAACACGCCGATTCAATAAAGGGCTCGCCAAATGACTGATCCAAAAGATAAAAAACAAACAAACAAAGGAGGGAAAACGTGCATTTGACACAGGCATAAACGACTATTGTATTGAACAAAAAACTTATTATCAAAAGAGTTAGACTTTCGAGGCCATTCCTTGAAACTAATGGGTTTTTAGGCCGTCGTTCGGTAGAATTTCTTCCTGACGTTTCGCAAACACGAGCGGCTTGCATCTTCAGAAGTGGTTTACTTGAAAAACACTTGAAAGTCTATCTCTTATTGAATTCGTTCCTCCTGGATTTTAATTGTAACGATGAGTCTTTAATGGTCATACTTGTGATAATCGCTTCTTTAATAAGAAAAACCGTTCAATAATGAACACTGATTTTTTTCAAAAAAATTAAAACAGCCTATAAAACACTAAAAGTGCAACCAAAATCAGGTCCAGGGCAGTTAGGCAATGCCCTTGCAACGCTTTGGCGGTTTGACGCAATGCTGCAGACAARAACAGGCATATTCGGACGCGAGAGAAACGCAGCTGGAGCGATCAATTTGTCTCGCTTTGTTTATTGCACTGTGCGGCTGCMYCGACAAGGACAGGKATAGACGAATTTGCTGTGTGCATTCTGGCGTCGCCGAACTCGCCCAGAAGAAAACAGGAAAAGCATTTAAATCCCACAACCAATTAAATTGGCTCTTATAAAAAAGGTTGGGTCCTAGTTAAACACAAATCAAATAAATTGCAGGATTTGGAAATTCGATTCACCTTCCCGGTCTAACTTAAACATCAAGTTTCATCAACAGAGATAGACTTTCGGGGCCATGCCTTGAAACTAATGAGTTTTTCGCGGGAACGCTTACACTGTTCAAGCAAACCACTTCTGAAGATGCAAGCCACTCGTGCTTGCGAAACGTCAAGAAGAAATTCTACCGAACAGCGGTCGAAAAACCCATCAGTTTCAGATAACTTATTGTTGTGTTTCATGTACAAATAAATGGAAAAGTGAGACTAGAAGATGAAAAATTGTCACGTAAGTGCATGATAAATTAATGTGGCTTTTCCAAGAAAGTAGCGCACTATTCTACTGTCTGTGAATGATTAACTGATACTGTTCGGAAAAGTCAGGCAGCGAGCAAAGTTATAAGACCGACCATAACTATCTATTCTATGAGAATCTCGTTTATTTTTATTTAGTCGCTTCACCCGACTTACTGCTCAGCTTCAGAGGTTTATTTATGTTCAACCAGAACAGAGGCGTGGCGTTCAGAACGTTATTTATATGCAGTGGCCAAAAGTTTTGATGGCATTCGTCTAAAACTATTCGTTATGCATACTATCTATCCTGCATTCGGTGAAAACTAAGATTCTTCTTCGTTCCTCGATCTTTTCTTTGTTTCTGTTGCATTTTCGCCTATTTTCAATCTTTCCACTTGATTCATCCGTTGATTTTGTATTTCCTACTACCGATTTCTCATTGCTCTTGTAGTTTTCTTATTCATTTGTCCTGTATGTTTGTTGGTGGTTTTGCGTGTTTTTATTCGGATGTTTTCGGCTTCGCTAGAGCAAAAACACTCAATTGAAAACACCTGGAAACATAATTGAAATCTGCATTCTCCGCATAAGGAATTAAATAAAGAGTGTTTCCAGTTTACGCAAAAAAAATACAGAAACCGATTGCCTCATTTTCAAACCCGCGCTTAGGTTTTATTGGATGTTTAGAGCAACTTTAGAGCTGCAAAGCTCGATTAGATACTGCTGGATATAGAACGAAAGCACGCACTTCGGAAAAAATCATTAACAACATCGTCTATTGTTGCAAACCCGCGTTAAATTTTGTTCGGACATTTAGAGATCCGTTAGAGCAACTCAATTGAACACTTCTGATTACAGAATTAACACTTTTTGCGCACAAAGAATCCAGTTCATGCAAAAAACATGGTCCCTTTATTAAACCAGCGCTAAGATTTTACTGGATGTTTAGAGCAACGTTGGAGCTGCAAAGCTCAATTAGCGCCTCCTGGATAGAGAACTAGAGCACGTATTTTCTCGAACTAATTCTAACCTTTAGATTGGATAAAACTAAAATTTTTTCGGCATTTTGCCCATTTCAAGTAGTTGTTGCTATGAAAGGGGTTGGAAATTGCAAACCCGGTGCGCTACACTTTCATTAAACATTAATTACCCATTAAGGAGTGACGCTGGGGGTAATTAGGGCAATTAAACCGTACAAATTCAATGGAACACTTCAGGCCCTTCAGGTGCGCCCGTTTGGCGTGGAAACAGTGCACGAGAACCACTATTTTCTATACGTAAATTAGACGAAAAAGCCTTCATCTGCGTTAAAAAACACACTTTTTAAATTTAATCCTGTTAAGTGGCAAAACTAACACGAAACTCGTCTAAATTTGATTGAGGTGCCGCTACTTTAACAATAGTCTAATAAAAACACACGACTTGACCAAACACAACTTTGGTTTCACAGTTTGAAGCCTCCAAACAAGCAGTTTTGA
>NW_026018715.1:13880148-13884621 GCF_020466585.1 Dendroctonus ponderosae
CAAACGCCTATTTCCTTTTCTTTGATCAATTTTGCTTCAAATTTGAATGGGACTATCCAGTATTTCCGTCAGGCGCCTATTTATCCGTGAAACGAAGTACCATTAAAACAGGCACTTTTGCGATGAAACGAATTGAAAAAATGCGTATTTTGATTCTATATGCAGCACTAAGGGGTCTTAGAGCTTTGCGCGAGTTTGAAAAAAGTACATTTTTTGCAACTTGAAACACTCTCTATTTAATTCTTCACTCGGAAAATACAGATTTTAATTCTGTATGCAGGAGTGTTCTATTGAGTTTTCGTGTCCTACTGTATCTATAAAGATCCAGAAAAAAATAAGAGCGGGTTTGGAAAAACAGGCGATTTTCTTAATAAGTGTTTCCTGGGAAATTTAAATCCTCCTAATTTGAGAAAGTGCGTGCATTGCAGAATTTTTCGGCCATCGGATTATTTACAGGGTGGTCTCAAAAAATCAACTTTTTGCTCTTACAGCGATAACTTTTCTGCTCTTGGACCGATTTGCACGATGTTCAAGCTTAGTCTTCATAGACAATTTAAGACGAAAATCGATGGAAAAGGTTGCATAAAAAATGCCCAAATCAGAATTTTGTTATTCTGGAAAAATTCTGTATTCTGAAAATTTTGCAAAAAAATATCATTTCAATTTATGAACAATTCGCAACATTTCTTGCTCCATGTGACATATAAATTCTGTGAAAATTCCAAGTCCCAACTTGCTCTGGTTTTCGAATTAGGATTTTTTGTTAAGGTTTAAGTTTAAGCGTAAGTATGAATTTTTTGATTTTTAGGCCCAAGTTTGCAAGCTTCTAAAAAATCAGTGGGCGTTTGAATTTTTGAACACTTCCAAATTTCTTGCTGCATGTTTTATATAGACTCTGTGAAAATTTCAAGTCCCAACTTGCTCTGGTTTCAGACTTAGGATTTTTTGTTAAGGCGAGCGTAAGTATGAATTTTTTAATTTTTAGGCCCAAGTTTGCAAGCTTCTAAAAAATCAGTGGGCGTTTGAATTTTTGAGCACTTTTCCAAATTTCTTGCTGCATGTTTTATATAGACTCTGTGAAAATTTCAAGTCCCAACTTGCTCTGGTTTCAGAGTTCGGATTTTTTGTTAAGCTGCGCGGAAGTATGATTTTTTTGATTTTAGGCCCAAGTTTGCAAGCTTCTAAAAAATCAGTGGGCGTTTGAATTTTTGAACACCTTTTCAAATTTCTTGCTCCATGTTTTATATAGATTCTGTGAAAATTTCAAGTCCCAACTTGCTTTGGTTTCAGAGTTAGGATTTTTTGTTAAGGTGCGCGTAAGTATGAACTTTTTGATTTTTAGGCCCAAGTTTGCAAGCTTCTAAAAAATCAGTGGGCGTTTGAATTTTTGAACACTTTTCCAAATTTCTTGCTGCATGTTTTATATAGACTCTGTGAAAATTTCAAGTCCCAACTTGCTTTGGTTTCAGAGTTAGGATTTTTTGTTAAAGTGCGCGTAAGTATGATTTTTTTGATTTTTAGGCCCAAGTTTGCAAGCTTCTAAAAAATCAGTGGGCGTTTGAATTTTTGAACACTTTTCCAAATTTCTTGCTGCATGTTTTATATAGACTCTGTGAAAATTTCAAGTCCCAACTTGCTCTGGTTTTCAAGTTCGGATTTTTTGCTAAGTTTGCAAGCTTCTAAAAAATCAGTGGACGTTTGAAATTTTGAACACTTTTCCAAATTTCTGTTTCGATTATTGTACAATTTCCACAATTCTTTGCCCAACCTCCTCTATAATTCTGGTGAAATTTAAAAGTATGCACTGGCTCTGGTTTCGACTTACACCCAAGTTTGCAAGCTTCTAAAATATCAGTGGGTGTTTGAATTTTGAACAATTCCGAACTTTCAGAAGATATCAGCTCTAGCTTAATGCATGTGGCGTTGAAATAGAGAAGATCGTTTATTGTCCAACTAACTGTAGAACCATGTAGAAACTTTATCTGGTGCACAATTTTTCTGCAAAACCACGCACTRACGGAGAAAGCTTTGCACTAAATAACGCTTCAAACAGAAATAAAATCGCTAGCAGCTGTCAGAAAGCAGTCCAAACTCSAATGATTCCCTAACAACAGCGAGWYTTGAAARAAAATCTTAAAAATCCCAACATATCCACTCTTTTGCCTAAAAGCAATTTATCCAGAATAAATTTAGAACAATAAATTAAGCGCACATACAATTATRTCCGTCCAATCCAAATTTATTGCCGAGTAGAGACATATACAACCTATTTTCGATTTCCCGAAACAAGTCGGCACCAGGATTCGTTTGCCAAAATTGCAAACCGCTTTTTATAAATTCGGTGCATTTAAACCCCGAGGATAAAGTTACGCTTGACAATTTAAATCGGGCCAATCGTCCCCAGTTTATGAATGAAAAACCGACTTTTTGCTCCCTCCTGTTTCGCAACCCCACTAATAAACTTCCCCGGCCAAATCCTTACACGACTATTCCATTAGATGAGAGAGCTTAAATGCTGTTGGCTGAGGTAAAAAAAATTCACCAGGCAAACACCAGACAAACTGTCTGCAGAATACGCAGTAAAAATCTTTATGGCCAAAGTTTACAGACCCAAAAAACAGAAGTTGAATTATCGTGCATGCGAAATGAAAGCGGGAAAAAGTCCCCTTTCGAACATTCCTATGCTAATGCTTTTGGATATCGAGCAGAACAAAACTCGTCTATTAACAGGCTTATTTTTTCGGTTTTCCGCCGCCAACAATTCCTGTCCAATTAAAAAATAATCTCAGAACTTCTGGCCGATTGTTTTTCGTGGCATTTTTTCGATCGCCCAAAGACAGCAAGAACGGTTCAAAGAAGCGATCACATCGTTAACGTTCTTAAAATTACTCTTAATGTTCGCGGTAAATCACAGTGATTTCTTGTGCTGCTGCTGGTACAAAAGAATCAAGTTTTTCCGCTTTTTTTGCTGGTGCAACTCGGCTCGCATAACCTGGAAAATTTATTATTAAATACTGGGTTCACTGATTGCGAGTTTCTGCATGTGCATCAAGCAACGTTTTTCTGGAACTTTCATAAACCCCGGCCCGCCCTAGGGAGGAGTTTATCAATTAAACCAATTGGAGGTGGACATGAGGAGGATCGTTTTCACTCATTAGGGCCAAAATTAACATAGTTTTGGGGCAAGGATGAATATTGGCGAACCTTTCGCTCGACACACCTGATGTAACTAAAAGTTCTCATTAACATAGTCGTGTCCGGAATGAATTTGTTTCGAACGAGCGGGATTTTGTGCGAGCTTTACCAGATGGATATTTTCGTTTCTGTTCGCTATCTGTAAACTTCCGACGAGCTTTTCAACTTCCATTCGACAGGCGAGATAAGAGCGGATTACCGGCGTAACGCCGGCTCGGAATAATGTAAATCGAAATTTGGTTTACGCGAATGTTGCATGGTTTTGTACCAAAACAAAACTGACGAGTTTTTCGCCTTTCGACTTCGAGATAAATTTTCAATTTCTTCATCAGCAGAACCTCCTTCTTCCAAGTGTATGGTAATACAAGTGGAAGCAAAGTGGAAAATGAAATGCTTCCATGGCGAAAAATATGCGAATTGTATTATTCAGATCACCAGAGGTCATGTGTGTGTTGCTAAATATGGGTTTTGGTTGCCTCACGTTACCTTGTTAGAAATTTAAATATTGCAAAAAATTACCAACAAGCATCCTAAAAAGCAGTGTTTCTAACAACTTTAAAAGGTGTCTTTCGCAGGTGAACCAATCAAGTTGAACATTTAATTAGTTTGGAATGTTTTAAGCCCCCGAAGATAAAAATCGTCATTGCGCCACTTTCTTTTAAACTTTCTTCACTTCTAAAGCAAACGAGTTAGTAGAACGAAACTCCGCAAGATTTTGGTCAAAAGACTTCGTTTTAACAGTTTCAAAGTATCAAGCAAATCACAGAAGATCTTGTATTTATCTTGAATTTTCTAAATCAGTGATAAATTTGGAAGATATTGGGCTCAATTAAACACTCTTTCTAATCAAACGAGGCACAGTGTAGATCTTTACAGATCTAAGCCTGTGTCGTTGAAGAAGACTCTTTATTTCTTATTCATTAACTTTCAAGCAACCTGAAATGCTATTTAAAAACGACTTTAATCCCAAATTACAACACTAAAAGAAATACAATTTACCGATTATGAACATAAAACTGGAAAGACGCAATTTTAAGTCCCTTATAACTTGGAGACTTTAGTGCATCAGTGATGCAAACATTCGATAAATCCAGAGCGGTTTAAAGCTCCATGTCGAAAGCTCCGAGATGGAATCTGCTTCCCAAACAGAACTCTATTTGCATTTGATAAGAACACAGACATTTTCAAGCCCTTATTCTCATAAACTGACTGACATCAAAAGGAATGGAATCCATTGCGAAATCTTTAGAAGGTTGCAACTTGGGCAAAGAATCGCAT
>NW_026018715.1:13885620-13887035 GCF_020466585.1 Dendroctonus ponderosae
TCCACAGAATATTTTCCTACAGTGGGTTATTTCATGATTTAATCTGTAGCTCTTTATCGTCTGTAGCGCCTCTGGCGACTATGAAATCAGTCGTTCTCGGTTAAGTTTTTAAGTGAGAGTGCCCAACGCATTATTGAGCCTCCCAAATGGTCGACTGAAGATAAGTTCACGCATTAAACATTCCATCGACGCCTGATGGGAATTAACCGGGACGTCTTAGGAATCCCGCGGGATATTATATTCTTCACCGGCTGAGCACCGCCTTGGTTACAAATTACGGTTGTTT
This sequence comes from Dendroctonus ponderosae, assembly GCF_020466585.1. Taxonomy (NCBI): domain Eukaryota; kingdom Metazoa; phylum Arthropoda; class Insecta; order Coleoptera; family Curculionidae; genus Dendroctonus; species Dendroctonus ponderosae. Next base: position 13,885,907 of record NW_026018715.1, read on the forward strand.
GTGCTGGAATACGAAAACTTGATGTCGTCTCCGATGAAGGTTTTCTGGCTGCTCACTCGGAAATTTCCTGTCGCTTTAATCATGCCCGCCGCTTGATGGAAAACACTACATAATTTGAATGCAAATTTCCCAAACAGTTTGCGACAGGCGCCGTTTTTTTCGAGCATCGACAGGAACTCGACGAACATTAATTTGCTTAGTGTAGCATTTTTCTGCCAGTAATTTGATCGACTGCCTTTAAACTGCTAGGCCCAATCTAATAAAATCGTTCGTCGTCTCAGCGTTCACTTATTCCCTTAGGGCTCGAACACTTTTCAGCTCAGAGACGCAGTTTTCACTTTCAACTAGTCGCTTCAAGTGCTGTGTGCAATGAAGTAGCTTATTTCAATCGTCTCGGAAGATAAACGACTAAAAACCATACACAGAGTGGGGAATGAGTTTGCAAATCATCCGAATTCTAACCCCTAAAAACAATATTTTCCCATTCTTTAAGGATCCTTCAGAACCTCTTCAGAGGATCACTTATGAACCACCACGTACATATATGTACGTATATGCTAACCTGCATTTGCTGTAAGAATAAAGATTAGTCGCAACTGAACAAAATGTCCTTTTTGTCTGCCAAAGTCGGTTAAATATTCACTCAATTTGTTCTGAGCTTTGTTCTTACAGAAACCGCTCAGCAGTATCATCAAATCGTTAATTAATTTTACTTATATTCTGAGCATTTTGCCTTATTATTATTAAAAAGAAACGAGAAATGTAACAAACGTGGTAAAAAACACGCTAGGATCTTCAGATCCGAAATAATCGCCATTTTCTGTTCATTTTGAGTCGTTTTTGCGCGGTCACGCCTTTTAACCGACAAAATCTTCCTTAATACACACCCAAAAACTTTATATATGAACATTGGGAAGATTCTCAGGTCGGAAACAATCCAATGAGCGCAAAAAACACGCTTGTAAAATTTTGATTTTTGACCAAAATTTTCATAAGGGCGGAGGGTCGATTTTTTCGAAAAATTAAAAATATCTCAAAATGCCTCGAATTTTGCATCATTTTCATCAGAAAGAAGAAAGGAATGCAACCAACTCAGTAAAAAACACGTCGGGATCTTCAGATCCGAAAT
>NW_026018715.1:13888034-13889664 GCF_020466585.1 Dendroctonus ponderosae
GCACTAATGTTGCCTTAATTTGTCGAAAACGTTAATCAGGTTCAACAATTTTGTATTCGTGCAGAAAACGCAATTTAACAAACAAATAAATAATTTTTTGCTGACCGTCTTCGACAGAAAAATCAAGATTAACAACACCAGCAGCCAAGAGCTTCGAGTTCTTCTAAAGGCCAGCATCAGCGTAGTTTACAAATCCTAATAAAAATACAAAAACCCAGCCTGACAAAGAATGCAAAATCAAACTTCAAAGCGAACCAGGAACAATCAATGCGAACATAATTTGGGAATACAAACGGCACACAAAATCGCCATAAACCTCCATTCAACTCGGCCATCAAAAAAGTATTAAAAGTTCCGTATTGAATTTTCAATCCCCAAAGGTGATAGCAAAGATAATAAACGCCCCCCCACCCATACTGCGCCACTAAATTCCTCTTAATAAACACGGAAAGGCTTTAAAATCTCAATTTAAAAAGGCTTTTAACCATTTCCCTTTGTTTCGCTACCGCTATTTGCGTAAGTTTGTCGGCAATATTCCCCGGCAAAGTTTACCAAAACAGGAATAAAACAATTGCCCGCTTAGTTTCCTTCGGTGTATACGTATTTTTTTCCTGTGGCAAAATTTCCCAAGAAAATGCGACCGAAACACACAAAGTTTTCGCGGCTCAGGATCCACTAATAATTTTTAAAGCAGCCCCAATCGGTCCCGTTTAGACGGAGATTAATTTTGAATTAATATCCGGGTATTTTGCTAACCGGCAACCGAAAGGGCTCTTAGCTCTTGCACGGGAACCGTTTCGTACTCAGAACGTAATTGTATCTCATTTGGATGAGCGCGACTAAGGGGATTAAGACACATCTGAGCGCCGGTCCTTGCGGGAATATAACAATCCATTATGTAATTGAGAATTAATTAACTTAATCTAATTATGAGCATATGATTGACGTAACACGAGCGAGATATTAATTAGATCATATAACAGGGCTGAGGGCGAAGCCGCTACAGTGCAACGTTTATGATTGCCCTTTATTGTCTTAATCCGCCCTGCATGCGACATCTGTCCGGATTAAGGGTGCGATAACGCATGATTTGTGTGTTCGAATGGCGAATTGTTTAAACAGAAGACTTACTTGCATGGGGAAATTAGGCGCCAGTCTTTGGACGACTTGGACCGGTTTGCACAAATCTGGAAAAAAAATATTAATTTTATAATTTATTACTGTAAGTCAACTGGATTTCGAGATTCGACCAACTTAGACAAAACATTTGCAAATCATTGATCTTCCCGAATTTTCCCCGATTCCACAATCTCTTACCAATGGAAAGATCCAACAGAGGAAACCCATTTGATTAGATAATATTAAAGGCAACTCTATTATAGTAATCGCATAAATCTATGAACTGCGCACGTTTAAGCTGAAAGCTTCGCAATTATTTACTGTGCAAATTTCCGCATTTAATCTGATTAGTTAATTAGTGAAACAATTGTACATTTAAACGTAAAAACCATTGTTCCAGTTAATTTTATAAAGCCAATCAATCGAACTGTTATGTAACTAGTACTGTATTGCCAGGCCTTGACTGATGCCTGATCGCAAAAATTCCATTATTTTTATAATTAATTTCAAT
>NW_026018715.1:13890663-13895171 GCF_020466585.1 Dendroctonus ponderosae
CTAAAAATTGGGGAAATATAGAGTGAAGTGTTCTTTATTTAGTTCTGCAAAAAACTCGTTTCAATCTCAACTGATTTGTGCGTAACACATTTTTGAAAAACGGTGGATACGTTTCGTCGAAAGTCATCGCAAGACTCACTTTGAGTGATTATCAAAATTCAGCTCAAGTCTGTAAAGCCACTAAAATTTGAGAAAATATAGAGAATTTGAGAAAATTGTAGTCTAAAGGCTGGCTTTCAATGGTGATTTTGGCAAATTTTGCTAAAGAAACAACAAATGAATTCGTAGCGAATCCATCCATTTTATTTCGCCAACATTGTCCAAAAATTAAAGTCTTAGTTGACACCAGAAAAACTCGCCAGTTTGAACTTAAATAGTGTTCTCTTCTTGGTTTACTCCCAAAATCACTATTTTGTTTTTTGGATCGGACTGGACTTGGAATGCGAACAAAACCAATAATGGGATTTCTGACGTTAAAGCCAATTGAAAATTTTATGGGCTCACTGAGAGAGGGAGTTGAAAACATTGTTTGGCGAAGTGTCTGGAAAACCACTTTGAGGAAGTTGGAAACTGCGTCATTTTTACCGATAACCAACGAAAATCTACTGCACAGTCAACAGTGCGATTGGCCAGTGAATGTTATTTTTGAAACCAGGTTTTGATTGAAAATATTCAAGTTATCAAGTGACTAACTATCAATTTGTTTCTTGAAAAACAAATTTAACGTTTCAAGACAGCAAAGACCTAAAAGAATGTACCAATTATGAGATTATATGAATTTTAAATCTGATGATGGCGCTGTTGTCTCGCCGAAACGTTATGAAATAAACGATATACAAATTTTGTTTCACACTTTGACCGGAGCCCAGGAAGGATAATAATATAATAACAAATACACGCAGTCAGGAAAATAAATAAAAATTAATTTCAATATTTTCTGCTGCATTGGAAAACACTATTTTTGTGTCTAGTCTAGTTTCTGGAACGCTTTCCAGGGCCCGGGCAAATTCACGAAGACTTATCAGAACTTACAAATTCACTAAGAGAATGTGTGAACCTAAGTGGAAAGTTCAGCACAAACTACTGAAGAGATTAATTCCCAGGAACATGAAATGTTCAATTTTGAACCCATTTCCCGAGATCCGGCTTGAAATTCCGATGAATTTTTCCAACAATAAAACATTGGTCTTAATGGAGATTGGTCTAGGAGAATGAGGCCCCTCTGGCAAACCGAAGACAAATAAGCGAAAAGTAATTCAATATTAAGAGCGTCTAGAGTTCCATTTTGCACCTTGTCATAATTAGGAAAGTGCTCGCAGATATCGTGGAATATTTATGTGCCTGGATTTTGTCGTATTCCAGAACGTCGTTTCGCTCGAGGATCCAGCGGCGAAATAAAATCTAATGGAATCACGTAAACGTCCGGACAGGACGGATTTTATTTAAATCGGTTTAACGGATCTGAGCATCAATCCAATATGGTTTGATGTTTCAAACGTGCAACACACTCACGTTGAGGGACGGAAAATCAAAGGCAAAAACTGCAATTCGCCCAACAAATTTCTATTGAAAACTTATCCAGGTTTACACAAAAGGTAACTTAACTTTCCATTATGCTACTTACTTTGATGCTGCCTAAGGTTCTGATGAATTTACCGGCCCGGAAACTTGCAATATGCCAGATTAATAGCTAATATTTTTGACCTCCATTCTCGACCCCCCAATGGAAAACCAATTAGGAAAATCTCCAGTTAGTCGCTTGATAACTTGAATATTTTCAATCAAAACCGGGATTCAAAAATAACATTCACTGGCCAATCGCACTGTTGACTGTGCAGTAGATTTTCGTTGTTTATCGGTAAAAATGACGCCGTTTGCAACTTCCTCAAAGTGGTTTTCCAGACACTTCGCCAAACAATGTTTTCAACTCCCTCTCTCAGTGAGCCCATAAAATTTTCAATTGGCTTTAACTTCAGAAATCCCATTATCGGTTTTGTTCGCATTCCAAGTCCAGTCCGATCAAAAAAACAAAATAGTGATTTTGGGAGTAAACCAAGAAGAGAACACTATTTAAGCTTAAACTGGCGAGTTTTTCTGGTGTCAACTAAGACTTTAATTTTTGAACAATGTTGGCGAAATAAAATTGAATCAGCAAAATATTATTTCAACGACTCGTCAACGGTTATAAACAGCGTTTAAAACTTGGATTCGCCACGAACTCATTTCTTGTTTCTTTAGCAAAATTTGCCAAAATCACCTTTGAATGCCAGCCTTTAGACTAGAATTTCCTCAAATTATCTATATTTCCCAAAATTTTAGTGGTTTTACAGACTTGAGCTGAATTTTCAATCACTCAAAGTGAGACTTGCGATGACTTTCGTCGACGACACGTATCCACCGTTTTTCAAAAATGTGTTACGCACAAATCAGTTGTGATTGAAACGAGTTTTTTGCAGAATTAAATAAAGAACACTTCACTCTATATTTCCTCAAATTTTAGTGGTTTTATAGACTTGAGCTGAATTTTGAGAATGACTCAAAGTGAGACGTGCGATGACTTTCGACAAAACGTACTCAACGTTTTTCAAAAATGTGTTCCGCACAAATCAGTTGTGATTGAAACGAGTTTTTTGCAGAATTAAATAAAGAACACTTCACTCTATATTTCATCAAATTTTAGTGGTTTTATAGACTTGAGCTGAATTTTGAGAATGACTCAAAGTGAGACTTGCGATGACTTTCGACAAAACGTACTCAACGTTTTTCAAAAATGTGTTACGCACAAATCAGTTGTGATTGAAACGAGTTTTTTTGTAGAATTAAATAAAGAACACTTTACTCTACATTTCGTCAAATTTTAGTGGTTTTAGAGACTTGAGTGGAATTTTCAGAATCACTCAAAGTGAGACTTCCAATGACTTTCGACGAAACGTACCCAACGTTTTTCAAAAATGTGTTACGCCCAAATCAGTTGAGATTGAAACGAGTTTTTTTATAGAATTAAATAAAGAACACTTTACTCTACATTTCCTCAAATTTTAGTGGTTTTAGAGACTTGAGCTGAATTTTGAGAATCACTCAAAGTGAGACTTGCGATTACTTTCATCGACGAAACGTAGCCACCGTTTTTCAAAAAGTGTTACGCACAAATCAGTTGTTATTGAAACGAGTTTTTTGCAGAATTAAATAAAGAACACTTCACTCTATATTTTCTCAAATTTTAGTAGTTTTAGATACTTGAGCGGAATTGTGAGAATAACTCAAAGTGAGACTTGCGATGACTTTCGACGAAACGTACCCAGCGTTTTTCAAAAATGTGTTACGCCCAAATCAGTTGGGATTGAAACGAGTTTTTTGCAGAATTAAATAAAGAACACTTCACTCAATATTTCCTCAAATTTTAGTGATTTTAGAGACTTGAGTGGAATTTTCAGAATCACTCAAAGTGAGACTTGCGATGACTTTCGACAAAACGTACCCAACGTTATTCAAAAATGTGTTGCGCCCGAATCAGTTGAGATTGAAACGAGTTTTTTGCAGAATTAAATAAAGAACACTTCACTCTATATGTCCTCAAATTTTAGTGGTTTTAGAGACTTGAGCTGAATTTTGAGAATCACTCAAATTGAGACTTGCGATGACTTTCGAAGGAACGTATCCACCGTTTTTCAAAAATGTCTTACGCCCAAATCAGTTGAGATTGAAACGAGTTTTTTGCAGAATTAAATAAAGAACACTTCACTCTATATTTCCTCAAATTTTAGTGGTTTTAGAGACTTGAGTGGAATTTTCAGAATCACTCAAAGTGAGACTTGCGATGATTTTCGACGGCACGTACCCAACGTTTTTCAAAAATGTGTTACGCCCAAATCAGTTGAGATTGAAACGAGTTTTTTGCAGAATTACATAAAGAACACTTCACTCTATATTTCCTCAAATTTTAGTGGTTTTAGAGACTTGAGTGGAATTTTGAGAATCACTCAAAGTGAGACTTGCGATGACTTTCGACAAAACGTACTCAACGTTTTTCAAAAATGTGTTACGCCCAAATCAGTTGAGATTGAAACGAGTTTTTTTGTAGAATTAAATAAAGAACACTTCACTCTATATTTCCTGAAATCTTAGTGGTTTTAGCGCCTTAAGCTGAATTTTGAGAATCACTCAAAGTGAGACTTGCGATGACTTTCGACGAAACGTACCCAACGTTTATCAAAAATGTGTTACGCCCCCAAAAATCAGTTGAGATTGAAACGAGTTTTTTTGCGGAATTAAATAAAGAACACTTCACTCAATATTTCCTCAAATCTTAGTGGTTTTAGCGCCTTGAGCTGAATTTTGAGAATCACTCAAAGTGAGACTTGCGATGACTTCCGACGAAACGTACCCAACGTTTTTCAAAAATGTGCTACGCTCAAATCAGTTGAGATTGAAACGAGTTTTTTGCAGAATTAAATAAAGAACACTTCACTCTATATTTCCTCAAATTTTAGTGGTTTTAGAGACTTGAG
>NW_026018715.1:13896170-13898965 GCF_020466585.1 Dendroctonus ponderosae
ACTCTATATTTCCTCAAATTTTAATGGTTTTAGAGACTTGAGTGAAATTTTCAGAATCACTCAAAGTGAGACTTACAATGACTTTCGACGAAACGTACTCAACGTTTTTCAAAAATGTGTTACGCACAAATCAATTGTGATTGAAACGAGTTTTTTGCAGAATTAAATAAAGAACACTTCACTCTATATTTCCTTAAATCTTAGTGGTTTTAGCGCCTTGAGCTGAATTTTGAGAATCACTCAAAATGAGACTTGCGATGACTTTCGTCGACGACACGTATCCACCGTTTTTCAAAAATGTGTTACGCACAAATCAGTTGAGATTGAAACTAGTTTTTTGCAGAACTAAATAAAGAACACTTGACTCTATATTTCCTCAAATTTTAGTGGTTTCAGAGACTTGAGTGGAATTTTCAGAATCACTCAAAGTGAGACTTGCGATGATTTTCGACGAAACGTACCCAACGTTTTTCAAAACTGTGTTACGCCCAAATCAGTTGAGATTGAAACGAGTTTTTTTGCAGAATTAAATAAAGAACACTTCACTCTATATTTCCTCAAATTTTAGTGGCTTTAGAGACTTGAGTGGAATTTTGAGAATCACTCAAAGTGAGACTTGCGATGACTTTCGACGAAACGTATCCACCGTTTTTCATAAATGTCTTACGCCCAAATCAGTTGAGATTGAAACGAGTTTTTTGCAGAATTAAATAAAGAACACTTCACTCTATATTTCCTCAAATCTTAGTGGTTTTAGCGCCTTGAGCTGAATTTTGAGAATCACTCAAAGTGAGACTTGCGATGACTTTCGACGAAACGTACCCAACGTTTTTCAAAAATGTGTTACGCCCAAATCAGTTGAGATTGAAACGAGTTTTTTTGCAGAATTAAATAAAGAACACTTCACTCTATATTTCCTCAAATTTTAGTGGTTTTAGAGACTTGAGTGGAATTTTCAGAATCACTCAAAGTGAGACTTACAATGACTTTCGACGAAACGTATCCACCGTTTTTCAAAAATGTGTTACGCCCAAATCAGTTGAGATTGAAACGAGTTTTTTGCAGAATTAAATAAAGAACACTTCACTCTATATTTCCTCAAATTTTAGTGGTTTTAGAGACTTGAGTAGAATTTTGAGAATCACTCAAAGTGAGACTTGCGATGACTTTCGACAAAACGTACCCAACGTTTGTCAACATTTGCCGCGTCTAAACGCAATCCGGTACTTCTCATGAAATTTTTAGCTGACTTATGTCTCATTTTCCTTCTGAGGGGTAACGAAAACCGCTTCTCCTAAGGGCCTACTCAAAAATACATAAAGTGCACGAAAACAGATTTTCCCATTAAAAAGATGATATTGATTGCACCACTTGAGTTACAATGTGAACAGCAGGAAAAGCGTCACATGGATGTCCCGAAAAATCCACCCAGACACAGAATGTTGCATAAAAAGCCCCCCATGTGAAGCTCTTTTGATTATTGATGTTTCGAGCTCCAACTGGAGAACTCAATACGAACCTAAAAGCTTTCGGAGATTGCCAGTTTTTCGCTGTTTATCTTTTTAATGGATTCGTTTCCTGCACAGCAGATGTCAACCGGCTGCATAATCCCATTCTGTTTCCACCCTGGACGCAATTTATTTTTCCAATTTTCCCAGTGGTAACTGATTACGTGGCTTTCCACAACGTTCCATTTGGAAATAGAGCCGTATTACTTCGTTCGCCTGGTCGCTGCACCAACTCGTCAATAGCTTTGAGCTTATTTAGGGGATTTGTAGCTTGTAAACGGGAAATATTCGCCGATTGGGAAACTGTTGCCCTTTAGTGGCTGCAGGTGCAATTCCAAAAGGCACCAAATTTGCCTGCAAATTGTCCCGGAATAAGTTGATTATCATGTCACCATTTTTTCCTTTTCATGCTGATTTATCGCTTTCCTTACTCCTTCCAGCTGAAATGTTTAATGTTGCGTGTCGGAACGACTTCGGAAATGATTAATGCCGTTTGAGGACACCGAAACATAAATCCCCCACGCAGATAATCTACAAACGAACGCAGAAAACGCAAAAGAACTTCAACAATCGGGCACATTAAAATGGGTTTGTTACAGAATCAAGCGTTTCCTCATCGATGCCTAGGCAAAGTTTCCGGAACATTTCGCTGTGAAAGGTTGGCTCAATCATTTCACTGTTTGCTTCGATTATTTATGAGCTGAACAAACGCAAAAAACTGAGCTCGCTCATGCAAATATTCCAGATCGTTTGATAACCAAGCAATATGGGCCTCGCAAACTTTTGGCTCGAAACAAAAGGTTATTCGGGTAATTCAATCAAAGAGGCGAGTAAAGGCGCTTGTTGCAAAAGTTACAAGGTTTGGACTAAAAGCCCAAGAATTTGCAATTTGGTCGACTTTGCCGGCGGCCTTTTGCGATTAACAACAAGATTGGTATTGTTAATTATTGATTTCTCATTTGCCCGCAAGTTTAGTGGGCCTCAAGATGTCTCGCGATTGGAAGAGCCATGTTAGACTTGCCAGGAGATTAAGGCAGGCGTCCGCATTTCCATATTAATTAAACCCTCTGCTGGAATCAATTGGGCACACAGTAATACTGGCAATATGCAAATTTGTAGATAAGTTCCATATTGTTGAGGCGGATTCATTTTTCACAAACTTCTTTTTGGGTATTTCGCCTCCAAAATTTTGAAAAAAGACAGAATTTCCTCACGTCTTTTATTACAGATTGATAAATAGTGCTCCTATTTCGCAATAAGAACGAATTATTTATCAAAAAGTAATCA
>NW_026018715.1:13899964-13903295 GCF_020466585.1 Dendroctonus ponderosae
TCAGGTCGAAAACAATCCAATGAGCCCAAAAAACACGAACGTAAAATTTTTATTTTTGACCGAAATTTTCATAAGGGGGGAGGGTCGATTTTTTCGAAAAATTAAAAATATCTCAAAATGCCTCGAATTTTACATCATTTTCATCAGAAATAAGAAAGGAATGCAACGATCTTAGTAGAAAACACAATGGGATCTTCAGATCCGAAATAATCGCCATTTTCTATTCATTTTTGGTCGTTTTTGCGCGGTCACGCCTTTTAACCGACGAAATCTTCCTTAATACACACCCAAAAACGTGATATATGAACATTGAGAAGCTTCTCAGGTCGAAAACAATCCAATATGCGCAAAAACACGCTTATAAAATTTTGATTACTGAATGTTTGCATTGTTTTAATTGATTTTTCCATTACCCCTGATCGCGTTTATTTGTCATCGTGTTATCTGTGCCATTTTGTTTGTCAAACCAGTGAGCACAGATAGAAAGCTTTCAAGCGATTGAATTAACTTCCCATGGAAGTTTGTTTCAATTTTCCAGGAAAAGCCGCCAACATAATGTAATAAATGAGGTTTCCATATATAAAGAATATCTGAGTAAGGAGGAACAATCAGCAAATATCAGAAAAAAACATTTATCTGTGCCATGATAAATGCTATCCTTTCATGTTGTCAGTTCTGGCAGTCGTGCAGCCGTTTGATTGATGGAAAAGTTGTTGTCTGTATAATTCGTCTCCCGATTAAGTCGGCCACTTTGAACTTCCGATTTTAGGACATAAACTTATGAAGAAACAAGTTACATCCCAACAGAAATTCGAAAAAAAAACAAAAAAAATGGGCTTTGGATCATAATTTTACTTTTTCAACTTTTCTATTTAACCCAATCAGTTCATTTAACCTAGTCAATAAGATTTAGAGTTTTGCGCTCATTGATGAGCTTTTCGAGCCGAGCAACAGTGGAAAATACTTCCCGGCCGAGTTGGCATATAGGCCTGTTGACAGAACTCGTCTATGCCGACACGTGGAGATTAAGGCCTACTATATTGAAAATCGTCGGTTATATGCCAATAAATCATTTATTGCAAAAAGATAAGTTTAAAACTGGTGAATTTGTTGTTTGGTTTTAAGCCCTCGTGGGAATAAATATTTGAAACCGCCTTTGTCAATATTCTTGCAGCTCTAGAATTTCCTAGAAAGGTGTGCATTCGGAACAAACCAGCTCGGTTTTTAATAATTTATTTGCAGATATGACAAAAGTATCGATTTAATTCCTCTATCGTGAGTTCGTTATGCAAAAATCCACTTTTATTGTGCCATTACGAAATATTATTCAGGCAACTTTTCCCATTCTCTGCGCTCGTATTGAACTTTGAACAGCAAAGACGGAGATTAATATTTAAAGTTTTGAGTCTCATTTAAATCCTTCCGAGATGTCGATTGAACATTTTCTTTGTGTTCGGCTATAAACTCGGTTTTTGAATAACGGAGTTGCACATAATCAGTACTACAATAGTTTCCAGAGCGACGATTTCCATCGAGTTCAAGCTCTGATGCTAAAAGGTCGGATATTTTTTAAAACTATTTACTTTAATTAATTTAATCCACTGGAATTGCCAGTGTAAACACGCTTGCTGCTCTTCATTAGCAACTGCATGCATGATTTCGGCAAATTCTACTCGAAAAACCAATCATCTACAGTTACATGTAGCTAATCAGATAAATCTTCTGTCTGCCAACCGATAAAAGCGATAATGGAAGTAGAGTGTACCAGAATACGCCATTAGGCACTGAAGCTGAACTGGCTTGGGATAAATAGACTGGCTGCAATCTAATTAGAGCAAACACATGTAGCTGGAGGTCTTCTTAATTAAGTTATTTATTGAATATTGGGTGCAAACAAACTAAGAACGTCTAATTGTCTTGAGGACGGATTTAATCCAGTGTTGAAGGCAGGATTTCGATCCGATTAAGGGCCTTCGGTGTTGAACGTTTTCCTTTTTTAGCTTCCTCCAGTTCAGCTTTTAAAATAGTCAAATTTCCTTCTGAACCTTTCAATGGGGAACAGCGGAAGTTAGAAATCCCAGTTTGTGAGCTGGAGTTTTACCCTCTTAAACAACCAACAGGAGTTTCAGCTGCGCAAAGACTTTTCATATCTCTCAGACTTTCAATCAATCGTTACCAATATTGCCCTTATAAATGCAATATTTGCAAGTCAAATAAGGTGGAGGATGTTAGAATTTTGCGAAAACATGTGTGCATTTTTCACTCCAAAAGCGGAGTGTTTGACTATTTTTTGGCAAAAAATACATTTTGAAAACTACATTTAACGAATGAAATCCAACAATTTTCAGTTTACGGCAAAAGGTGTATGTCAAATATTTATTTAAAAAAAACCGGTTTTACTGACTATTCCCAACTGCTTCCCAAAGCGACAAAAACAGGTCAAAGTGTTCCCAATAAATTCACGAATTGATCGCTTTTACAAACTAAACATAAAATTTAACTACAATTTAAAACTGGAGTCCATGTGTCTTAATAGATATGGCAAACATTGCCAACAAAACTAATTTTTCAGCAATTTTAAGTGAAAAACTGCAAAACATTTCCATTAAACTACGATAACTGGCATCCAAACTCGTTACATTCCTATGGGCACTTCTGAACAAATAGTGTTCAGTGCGGCCGAAAAAATAGCAAATTACTACGGTTTGGGGCAAATATTTGCCAGGTTTTTTCAGTTAGAATCGCTGATAAAAGAGTTTTGATTCGAACATTGGCTAAGAGAAAGCTGCTTAGTTTTGACCTGGGAATAATTGCAATATAAAGATGCACTTCAACTAAATGACTTTCACTGAAAATTTGCCCACTGATACAACAAAAGACACTTTGAAAAATCTACGTTTAGGATCGTTTGGAGCGGCCAGTAAAGCATTTCATTCTCATTCTATTATCGGAGGGAGTGCGAAATGAAATTGCAATTACTCTCTCCATTGTGAAAATTGGAAAAATAAATGGTGTGCAGCACCGAAACGAGATGGGACGAGGATTGGATTACGTCGAGATGACACACGGTCCGTTACGTCGAACTGATGAAAAAGCGCAATTTGACCAGATGCTGATTTAAACTCGTCGAAAACTCAATGGAAATGCAACAATAAAAAACGCCGTTTTTGCAAACTTTTAGATGAAAACTGAAACGAATCCGATTCGAATCGAAAACGGTTTAATACCGCTAGATTTGATTGCAAATGGAATTGGAATATGAACTGTTTTCGATTGAAATATCCTCAATTCCACCAAATAACCCAGTGGCCTAGATATAATCGCTCCCAAG
>NW_026018715.1:13904014-13905162 GCF_020466585.1 Dendroctonus ponderosae
CATCAAATTGTTCTGCTATTGAAAACTAATCAGTTTCTAATCAATTCCTTATCGAAACTCTTGCACGATGGCAAGCCTAACAATGGACGCAAAAGCCTAATCTTTTAAAAAAATTCCAGCAAAAGTGGTCTACTGAGCTGCAATCTGATGGAAAATCAAATGCTCGTGTTGGTGTTATCAACCACACATTGCGTCATTGGTTTTTAAAATTTACATGTTTTGCAATCACCACACTCAATTATGCGGCATTTTCATGTGCAACAATCGCTGTAAATACAGGAACTTTGTACAAGCGAGCAGGTTGGAACGACCGCAAGCAATAGAAGCCACTTCATCGAGAAAAACACTTAAAGGAAGCACCAGCTAAATTAATCTTCTTCAGCCTGCTGATCATGTTGCAAACAGGCAGAACTCAGCTGATGAAGATTAAGCGCTGACCAGAAAGTCCACTGTTCTATTTCGATCGGACGCATAAATAAAACCCGAGCTCCTTTGAAGTGAATCGGTAATTTCCATCGCTTGGATTTGATGATTATTAATTAGCTGGGCAAAGGAAGGCCGCCCACTGTTATGGCAGGCCTGAAGTAATACTGGAACAGCGGATGCACGAAATTAGATTAGTCCAGATCTGTTTACCGAAAATAAGTTAACTATCGACGTTTAACGGCTTCAGCAGCACCACCGAACCAGGCATTTCCATTATCGCGTTTATTGGAACAATATTAACGCTAGGCAAAGGAGGACTGGCCGCCGCACCGAAAGGGGGCGAATTAGGCAACCCTTTTGTTCCGGTGGAATGCCAGATAAGCCGCCCTTAATGCCCTAATGGGATGCTGGATCGCATAATCATCTCTCGAGTTGTTAGTTCTAATTTGAAGTGGAAACGGTTTTATTGCGATCGTCTGCTTCACAGGTTAGTAGGGTAGACTGTCTCAAGCTATTTGAGAATAGACGCTTACATAGGAAGGACCAGAAGCTCAGAAAGTTGGAAAAGAATACAAAGTGTTAGAATAAGACTATAATCAAAAAGCTTTTAATATTATCAATATAAGGCCCATTTTCATCAAGCGACCTTAAACCAGTTTAACGTCTGAAACTCAGTTTGACGCGGGAAACGGATTTCACCAGAACCCTAAACTTAGTTTGTG
>NW_026018715.1:13906161-13915462 GCF_020466585.1 Dendroctonus ponderosae
TCGAAAACTACTATTTATTCATACATTAAGAGTGCGTCCACTTTATTTCACCAACACAAAGCAACAAAAACACAGCCAAAAAGTACCGTCATTTAATGCCGCCTCCAAAGAATCTCCATGTATAACATCGCACCAAATTAAGGACAATGAACCATAGAAAAGATCTGCTATCTTCACAACGGAAGTGCACCGGCGAATCATAGTTTCCCCATAAGACTACAGGAAAAGTGCTTGTTCGATTATTAAGAGACTTATGAAGACGTTAGTGTTGAACCAGATTCGGTCCGCAAACTTTTCGCTGGAATCCCATAGAATAATGAGGAATGTGCATCTTAAGCGGAAGCGTATGGGAACTTTTCGCTGACAATGCGCACATAATTATTCACTGAGTGTGCATGTAGACAGCTTTAAAATGCTCGCTTTGTTGAATATATTTCGGGCAAAATGACACCGGCAAGACACGCTCATTTTCTCGCCCAATTCGTTCCGTTATTTAGTTTTTACATTTACTATGTACACTTTGCGCCGAATTGCTCGAACAGTTACAAATGGACGTGACGATTGCTTCAGCTAATTGAATAAGCATACACGACGTGACCGCTGCCCGTTAGCGAGCTTTTATTAAAACACGTACGTTACACATACCCGAACGATCGCAACAACTTGCAATCGATCAGCATTAACTTTTCATTAGTGTATATTGAATTTTAAGTGAATATATTCAGTCATTGCAAATTACCTTAAAGAAGAAAATGGTGTGCAACTTCAATACGAACAAAAATCCAAACATGCATCTAATCAATCGCTTCTGGGGCCTAAAGGCTCTTGCAGACCCAAACAAATACATTCAGAAAATGAGTAGATTTTGGGTTTGTCCAGGATAAAACACAAATCGACTGGAAACGATCAACATGGACATTCCAGCTGAGAGCGGAAGTCCGGAGGAATAAATCGACTGGCTGCGACCATTAGGGCGAATCAAATGAACATCTCTTTGGAAATCAACAACTTTTATTTCAAATATTTAAACCAAAATACAAATTCTGAAATAAATTATACTGAACACAGTAATGACTAACTAAAAGACTCACGCAATTATTAATTGAAAAACACAAAAATATTTCAACACGGAAATAGGAAAATAAACATTGCATATAAACATAACTAATGTAGTAGCGGGCAATAAAACTGTTCAGGTTCATCGAGGCTCATGACTGGAGCTTCTCACACAGACTTTGGTTCAAAAGAACACGATCTGACTTAACTTTGACTAAGAGAAAATGCCAGTTAATTAATAAAAAAATGTGTTTTTCTCGCTGCAAATTTATTCTTCTGAAGACTGATATTTTATGAATCAACCGAGCTCATCCTCTTCGGGCTGGACTCGTGAGTGTCTTGGTACAAAAACTACCAGAACTTTTTATTCGTTCACTGAAATCAACTGATCTTTTTTGCTGGTTGATGCACTAGTACTTACCTACTTTTTACCATTTTTGTGCTCTTTGTAAAATCTTCTGGCTGTCATAGTTTAACCGGATGAAACTTCACTGATAAAATGGCACAAAAGCGAAATAATTCCCCAATTACATAATCGGTAAACGATCATGCTGTGGTTTCGCACGGGACGCAGTAAAAGCTAAAATGCAATAATGATTGCACTTTCTGATTTGCACAAACTGACAACCACAGAACACAAACGATTGGTAGATTCCTTCAATTGCAGCACAGTTTGCTAACGAATTTAGTTAAGCCGCGTTTCAAGCAAAACTAAATCGCCAAACGACTATCAAATAAAGTTATGATGATTGCACCGATGTTAAATTGTACAGAATCGTTTAGACAAAAGATGCGTGCAAGTCTGAAGATGTCAGTAGCATATGCCGGCGAAACCTTAAGCTTTCATGGTAAATCCACATATTTATTGAGCATCATCAACTATTGCCGATAAGGAAAACCCCAATTAATGCATTTCAAGCACATTTAACTCCAATCGAAATCGCTTACTCAAGAGCTGGATAAGTGGCACAAGTGCGGCGTGTTTCATAAAATTAGCTATCAGTGTTTTTTCTAGTCATTAGACCCACATAATATATAAATTAGCCACCATCCAGTGCACGATCGATGGTGCAACGGTTTGGCTAAGCTTTCCACTTTTCCGCTAGACTTTATGCCCGCATACATTTAAAAAATTTAACTAACCATTCCGCATCGCGTCCATAATTTTTCAACAATACCAGCGAACTCTCAGATAAAATTATTTCATTCTCCTTCTCAAGTTTGCACATATTTCATCGAAATTGCAGCTTTTTAAATAAAAGATGCCGTCGAAGGGGCAGATAAGCAACGCAGCCCGATAATGAAAACAATTTTAACGCTTTAAATAAAGTACCGAAATTCACAATAATTGTGAAACCAAAATCGTGTTTTTCGTCAATAAAGATGACTAATCCTTTTCTCGACCTCTGACTTCAATCAATGAAAAGTGCTTGTTCTTATCGTGCTACTAACACATCAATTGCTTTAAAACACGATAACAAACAGGTTTGTTTTTGGAAGGAACAGATCCTGGAAAAGTACGACAATAGTTATTATTAAATAATCGATTTTTCTGCAGCTGATGCTTGATCGACTCCACATTGAACCGCGTGTGGATCCAACTAGAGAGGAAATTTGATTTTCTCCAAGACCCGTCCGAGCGATTTGCGCCCCGGAAATGCAAACGAGAATTTCGATGGACTACGAACAAGCGGAAATGCAAAATAAATTGGCACAACGAGGACGCTTCGAAATTCGAAAGGGCCCCGGCGCTCCTAATGCTCAATGTATCGCATTAGTTTCAGCATGAGCCAACAACAGCATGTTTCTCTTTAAATTCATGAATTAAATGTTTTTTTCGACATTTTCAATCATCCACGCCCTGAAGTTAAGAAGTAATTTAACTTTTATGTTGATTTAAAAGTTGCAAAACCCTCGGCAAACAGGTAGGTACACGTGTCTGTTAGGGAAACTTCCCAACTTAGAACCGGAAACTTTTGACTAAAGCCCTTATATGTGATTCGAAGGATTAAGTGAAAGTTATCGTGCATTTTCAGTCGGAAACTTTTCCAATTTCTTAAGGTCGGTTTGCAAATTGCTGAGCAAAGTGAAATGAGTGTTAATCCCGAATTTACTCCGTCAATTGCGTTGGAAAACTTCAAGGGAATTCAACGTTTTCATCCAGTTCTTTCCAAGCTTTCGGACTCCTCCATTAAAAAGCAAATTTCTCACTGTATATTACAGCTATGGGCCTATCCAAACACATAAAATTAATTCAAAGCGATTGTTCATTTTTCACTGAACAATCTACATAAACGTTACGTGATTCCTTTGTTTCCACCCACAAAACTCTTCATAAAACCGCCCGACATAAACGTGGGATGATCTGAATGAACGTGGCGAGTGTTTTAAGACGGAAGCCCGCGCATTAAATTGCTGTGAATTGCGAAATAAACGTTTAAACAGATCTCGGTTCGAAGTAAATCGAAATATGTAGAATGTAGACTACAAGTTAATGGAAGCTTAACTCTCGGTGTCGGTCACTGGTCGCTTTTTATCGTTGATTTGCTAGATAATAATTTTGGGTATGTAAAATAGATGGCAAGTCAACAACTGCTGATTAACGATGGTAAATCTGACCGTATAAATTGGTTAAAAACATAAATGTAATTGAATGCTATTGTTTGGTCTTCACACATTTGCATAATTGTTGCTGAACTCCTTTGTTTAGAACAATCGGGCAAGAAATCTAATCAGTTTTTATGGCTAAAATTGATGTTTCTGAATATGCAGCATGGGGGAAATTGCCTTGATCGGATGCTAAAGAGCATGAAGACAGAAGAATGGGAAATACAAGGAATTAACCTGAAGACTTTAAATAACAATTAATGAAGAAAATGGAAAGGTAAATTAAGAGTCAACAAGGAGGGTGTCTTTGAAACGCGTTTTGTTGTGTGAATTCGCCCGGAACCTCATATTTTAAACACCCTGTACAGTAAAGACACAAATTATCTATTTTTTGGAYAGCTTGAAAYTTAAACTAGAAAAAAATTACKTTTGTATGGCTAACCATTGTGGCTCCTGTGSAAGGTTTAAGAACCCATTTTTGGCTTTTTGAGTCGATTTTTKCTGATTTTTGCAAAAAAAARAAACRTTTTTTTGGCTTTGAGTAGCAAATTTTTTGTCGRAAACTCACCTACCAATTTGGGGCTCATTTWACGCTAAATTTTGCCCGAAAAACCGAWTCTGCGMTCAGAATTMGCCCGAAGTGACTTTGAASAGAACGACCGCAAAACGGTCCAACTTGACGCAATTTTTCGGGTAAAAATTGTCAATTTTCGTGAAAAATATTCAAGTAAATTGCAAATCTGATGCAATATTTGTCTTTTTGGGTTCATCCTAGCTAAAAACTAGTACCAAGTCGATGCGAAATTCTATCTAAAACATGCGGGTGCAAGTGACTGGCACATTTGAACAAATAGGCTGCCGCCAATTATCCATGTTTAACGTGGAAATTCAGTATTTTTTCAATTATAAACCAATGCAACAGTGTTTCAGTTTTCCTGTTTACGTTTTATCAAGCAAAACGCTTCTATTCCGCACAGCATGCAAATCATTTTTTTAGTTAAATTTGTCGACGTTCCTGAAAACACAGTGGATTGTAATTCTGATGCAATATTCCACTTTTTTTTAATTTTAGCTGAAATCGAGTACCAGTTCAATGGGAAAAAACACGTATTTGTTGCCTAAATTAAAGGCTTAAATAAATTTAAGGTTGGCAGTTCAAATGTATGTAAATTGTTTGTTAGTTGAATGTTTAGGAAAACATACACCAATGGAGCGAGATATTCAGGACCAGATTGAGCCTCAACTGGACAAATCCTGGACAAATCATTGCAAAACTGAAAAAAGACGCATTTTGTGTACTTTTTTTTGGACTACTCTTTGGGTCTCTTCGGAATACAGTCCGTCCCTGTTAACAATTATACAAGCCGAAGCAATCAACCGGCACCAAACGCGCTATTTGCTTGTTTATGGTTGGTTTGTTTACATTACATCAGGTTTTTCTGGACAGATAAACAAACCAACCACAGTGCGTGGACGACATTTATAGGGAAAAAAACCTGTAAATATTTTGAGTAAGCATTGCTGGTGTAAATGACCTAAGTGGCACACTGATTTGCTGAAAAGAACATTGAACTAAAACCCGGCTATTAATGAAATATTTCCTGGGTTGAGCAATTAACAATTGGCAATCGAAATAATGATGTTGGAGGTCACTGAATACACACACCGTTAGAAAATGAAAGTGCCGTCTATTTGCGATGACCCTCCAGCCATTTCGCATGGGATAGTGGCAAACAATACGGGCGAAAATTGCACATTCTTTTCTATTATCTGTGAATTAAATTGTCAAACCTCACAAGTGCCTCTATAAATTCTATCATTATCATAGAAAAGCATGCTGTTGAAATCTTTGCCAGATTTTTGTTGGGAAAATGTTAGAATTTCAGTGAATTGTATTGACACTGACCTTAGAAATCAGGAACGCCGCTAATCAGTCAGTTTTTCAGCGGAACCGCTTCTTGCTTTCAGTCTATGAAAAACGTAAACAAACCCACGTTGGGTTACAATTCACCTTAAAAGCACAACATACACTCTCCTCACCCGCTTTCCACAAACTGAAAAGTCTGTCGCTAACAGCTGAGCAATAAGCCGAAACGTTGACAACTGCCAAATCAGCTGCCAACCAGCCGCAGAATATATGAGCATGGTGCGGCAGGTCTTGATTAGAGAAGTCAACTGAGGACAAACAGAACGAAAAGGTTAATTGTGTTTTAAAATTTGCGTTAAAATTAAGTAAAATAAATAACAAAAGAAACGTTTTTGTAGTGAAAATACTGGCGCATATTTAAATTTTTTTCCAGTTTTCACACAAAAGGCGTAAATTTGACATTAACGCTGGTTTAAAAACCGCTCTAAGCTTTCGGCTGATTTATGGAGGGCAGGTCGAGGTGTAAGTTCTAGTTATCTATGTTGGAAAGAGCCCAAAATATGCCCTTTCTCATACCAAGTATCAATTAAAATTGTTGTCGTTTGCAGGCCAAAAGCGATTATTTGTATATCTACAACCTGGCGCCCTCTAACGGCGCTTAAGGCATATTACGAGACTGGGATACAATGTGAATTTACTTAAAACGAATATGCTAATCAGTTATGTTCTGGTTATTGTTATATTGCGTTTTCAACACATTTTCAATAATGAACCTACGCAAACTTCAGCCTGTTTCAAAAATAGAAAAAATATGGTCTGGGCGGACCAAATCTATAGCTGTGTAAAACTTCGATTTTTGCTATGAAACTTCACAAGAAGGGGCGAGAAGGCGCCACTTGAAAGCAACGAATTTAGCAAGATTTTGCCCGGCGATAAACAGAAGAAACTGAGACAAGTCTGCTTGTCTCTGGCAGAAACAAGAAGTTGCTCAAGTTTCATGCAAACATCATCATTTTTCCAACTTTTCTTATTGGGAAGTTAAAGATACATTTCTTACCAAATTTAATCCGCACGGTGAACATCCATCCCTTAAGCCAGTTAATCAGTAAACTCTTCAATACTCAACAGTATTTCACTCAAAGTTAAACGTTGAAAAACAACTTTGATTTCTAGCTGTCGCTCTGGCAGTGACTAACAAATAGTGAATGTTGGGTTGCCTAATTCGGACCCCAGTGAAAAAAAATAAGCTCTTCAATCTGTCATTTTAAAATTGAAGCCACCAATCGGATGGCGCGTACGATTGATCGTTAGCCCAGTCGTGTCCCAACCTCAAATTAAGGTCTGTTCTTAACCATTCCGTCATTTTGACGGTTTAATAATTTCCAAAATTTTTCAATTTTGGAAACCTATTACTTGTTTGTGTGTTTCTGCAACGGTAAACTTGTTCGTTAGTGATTAAGACTTAAGTGCAACTTTTCTGTACAACATGGATTTACATGGTAAGTTGCCGGCTTTTATTATTCCTTGTTCCTGTTTTGAATTCCAGTTTTTTCCACTTCTCATTCATGGCAGTTCTTTGCTTGCTACGTAAACCGCTTTTTCATTTCAAAAAAAGAAGTGCATTGGTTTCATTATTTGAAGATCGCTGAGCTCAGCGGCGGAGTTTTTCCGAGCCCCGATATATTCTGATATTGAAGGAATAATGCCTCTTCCAAAGCCCTGAAAGGCTTAACTAATTGACTACATTTGTTTGCAGATCAATCAAATGTGGGCAATATAGTGCAGTCAATATTCAGTACCTGTGATATTGATAATATCGATTTGGTGCCAGTCTCCAAGTTAATCGAGTTTATTAGGCCATACTTATTACAAGATTTGTAAGTATGCTCCAAAAAGGCTGCACTCTTTGATACACCTAGTTCTTTGGGGGAAGGATGTAATAATTTTCCAATGCACTTTCAGAGAAGCTTTGGAGAACTTGCAACTTTTATTAGACCCATTCAATACCGAAGCGCTGATCACGAGTGAACAGTTCTGCGAAGTTATGACCAATTGGTGTCAAACATTGGCGTCACCCACAGAGGGTGAAACCGAAAACTCCGAATTCAATAAAACTCCCTGGTAAAGAATTTCGCCTAAAATACGTGCTTTACCTTAAGAAGTTTCTCATTAGTAACCCAGCGAGCATTGATATGCTTGACCTGCCCTACACCCATTCCACTCCTAGAGCGAGTTTAGGAGACAAACTTGCACTCAGGTGCAAAGATTTGCTGAATTTGTCCAATGTGTCCGGCTACAGCTTGTCGACGAGCCGCGTGGAAGAATGTGGTAAAGACACTAACTCTTAACTAGCGGGCGATTTCAGTTATAATCCCCATTTCATCCAGAACCGGACAAAACGATTCTGGAAGAGGAAAACAAAATGCTGAAACAGCAACTGTCCAAAACCTCCCATGAACTGTTGATGATCAAGCAGCAGCTGGCTGCTTCTGAAGACATCAATGAGCAGTTACAGCAGGATTTGGGCAAGGCCAATCGAATCCTGCAACAGTCAGTTCAACACTTATCTTCATTCCAGTGGAAAATGTCATTATTCTATTAACATTTGCAGAGAACAGCAAGCCAACGAACATTTAACCAAAGACATCAAGTACAGCGAAGATTTGCGCGATGAGTTGTCTTACTGCAAAAAACACATCGGCCAGCTGAAGAGCAAACTTGAACAATCACAAAAGGAAGTTTTGTTTACTCAGAAATTGAATAATGAGCTAGAGGAAGAGGTGGCACAGTAATCCAGTCGTTCAGAGGACGACATTCATTTACTGTTGTGTTTTTAGAAGTGCAAACTTGAGAAAAAAGCCGAAGCAAGTTCTAAATACCGAGAACAAATGGAAAATGAGCTCATCGGCGCCAAGAACGAAGTGAATAGTAAAGCGGTGCAACTGCAAGAGCAGAATGAAATGTTCAGTGCGTTGCAGCGTGATTTCGCCCGTCAGAAAGACATTATTGATCAGCTAATGGAAGAAAACAATGTAAACTTCCAACCTTGTTTTTGTTTGCTCAATAATTGCTTGAATAATTCCAGAGATTGAATCAGCACAAGGTAACACTGGCCCGGACAGTGGAATCAAAGTCCTTCGATCAGGAAGAAAAATTCACCATTCTGGGTAAGATTTCCAAAAAACCTTTTGGCTGTATCGCACGCTAATTGTTCATGTTTACAGGCAACAGCGAAGAATCCTTCGAGCTGGAACTTGACCCAGAACTTATAAAAACTAATGGAAACTCAGCTGATCAAGCCCACAAGTCCCTATACACAGAAATATGCAAAGTAAGCCAGATTGTCTCCACTAATCTTTCAAATAATAGCGGCTGAACCTTTCAAGACCAGACCGCTGGCAGATTCATCCTACTCAGAGCTTATCATGCAGGGCGACAAGCTGGAACTTAAGACCCTACTAGAGGCAGACAATTGCCGATTCACCTTACGAGGAATAGAGCAAGAGCTGAAGAAAACCGAGAACGCTCTCGAAGTAAAATCCAATCAGTGTGATGCTTTAGAAAAACGTCTGGCCGAAGTGCAGGCAAAACTGATAGAGTCCGAAACATCACTCAAGAACCACAATCAGGCGCTGCAAGTAAGTGATTTACTTAATCACCGGTCCCACATATAACGATTTACGTGTGGGTCAATACAAAAAGCCTTTTTAAAAAAGGTCTTTATTAGAAGCAGGATACAAATGAACTGGTTTCGCTTTGTTTCGAGTTGCA
>NW_026018715.1:13916461-13925525 GCF_020466585.1 Dendroctonus ponderosae
ACATTAATCGTAATTTTTTTTTCATATGCCTTTTTTCGCAGGACATTTTTGATGTCCCCTCTTTGGATGTGAGGGTTTTTGCTGATGAGCTGGTTGGTCAGCTGGACTGGATCGAATCTAGTCCCCGGTCCAGGTGAGGCCCGCGTTTCGCCGTGTTTCATCAAAACATGCCCGCTCTAAAATGCTTGCTTTTTTAAAGAGAAAAACTGGGAAGAGACAAGTTGGAGCAGATGGTGAGAGCGTTGACGCTTCAGCTAATGGCTCACTGCAGCACGATCACAGAGAGAATAGAAAAAGAGACTAAGATGTATCGCAGTGAGTACGAAGGGCTGTTGGACCTCATCACCGATATATCTCACCGTTTAAGGTAAGCGCGCAAGTGAATCTAACACGGCCGGAAGTTGAAAAGCGCAACTTTTAGAGATCATGTGTGCATTGGAACATCAGAGCCAATAATTCCTGTGCATGTTTTGCTGGAGGAAGTGAAACAGCGTGTGAAAATGCTGGTTCAGAACGCCGGACAAGTGAGCGTATTGATTTCGGAACATCGCATCAAGTGGTGTTGGGATTTGATGATCAGCCATATGGCCATGTTACAGCAGGATAATGAAGGGTTGCGAGTCCTTTCCAGGTACATTAATTGGAAAAGTGTGGAAAATGGAAAAACCAATGGTGGTATTGTTTTTTTTAGGATAGCGTCCCAATCTGATCAAACCGATGTTAACAAGATACTAAGTGCGCCCGCAACATCGGTAGGAAAAGACAAAAACAGAAGGTATTTTTGCAGATTGTTTATTGTTGAGGCTGGGAAACTATGAAATTTTACTTCCACAAGCTACTTTGGATACTCACTCAAAGCGACATTCCTCTTTGTTATCATTTTGGTCGTTGTTATGGCCCTAATCATTGCAATCAACCAGACTTGTCGCATGATCGTCGACGATGCTCAATATTGTCCTTTTGACGGGGCTGTGGAAAGGATTAATCAAGGACTACCTCCACTTTAGGTATGGTAATGTGTAGGCTACATATTAAATTTGTTCAACTTGTTATTTTTTCTACCAGTTTTCCGTTTGTTGTTTGTACTATTACTCCTGTTTTTCATGTGTTAGTGTGGATTTTCTTCTATTTATGTTTGGCACTTCAGGCACTCGTACCCGAGTTATTACAATCGACGGTTACATAACTGGAATACATCAGCTAAGTGTCACTGCTAAATAAGAGAAGATCGTGTAAATGCGTTCGTTGACTGTTTGTGATCTGAAAGCCAAATATATTACTTAGATTATCAATAGATAATTTATTTTTGTTACTTACTGGTTTATGTTGATTGTCGAAGGAAACTTGTGTGTTGTATGTGCGTAAACGATGTGTTCTTCGAACAGTATTGGATTAATGTTTTTTTTTATTAACAAACCGTTTAAACCCAATACCCAGCTACATGCGATCATAAATGTATTTTTTTTATTCCACTTTGCCAGGTGACGAACCAAATCAAAGACCTTGCTAATTAAATCATTAAAACTTATATTTCTTAGAATCGGAGAGAAAAATAAATTAAGTTAAATTTTGAAATCTTATTTGTGTACTTTGATACATACTGTATTTACAACGGTAAAATATACCTAAGAAAAATGTGAACGCTTGTATAAAATAATGTATAGATACAGTACATAAACAATAATATAACGATACATTTTTTGCTTGCATCTAAACATGACTATTTTCCTACTCTTATCACAATGTCCGCAGCCATCGGCCGGCCACTCCACACGAACAGCACAGTATAAATAAGTAACATGTATTTTTTTGTAATTGCGAGTTTTCAATTATAATATGGACATGTTTGGCTTTTCAAGTATGTTGCAGCAATTGTTTGCGATATTTTGGTATTTACAGTAACGTGATTTGCGGTTCAGTCCAAGTGATTGATTTAGGGAAAACTCGGAAAAAAGAACATTTTTTAACCATGAGAGATGAGTTTTCCTGGGGAATCACAAGTGACTGGATCGATCCGGTTATCCCGGCCAAAACCTGCTCTCGGCGACCTTAACAATGTGTAATATACACTAAATATACAGTAATTGAAAAAACAACCTGACCGAAAGCACTTTTTCGCCATGGGATTCAGCATTGGTGCCCAGATCGCGTTTTGGTGCAGAAATTTTGTAAGACAATCCAATGGTTTTCCTACTTAAAACCGTGCTTCACTTAACGTTTTCTAGCGTAAAACTGTTTATAATTGTATACGAAACGAGTATAAGTTGACAAAGATTGCTAAAACGCAATGAGTAAGAGAGATTTATAAAGAAATACCATAAAAATGCCTCAAATCCAAGCACCAAGAATTGTCGTACAAAACTCATGTAGGCAATGCCTAAATTTGATACTGATAACCATTCATCTAACCCTATCGAGATATATTCAAAATAGAGTATTTATGTACAATATATTGATAAGCTTAGTGCCGAAGAACAAATCATTTTGAATATACGATGAGTTACAAGATTTAAGCATTCGACTACGCTCCGATGTCGGAAGGAAAACATTGTCGTCCCTCCTTGCGGAGATTTGGTGGCATTAATATCAGTTCCTAGGCAATAACGACAAATGTGAAAAAGCCAAGACAGGTAAAAAACCAATAACCAATCGAGAAATGCAAAACAAAAATCCACAATTCGAAGAAAAGGAAATTAACAGTAAATTCTAAACTGGTAGCGAATGCTGCAACAATTCTGCAATCGATAATAAAAGTCGTTTCATAGAACAATAATAAAAAAACTTCATCAACAAAAGATCAATGTTAATAATATATAAGATGCTGCGGATCTAGTTCCAATCGGCCAACTCTGTTCACAATGTGCAAACGGAACTGGCCCTATTATTACAGCGGGATTCATAACAGATTTTGCCATATTCTGGATGCTCAGTGAAGGCTCGATGTGGGAATTTACCCCGATGAGCCAAATGCATTAGAAAAAAACCACGATATGACAAAAGCTGTTCTAAGTCTAAATATGAAATGAGTGTAAACGAAAATTGCCATAAAGCAAGGCCACTTCATAAAATACCTCTAATCATTCTCTACAGTACAGTTTCATGCCTAAAAAGGAAACACATTTGCACTTATATCCTGTCATAATTATAAACTTCACGTATCCATGGATGGATACGTGGTAAGTGGGGCTGGAGCGGCCGCTCTTTGATAGGAACTGTTGCCTTTTCGCTTAACTTTGCGTTGATTTTTTACTGAAGCTATTCGTAATCAGGCTTTCCGCATGACATAAAAAGAGCAATTTGCAAGAACGTTACTATCGCAGAACTATTCAATCGATCTACCAGGACGCGAGGATCTCAAACGCATTGAGATCGTTCGAATATTACCAGATCGTAGATTCAAATAACAAAAACATGAACTTTCATCCATCGCGGAGAAACACATACACCCCGGTTTACAGCTCAAGACTAGAAACAATGGAAAACGTGCAAACTCTGACCGAGTTTGTAAAGAAGTTCAACAGTAGGTGTCTCAATGTTAACATGTAGTTCTCGTTATAATTGCGTTTTTGATCAATTTTAGTGTGGAATACTGCTTTCTTGATCCCATGGTGGCACCATAATAACGTACGTAGCTTCACCACTGTTATGGGTTAAGAACGAACCACTTTTGCCCATTACAATAACGTTTAGCTTTCCTCCCATTATTCATAGTACATTACGGCACTAGAGACGAAAGTCGACGCTTATTACTTTCCACACCGGGTGAAGAAAATGTGACTGAATAATGGGGCAAAAGGTAAATTGTGATTGTAATGAGTAAAGTGGTGAATGAACAGTGGCGAAACTACGTACTTTAATCGAACTGGAGTAGAGCTTGTTTAATGAAACACAGAACTAACGTCAACGTTATTGTAAGAGCCCAAGTGAAACAAACGCTTCGGTTTTTTGATCTAAAAAAGGCCTTTGTTTAAGAACAACATTCTCAGGAGCTTCTGAAAGACTTTCCTCGTATGGCGAACACTATTTTACACTGTGTTTGATAACATTGTTGTTTTTTCTGAGTGGTTGGCTTTTCAACATACGTTCTGAATGCTCAATAGTTTCGAGTCGTTTATTCAAGGTGGTTGGATATGGTTGTAAAAAACTGCACCATCAGATTGTCAGGCTGTTACTCTAATAAGAGTATTTTCCCGACCAAATCCATTGACTTGCAAAAAATAAATGCTTCAACGGACTTGGATGGTTATTTTACTGTTGCGTTGAGAATAATCTATTTTTGTTTATACCTGGTGTTGGGCATACAAAGTCCTTGCCGAGAGAGCATGCAATTTGAAAATTTCAGGTTTTTTATTAATCTGGGCCCTGATCGCAGAAGTATTAGCAGGCTTAGCTACATCTAAACCAACCAATCCGGCGAAAAATGTTGGGAGAACAACAAAACACGTCTATTGAAACCGCTTCTATGAAAACCCCCAGCAAGGACTGCATCGGCCGAACGCCCGCTTTATAATGACTAGGATAAGTTTTCTTTATTAGTGAAAGAAACTTACGAATGAATGTCTATTTGGGAACACCGGAAACTTCGGCGACCAGCCCCACCTAACACGTGAACGCAAAGTAAGCGTTTCAAGCAACAAGAAATGGAAAATGTGACGCTCACAAATGTACCTCGCGACATTTGACGTCCTAGTTTTGTCTCGCAACTGGGTTCTTCTCACTAAAACAACTTGTAACAACAACATTTTGGGTGGTTTTATACAATCTCCTAGACGCCGCACAACACCGCTATGTGGCACATAGTCTGTGGTGCAACGCGAAAACTCGCGACCCTTTCCGTAAATTGTATATTTGAAGCCAGTCTTACTTGGATGACTTTCTGAACACAGCACTGCACTAAGATGAGGACGAAGCGTTCATCGCTCCGAAGATGCCCGTTGAAAAGGAACTGGCCTGTTGATGTTGTTGCTGCTGCTGCTGCTGTTGCTGAGCTTGATTGGAAGTCACCCGCGAGTGCTTCGGCATGGGAGGTTGCAGGTATTCGTGTTTGGCCAACGACAGAACATCGATACGATCTTCTTTGCGATAAGCCAGGCAGCTTCGTATGAAACTCTGCTCAAAAATGGTTGCGGGATTAGTGCGTTACTGAACTATTGGGGCTGCGGCCCTTTACCTTAGCTTCATTAGTCACAGCGGGCTTGTTGGCGAACTGAACCTCAGTCGCCTTTAGGATAGTGTTCTCCTCTAAAATAGTGGCCTGGGACTGATTGTGCCCGAACGGCTTTTTACCATAGAGGCACTGGTAAAATATCACACCTACGCTCCAAACGTCCACTTTCGACGATATCTTTGGCGGATTTTTTCCAACTACAAAACACTCTGGAGGTAGATACCTGCAACAAGCAAGAACACATTGTAACGACGGTCGCCTGTGAAAGTTCGGTCTTCAGCTCAAAGCACTTACCAGTATGTGCCGGCGCCCTGCGACGTCAGATCCATGCCATGATCAGGATTGTAGTTTTCCTCATCCATCACCTTGCTCAGACCGAAGTCGGTGATTTTGATCTCGCCGCAAACATTCCCTTCGGTCAGCAGAATATTGCCCGGTTTTAGGTCGTAGTGAATCACAGGGGGCTTGATCTCGTTCAGGTACTTGAGCGCCGACACTACCTGCATTATGATAGATCTCGCCTCTCTTTCTGGTATTGTCTTATGCTGGAATCAACGATTAAACGCCCATCATTCTGACTAACTGTCGCAATCGCTCCACTCACCTGCTTTAAATAAAAGTCTAAATCATGACCATCACAGTATTCTAGAACTGTACAAAACGAATTTGCATCTATTTCGAACACATCGTATAACTTAACTACGCGGGGGTGATCCAACGCCTTATGGATATTGTACTCCCTTAAAGCATGTCTGGAACAAGGGAAAACAAACGCTTAAAACAGTCGCTAGAGAGGAGAGTGAGACTGCATTCATAAGAGCTAGTCAGTCCCGTCTTGAAACAAGTTTGACCATCACAGCTGATCTGGATCGTGGTTAGCATCATACTATTTCATCTATCTCAAGCTAATAAGGTCTAGCAAATGATTTTACCACCGAACTCACTTGATATAGTTTGCCTTCTTGTCCTCCTTCCAGTCTTTGTTGAGCTGGTGCACTTTACACGCCACATACCTCTGCTCCTTCAAGTCGAACGCCTTATGGACCTCACTGAAGCCACCCTTGCCCAAGAGCATCAGCAGCAGGTAGCGCTCATTAAGCACCGGATGGTTGTTGAACCTGGATTGGTCCTCGTTGTGGATACGTTTCAACTCCCTTAAACAATACCAGTGAGGACTCTGCTCACACTCACTGCTCACACTCACAACTGACCTAATATGAAGATTCCGCTCCCGCTCCAATTTCTCCATCTCGAGCTGCAAATCGGCGTCCTCCTTCTTCAAGGCATTCTGTCTCAGCTTTAGAATCTCATCCGCTTCGTAATACTCCTGCAACGTCAGGGAACCTGGAACGGCGTCCGGCTTGAGGAACCCGCTATCCGTCGTGGTGCCGTTGTGAAGGGCACTGGAATTATTCCGTTTCCTGCCGCCGCCCTCACTGTTCGACGGCCGTTTCTTCAGCAGCAGTTTCTTCTGCCGGTCGATCTCCTCCCGCTCGGCAGTGATCTCCTCCTGCCGCCTAAAATCCCCCACAAATTACTCACACAGTCGGTGGATGCGCCACCTTCAATCACTCACCTTGCCAGCTCTTGGAACGCGTGCCCGTCCGTCCAGTTTTCCTGAAAAGTGGCACCCACCCGCTGCGTCACGAACTGTCCCAATCTTAATCTATTCTGCATGCATTTCTGGCGCGCTTCTTTCTTTTCTATTGAGCTTTTCTCTTTTAGTAACTTTTTAACAACCTGCAAAAAACATTAAGGCCATTAGTTGCGGGTTTTGCGGAATGTTTGTGCAGTCGGTGTGTTCAAGTTTGGATGTTCACAACTTCTGTAGTTGTAGTAGTCGGGTTTATGCAGTGGATTGATCAACATTTTGAGCTGATGGCTTTGGAGGTTTGCAACTTTGCTTGTCTCCTGAGGAGCAGCAGAGTTCGAGTTCTATTGAAAAGGGCCCAACAACGGATTGGGTATTGATCACATGAACATTACTCTCTTTGGGGGTGAATTTTCGTGAGACTCAAAAGTCTTTCTTTGAAGGTGGAAAACGTTAAGGCTTTTAAGAATTGAAATCTGGTGATCCGGACGGCTTGGACACACCAACTCGCCTGGCGCGCTCTTCGCCGCTGATTACCTCAATGCATTTGTTGACCTGCTGTTTGTGTTGGTCGATGGCCTTTTGTTGCGTCGAAATCTGATGCCTCAGCTCTTCATTCGTCCGCGTCAGTTCTTCGATTTTATTATTCCGTACCTCCAGATCGGAGGACGCTTGCGTCTCGAACTCGGTGATCCGCTGACACGTTAATTCAGTCTGAAAGGGGAGAATGAGGGTTTGCGGCGGAATCGAAGTTGGTTAGCACCTACCTGTATAAATTTGCTAACCATACATAGGGGTGGCAACCTCGGATGAGGCTGCCGGGAAGAGGTGATGAAGTCGAAAGGCCCCGTCGTCACGGGCGAGGGAAGCCCCACTTGTTGCGGGGATGGAGGTAACTGGAAAAAAGTGGGCCGTTTTCAAGCTCCGCAGCGGCAAACTCTGGACGTCTGCTTACTAAAATTGACGCGGCTACTTACCATGGGACTTACCATAGGATAGGGTTGTTGTGGACTAGGACTTTTGGCACCGCCGTGCCGAATGGGACTGCTGCCCGAATGTTTAAAGTACTCGCTGATTTTCTTATCGGGCGGCGGGATGGGGATGCGGCCTCCCCCACCGCCCTTGACGACTCCCCCGCCAGCCAAGCCGCCCCCCGCGTCATCCGCTTTGCGTTTGCGCTTCCGTTCGGGGGCTCGCACAGTCTTCTCAGGCGTGTTGGGGTCCACTTCCTTGTCGCTGTGAGACGAACCTTTGGTGAAAACAATCATGCTATTAGTACCGAGAAGAAGAGGCATTTAGCGGCCGCCGCTGTGCGCCTGCCGCGCCGCTGAAAACAAGGAAAGGCACGGTCTTACTCATTTTTAGTACTACCACTTACATATCGGGAGGGTCAGACAAAGCCGGTTTGGGACTATGAGAGTGGGGCCTGATATGCAATGTGCACGAGGTCAAAATGCCTTTATTTCTAACTGCGTTTGCGGATCGAACACCTCCACTTGCCCAGTCGCTGGATTCGTTTTGTGACTTCACCACCACCGTCCACTTAGATCATTCGATGCGTCACGATCCCGGTTTTTCTTAATATAACCAGCTTTTGTTCGGACGCTCTTTGCAACGCATTTTCGGCACTATTTGAGTCCCTATCTAGTTAGAAATGAGGCAAACGGGCACCGCAATGAAGACACTTCGAGTCGATTTCATTCAGATTGTGATTGCACAGCGCGGCCAATCATACACGAGCAACGCCAAGTTACACAAATTAAAATATGTAATTGAAACAGGGGGGACTTTCACCGCACTAACAATCTATAAAATAATTTGCCGTTTGAATCGCATTACGAAAGCTTGAAACAAGAACTTGAGTCCCAGCTTAATTAGGCAACGAACAATCATTTTCATGGTTTCAATATTTCGATACTGTAATACTTTAAGCGTTGTTTTTACTTCGTTTGGTTTATTTTCTTCAGTAATCTGCGAGTGCAAATGTTGTATAAGTTTAAGAGGACCATTGACCACAAATCAAACGACAATGCTATCGATACTTCGCAAATATTACCGCTTAAATCTGGAGCGCAGCTCGCTTACATCGCTTGGTTCCCCAAAAAACAACCAGAAGCTTTATTCCGTTAAGTTAAACAAATATAGTTTACTTCATTCAGCAGCTTTATCTTCAATATGAAGTCGAATTCGTAAAGTTGCGCAATCCTCAAACATGTTTTGCAGCTTAAATATCAACAGTTTTTCGTTCGAGTCGGTTCAAGCTGAAATCAAATTGAACAAACGCGCCTAAATATCTCGGGTTTTTT
>NW_026018715.1:13926092-13930953 GCF_020466585.1 Dendroctonus ponderosae
TTTTTTTGGAACCGTTTTATAAACCTGAAAAAGTGGTTTGCGTCAGCACAGAATCGATGCGGCATCGTCGAGCGCTCTATCCAATTGCAGCAGTTCCAGTAACCATTCGTCAACGGAAAATATGTATAGTGGCGTGTTGCCTTGATTATTGTGTTTATCACTTTTCGTTTATAACAATTACTGTTCAGTTCTCCAGAATTCATAATCGTTCAGATATGGATCAGATAGTAATTCAGCATTTTTAGTCTAGAAGTATTTAGTTTTCTGACGTTCTGTAATAGACCTTAAGCAAAACGGATTTCTCTCATTAATAAACTTTATTTACTCAGTTTTTATTTATATATATATTTTATCTAGTTTATTATCAGTTCTTTTGTTCTTTAAGCAGGTACTTCTGACCCATGTTTTGTTTTTGATTTTAGGATATTTTGTTTTATCTAAGAGCTTTAGTTAAGAATTATTCTTTTAATACACTAAATCATTATTTGTCATTACCATTTCCACCATCATCATGGCGCATGTTTAATGAAAAATTTTAAAAGTAACCTGTTCCGTTTGGAACCTAATACCAACGTGAAACTGGAACGTTGTAACCTTGTTACAGAAAAATAACCGTTTGTCCCACCTCTACTGTGGATGGCAATTCAGGAAATTGGGGACTACAATTTGTATGCCTTTCAGTCATGAAGTAGGCCGAGGAACCTTGAATTGTACATTTGCAAAAAACGGCGACAAAAATCAACAAATCGAAAGAGTTTTTCAGGTGGATTTAGGGGACATTTTTGTGTTAAAATAACGACTTTCTTTGAATGYGCCACGAAAACCAGCCTTCTGGAAGCAAGAGAAAACTGCWGCGTTCCAAAATATCACAGTTTTCTAATAWTTTTGTAGCAAAATGGAAAACTACGGCCAAAAAAACTGGTGAATTCGGCATCCAGGTTTATTAGCTATTGGAAAATTCGAAGATAGAGTCGATTCCGTGGACAATTTCAGTGGTGGTTCGACAGGTAAAACATTTGAACGGAAAGCTTGCCACGATATTAGCCTGCCATTACCATATCAATTATTCCAACGTTGCCGCTGTGCCCGCGGTTGCCCTTTCTTTCATCGAGTCGGAAAACTATGAATCCGGCGACTTGCCAAACTTGCTTTTACATCGCGAAACAAAATCCAATCGGTATTGCACCTTTAGCCTACTTTGTTTTGTATTGTGCGGACTTGCCACGTAAATATTAAAATTTCTAGTGGCACATTTTTAGATCGGCTAGTAGAAAGGCGTGAGTGTGTGGCCTGATACGAGAAAACCATTTGGTCGAGTTTAGATATTGTTGTCGATTGACAATCATTATTATTACTACTACACAAATTGCCTCAATTGTTTGGTCGATTTGCGTGGATATGGCAAAATGCGCATTTTCACATTACCTGTGCTCATGTTGGAGTCTTGGCTATGGATGGATTGGGAAGTGTTTACTGTTGACTGCGGTGCCATCTGTATGTGAGATCCAGCTGACATCTGAAATTGAAAATTGAAAAAATTAGCAAATTGCACAAATTACTCAGGCAAAATTAGGGGTTTCACCGAAAAACCCGCCAAAGATTTGAAATATTTGACAAATGACATTCGGTTGAGAGTCGGCTAAAACAGTTGCCTTTATAGTAGAGGGGCCAATGTCATTGTCAGACGCTCAAGACAGTTGACAAAGAAAACGAGAAAACAACAAACCTTCTGTATGGGAGCTTGACCAGACCGAAATGCTTCGAACGCACCGACCAAGAACGCAGAATTCAATTAAATACATGAATACAATAAATTAAAATCGGCTCGTCCAAACAGCGCAACAATCAAGCTCAGTCTTCATTTTATTCGTCGACTTTTTCGATTCGAGAGGAAGTCGCAGGCTGAGTCGACGTTTTCAGGGCAGGTAATATCGTCAGACGTCGATGACGATTATTTTGCCTTGTTTCTCTCTCTTTCCTTATAATTGTGTGCGATCTTACTTTGCAGATTGAAAAATCGCAAATTCCAAACATGCTTGGATGCCTACTACTATTATACACACACACTGCAACCGAACCGACAGACTGCTGCCGCCCAATATACGGTACCCGATCTTTCTTACCTGGGCTCGACAAATAGTATTTAATTCACCTTCAGTTCTTCGCTACTTAATCAGCAATTCCGCGAGATGGCAATGCAGGCATCTATGGAAATTCGACAGACATTGACATGAGTTGTCAAACGCTGGCAAACAGGTTATCGAATCATTCGTTTTTCAATCATTTTTCCTTTGTTGCCCAACAAGCTGGAAGCATCGCAAAAAAGGGAAATCGTGGTCAAGTTGCAGCTTGCAAAGGTGAGTGTCTGAACCAGCTATTGGTGTTACAAATGCGTTGACTTCAATTTGGAAAAAGCTCACACAGACAAAACCACAATTTTAATAGCGCCTGAGACATCGAATTCTACCCATTTTTGCACTTAATCCCGAGTAAACCTAGTTGATCTTCAATCCATTTGCCCGGATACTGCACAGCCTCATTTTTGAAAACGTTGTACCTACTTAACACAGCCGAATCTCACCCAATATTAAACCGGCATTATTCCGCTGAAAACGCTAGAAAAATCAGCATAACGACGCGTTTTTTTCACCATGTGACTCCCCACAATCTATGTATTTATTGTGAATATCTGGCAATGGCCAAAGCAGCTTTTTTCAATGTTTCCAAGTCCAAGTCAATAAATAAATATTGCCGATAGTTTCGCTTAATGCTCACATTAAAGGATATTAAATATTCCATTGCAAAGCGCGCTAATAAAAATTCAAGGTTGCAAGTTCGGAACATTGCCGAAATTGTACCAGTATATCATATGCATAACATTATCTTCAAATGAATAGATTGAGCGGTAGAAGCAGCGAAAACCCGAAAATCTGCGTTTACTGTATCCACTTGGTTTCCGCACCCTAATATAGAATCGACATGAACGTACATACATACATCTCAAAGTCGCCCCGTAACCGTTTTAAAATACATATAAAACACTTTCTTAGCTTGTTAACCCAAGCATCTATAATGTGCCATACAAACAACAGTTGTTCTATAAATAACCAATCTATTAATAAAAATCAATGACTGTATCGCTGTTTCACTGAATATATGCCGGCATTATTTAATTTCAACCATTTCCCACACCTCAATTTTTACCTAGTAGGCCAGAAGATTTTTTTTGGTTCTGGTAACATTTAAAGCACAATCGGCCCTGAAAACAATGGAATGTTGGCAAAGTCACATATTAGCTTAGATCCCTTGATTTCTCGAGGTCGAGAAGTTGTTTCGCGAAAAGAACCACACATGAATCCCTTTCGAAAACGGATTTCTTCGGGAATTCTACCCGAATGCGATCCAAACGACCGCCCACCGACCTATAAATACACTTCAAGTCTAAAAATTGACCCGTAAACGAAAACTAAATAACTTATTGGTGTGTGTGTATACACCAACCTACTCAAACCGGCCAAAGTAACGACTAGACTTAAATACTGCCACGTCGTGGATGTGACTAAATCGGAATCAAACCTACATTATCATCGAGATGATTTCAATGGTAGTTACCATTGGCAGCGTCAGCTCCAACAACCACGTTCCTCACCAATGGAACTTCTTGAATCATTTTCACGTTTTTTGCTCGTTTGTATCAAGAATGCCAGTTCAAACTGACCAAAATCCCTACTCTCTCTCTCTAAGACAGACCTTTGGAACGATTTGCAAACGATTTTTTTTATTCACACTCGTCCAAACGTTTCAGACTATATTTTCTTGGAAAGTGCTAGAAAATGTTGAGGCTGAACTGTTTAATCGGAGCTTAGTATATTCAATCATTTTCCGCATTCGCCTGCAAACGGTTGCAGATCTACCAACCAAAACGTGATTAAAACACCTTTGTAAGACAATGAAAGCCGGAATAAACCGCACTAATCCAGAGAATTGAACGTGAAAAAACGCAAACTAGTCCATGTGGAAGACTCTGGCACTAAAAGAAACCAAATATTTATCACTGCTAAATCAAATCAAATTTAGGCGATTATCAGACAATACAGCTGTGGATAAATCTCTTAATAACCAATTACCTAAAGGAAAATGTTCTTTTAACTGTCTAATTATCGGGCAAATGAGAAAAAAATGTCATTTGCCTTGAGCTTAGGCAAAGTAGTGCATTACGCATTCACTAGGCACACTACCTGAATTGAATTGCAATTTTACCTATTTGTTGCTATTAAAATGTCTTTTCCGTAACAATTAACAAGTGTTTTGCTGTTATGTTTCTAATAAGTGCAAGGAAAAATTCATGATGCAATCACGCCTACTGTATTATTTTATTTAAATAACAAATTCCTTAGAAACTGCGTGTTTTAATGCTGCAGTTTGGCTCAGAATCCGCTAGACAGAACACATTTTATCTAGGAAACAGGTTGAAAAAAGTCAAGATTTATATTTCTGTCTTGCAAACGATGACTATTCGATCAAATTTCTCCATTTTCTGCGCGATAGGTGAAACTATACAAAAAGTGCGTATTTTAATGCTCTATCCGGCAATGAGAACTAGGGCTTTACAGCTCAACTCCTCTAAATATGAGTCAAAGTGTAAAAGCGGTTTTAAAATTTGAGTTAATTTCAAAATTTCGCATTTCGAAAACCAAAAAACTTTTCTCAATTGATGTTTTATATAGAAAAGTGCGTATTTTAATGCTCTATCCGGCAATGAGAACTGAGGCTTTACAGCTCAACTGGTTCTCTAAATATGATCCAAAGGCTAAAAACGGTTTTCAAGATCCGCGTTAATTCTACATTTTTTCGCATTTTG
>NW_026018715.1:13931952-13937342 GCF_020466585.1 Dendroctonus ponderosae
CAGCAAACTAAAGCGCATTTAGCAAAGAAGGAAACATCTAGGAAAAACATTGCACAAATACGAAACGCAAAAAGTCGCTATAAAGGAAAATAAATATAAAAAAAAAAACAGGAGAAATGCAAAAGGTTAAAAGGGACCAAGAACGGAAATTTCAAATGAAAAACATTCCTGCAGAATTTAAAATTGCCCATACTAAATGCTAACTAAAAAGTACAAATTGTATGACATCAAATTGTCCACCGACACTCCATTGACACAGTGTCAACTGCCATTTTTGACATATGACATCGACTGACACAACCCACCTTCACTTTACCATTTGTACAGTTGGCATTGTAGCAGATTGACGAGTTGGCCAAGAAGCCCAAAAGCAGAAGAACTCCGCTAAACGGCTTGGAGTTGGAGCAACAAAAAACCTTTGATCGACTCTGAAAGAAACCGGGATTTGTGTCGAATGCCCATATACGGGGGGCGAATATTTCCGCGATGCACATTCTGGCTGGTTAATTGTATCGTAAATACTGCGTGTTCGCTTATCCCGAGGCGACGCACAATAGAACCAAGCTGGCGATACTGGCGATGATCTCGACAAGGTAAGGCGGCCATTTTCCTCCTCTTGAACCTTAATTTATTGCACAAGTCGCTTATAGTAGTTACACTACACGGCATATTATGGCCGCCAGGGGTCGATAACCCACATTATTATTTAGCGTTCTATTTTATGTGTCTTGTGTATCTACACACCTGAGTGGTCGCGTTTCACCAACAACAACCAAACTTGTGGAAGAGTTTTATTGGCCGTTCTAAAAATGTCGCCGCTCATTATGCGTCCAAACGCCACGGAACGATTACATTTCAAATGCGATCTTTCGTTTGTCAGCGACTTTGCGTAAGAGCTATTAAAACACCGGGTTAACAGTACAGTTACATTATAGTTCCAAGTGATTTTGGAAGGTTTATCTTCCACTCGGGCGACCGAAGCAATCTGGAACGTAGTCGGGCGCATTAAGATTGCACTCGTACTGAGATCAACAGCTTTGTGGCTGTGACTAAGTTCGCTATTAACACAAACATCCTGCCTGAAGGGTTTGTTTGCTGGCGTTTCGCAAATATGAACCGGAAAAACTCACCAGTTTATATCGGGAACTCGCTAGTTAAAAAAAGGTTTGAATTTCGCAAGACAATGAAGTCTAAAAACAACCGCCAATCAGCGCCTCATTCGACTAAAAATACTGATTAAACAACGTATCTCGATTGTTCCTCTCTATTTATAGTGACTGAATAATTACAATATTTATGCGGATTCGTTTGCATCCTGCCCGCCACTTTAAGGGGGCTCAGAACAGCGGAATCAGAAATGGTGCTAATTGGAAGTTAGGCAGAGCCATCTACAACCATATTCCACGCCAATAATGGCGAATTGTTTATGGCATTTGCCGTTTCAATTAGTGCTCGCGCTCAGCTTTATTGCGCTGTTTATCGATGGTTTTAGTGATTATTTTCCTTAATTTCTGTAAATAGAGCTGGCAAACAACGCTTGATGTTATTATTTCAATTGTTCAACATCGCCGCTTTATTGGGTCAGGGAGCTGTTGGATGTGGCTAATCAGACACAAACCACGTCTGGACTAGGCCTAAGAACGAACAGTGAACAGTCTTGAACACCACAAGAAAACCAAATCACCTGAAAATGTCGCCGTGTTGAACCGTGAAGTTCAAATCGCCACTAAAACCCACCGGTATGAATCAGGGCGATTTAATCCTGCCAACTTTAGACTAAACAGGGTCCGCTAAAGAAAATCAAGGAGCTGGCGGGGCCATGGGGGTGAAAGGGGGTGTGCAATATTGATTATTCCAGATGTGCTTGCTGGTTGCACGGAACAGTCCCCGTTCAAAGGGCCAAAAGTATACGAGAATATTCCTTTGTTAGCATTGAAATTGTTGCCAACTTTACCGTTTTATCTTGGGAAGCGATTTGATTTAAATCGCCACCCGTAGGTCGTTTCCACTCGATTTTATTGTACTAGCAGTATTATTTCTTCGAAAGTTCCACATCAAACCAAGTAGTGAGCTTCGCCTATAATCAGTCAATTTCCCAGCGCCTCCACGCCTAGTAAGCTTCTGCAGGACTTCATCCAACAAGAACTTTATGGAAACATCATTGATCTTCGCTTCTCATTAACGATTGTTCAAACAACAATCCAAATCGCTCGCTCTCTGCCCACATTTATGGCATATCGCAAACAGTACCTACGTCATTCGTGGACGCTACCCAAGTTAAATATTCAATAAAATCGCTGCGAACGAAACAGGATGGAGGTTTTTTAAAAGCGATTCCTTAAAAGACCGTGTTGGATTATCGGTGGCCACGTTTCGCCGCCATGATAATTCTGTTTGTCTCGCATTGTTCATCGTTTTCATGTGAAGAAAACATGCGCCCTCTTGGTCTAATTGTCCGCATCACATTGAAGATGTTCGCGTTCTGTAAAGGTTTTCGGCAGTCAGTTCGAGGCATTTAAATGCCCCCATTAACGAATTGTCCTGATGTAACAAATAAACCTGATTAGTGTGGACAGCCTTGAAATTTGCATACGATTTTAGCGCAGAAATACTGAAGCAGATAAAACGAAAATAGACCAACGATAAGATTAAAATGAAATCGAGAAATTATTGGGATGGACAAAGCAAAGCGCCCATGTTTCTCACTCATGACGAAACGAACAAGGTGTCCTGATAACGACAGTTGAACTTACATCAACAAGGGTCTTCTTGTTTCGGCGGTAGATTTTGAATCGCCTTTTACGTGCGGATCTGATTTGCTTCCACGAAAAGCTTTTATCTAACTGTTCTTTCAAAGCCAATCTTGGCAGGGGTGTTGGTGACCTTGGATAAGCTACAGCCTACCTGAGCTATAGCGTCATCGTTTCGAGAATTCCTCTTTTTCTATTCTATTAACACAGGATGTCATACAATCGCCTCTAATCAGATGCAAGTCTTCGTAAGGAATAGTTGTGACTCTCATTTCAAAGAAAACTCGATTGATGCCAACCTCCGAATTGGTGTCAGTGGTAGGTATTTGTGAAGCTCTAAAAATAGCCAAATGGTTCAAAAATACGCATAATTTCAGTAATACAGCCATGAGTTGTCCGAAAATCCGATATTTTAAGGCACAGTCTCATTAGTTCATTAGTTGGATCGCAATCCAATTGGCGCATCGCATCCATGGTGCTCCAGAGAACTCCGAAACTCTTAAGCCAATGTTTGGACAGTTTGCCTCAAAAATTACTTGCCCTTTGAGTCCGTTTGAGTTAGACGGACAGTGAACCCCAACCCAAACTAACCCAGATACGTCACTTGTCACGTGTCAACTGTCAGCACCTTAGATAGTAGCTGTCAGTGCTCTAGACAGTAGCTGTCAATAACTAAGACAGCGGCTGTCCACAACTGTAGATTTAGAGGGAGGAGTAACGGAAACTTACCATTTGCACCTTTAACATTGTAACGAAGAAACAGTGAAAACTGAACCAGCCAATAGATGAGTTTCAATGTTCGCACGGCGCAAGCACTTTCATGGTAAGCCCCACAAAGACCTACGTAATGGACGATTAATGCGAACGACTATATGTAGGCACCGAAAACATGGTGGATTATGATTACGTCGTTTGATACACCCGACCAAACTACAAGCGATAAATATTTCGTCCCTCGTGAACGCGGCCAATGAATGCGAACCGATCGACGGATGTTTGAAAACGTCGGAAATTCGGGTACGTTTTAAGCGAAAAATCCGA
The DNA here is from genome assembly GCF_020466585.1 of Dendroctonus ponderosae. Lineage (NCBI taxonomy): Eukaryota > Metazoa > Arthropoda > Insecta > Coleoptera > Curculionidae > Dendroctonus > Dendroctonus ponderosae. Next base: position 13,935,744 of record NW_026018715.1, read on the forward strand.
TCGATTCGACACACACACACATATACAGACAACAGCCAAAATGGCGTCAATAAAAGAACGAAAGACACGGATACACCGGAAAGGAACTAAGAAAACTGAATTATCGTAAGTATATAGTTGTTGAGACGAGGAAAGGCGAAATTCCGACCATTAGGGACGTGCTCGCTTATCGATATCAACGCCCAGGTAATTACTATCGGAGTAATTAACCTGGGCTAATGGCCAGTGCATGGTTTCATTGAGTTGCASAGTTTAGAGGCSCTTTAGTTAGTGAAACGGGGTTTYGCCTTCTACCATCAGGSTCTACATGGTCTTCAAAAACTAGAATTTATCGAAATGTAGTTGGYTTTTCRCTCGTTRAAAWACACTTGAATTGAAGTGGTTGAAAAAATTAGCTCGAGTTTTCTTTGTAAAAGTTCAATWTTTGAGTATTTTTTTTGTTCAAAATTTCGGAAATGTTCCTCAAAATGGAAAAAAACCTCCAGCAGATCGCTGTTGCCAAAAAAAACTGCATTTTGGTCTCCTTGAATCAATGGCGTGCTCGGATTTGCTSCATCGTCATGGGTTTYGRAAWATTTGAGGTTTTTTGGAWTATTGACTCTTGGAGAMTCCCTGGATGRATKGAGCTGCGCTTATRGGGAATGAAATTTYAGACCTCTATAGCCCCTCGAGATTTCCACTAAATGCTCTTACTTTCACACGTAATGCTACTTTTTTCCAGCATTTTCTCTTAAATTATCTATTGATGGTTCGTGCAAAAAAATCTGCAAAAGGAAAAAATKAAATGTGAAATTGCACCCAAAAACTCCCAAACGTTAGGACTATAAAATTTGGTRWATTTTTTAAYTTAAATTTCGAATTTTTYCCTTTGCATACGCTCTCATCGAGGTTCAAATGCTTTGTAAAGTGCTTCTGATTAGTACTCTAAAGCCTGAAGACGGCTTATTTTCGGAACTCTGCACTGTTCGCCAGGTCAAAAAAGGGACAAATTTCGGAAATTTTCACCCAAAGAAATGTTTCAGTACTTTGGTGCTTAGATTGGTTTTGATATAAAGTCGAMACCATCTTTTTACGTTTTTTTGACTCGTTTCATCCAAGGGCGAACTCTRATTTTTTCAYCAARTTTTCTTCTTAAGATCGTTGTTTTTCGACACTTGACGTTTTCGGCATTTTCYCGAAAACTATTTATTGACGGCTTTTGGAAAAAAATCACTAGGAAGCTTTTAATTTGTTGGACTTTTATCAAGAGATCAAGTTTTCTCGCTTAGAAGTTTCGCTTACAAGAAGAAAAATTTTAATTTTTGGCACACCTGTTGTAACAAGTTGCAACTGTTTCCGTTTTCCTTCAAATAAATTGCAAAATTTCGGAAAATTTCCCGCAAGGTCGATCCTAGAGAAAAAGCATGTACCAGGTTTTTGGTACATTTTGGCCCTACTTTCTCTATTGGCTTGCTCAGATTGTTTCCTACGCTTTCCGTTTTGGAAGTACAGTAAAGTCCGCTTATAATGAATGGAAAAACAAAAACGCAAGGTTTCACTAAATGAAAAGTACGAAATTATTAACAAAATAAAAAGTGGAGTAGAGCAGAGTGACATTTG
>NW_026018715.1:13938341-13944050 GCF_020466585.1 Dendroctonus ponderosae
GACAAGCGCGTGAATTGTTGCAATTCCTGTACAAATCTCGAACTCTTTGTCCGCATCAAAAAAGTAATTTGTTTTAAACACTGCAAACTTTGCTCGACACAATTGAGATCGTGATCCGAAGCACTCGGTACTCGATATCGATAAGTCCATTCTTAGCGAACAGCTGTTCGTTGAGATAATCGGGCAAACACGGCGGCAACGTTGCCGGTTGACTCGGTGAATTTTCATGGTTAATAAAACGTAAATAAACTGTAATAATGATTATCTCGGGTTTTTGCTTCGCACGTCGGCCGCGGCTCCAATGGAAAGTATAACAGCGTGCCACGATGGTGCAGCCGACCGCGACGTAATCAGGTGAATATGGCCAAAGAGTTTCTAATCTTTATCAGTCTTAAATGATTTTTTTTAGTGGGACGGCGATCTTAGAACTGTTGCGTAGAAATGCCGGGGGATGAGATCCGAAAGAACCCATGAAAAAAGCGCGCTTTGTTAGAGCCGGAACACCTGCGCCTTGAGAAGGGTCGGTTTCATTCCCACCCTACTTTCAGTTACTTGATTGCGCCAACGCTTTACCTTAACGTATCAGCGGTCGAGTTGATGAACAAGAGCCGAACGAAAGGTGCAACCAACTATCGGTTTCAATATTCGATAATCGTGGCAACGACCAGGATTATTTCGGTCTTCCATGTTTCACTCACTCGCAGGTAAGCGAGAAGAAAATAAAACCCGTTTTGTTCACATACGGACTTATATTTAGCCACTGTTAAATCACGTGTCGGCCTAACCGAATCCTAATTGGTAAATCGAAATCTACAGGCCGCTTTCATTGTTCTTTTACTTCTCATTTTCTTTTAATTATTGCCCCAGTTAACGACTGATGGTTTCAAGCGGAGGGAGCTTCGTGCTTTTGACTGTAAAAGGATCATTCGCGCTCCATCCCGCCTAGATCCACCAAACTGTCCCGTTTCAGTCCAGTTTTTTTCAATAATATGTTCTCATTCTGAACGTTGCGCTTTGGCAACATCACCAAAACGGGAATAGCCGTGGGAGCGGTGGCAACGCCGCTTCATGCAAACTTTGCAACTTGACCTACTGTAGCACTCATCGATCTCACTGTGCCAGACGATCTGGATCTGGAAGCCGTGTACTTTCCAGATTGTTTTCCGCTGCGCCATTGACGGCTGTCGAATGACGGACAGCGCGAGCTCTGATTGGCTCAGACCCACATCTACTTAGATCATCACTCGCTCCGAGTGCTTTGATAGAAAGAACCGAAAACTTGAAACTGTATGGGCCAAGCGGAAAAAATGAAACATTATGCACAATACATTAATTCGCCTCAGTGTGACTGTATTTTAACATTTACAGGAACTGTTTAGTTGGCAAGGTCTCCCAAAGGCCAACATCGAGTGTGCGAATGAGTTTTGCAATCCCCAATAGGACTAAACAGAATGCAGAAAAATACGCGTCTCAACGATTCATTTGTCCTCTGTTTGGCCACTGAAGGAGTGTGCGTTTCAGCTCCTTGACTGCCTTTCAGCACGCAACAGTGTTTTTTTGTCCGTGTTTTCACTTGTGGAGTATTTGTTTTATACGAGTCGAACCGGCAAAGCGCAATAAGCAGCACGGCTATTTTAGGCCTGAATCAGGTATGTAAATGGAACCGGTTCTACTTGCCCACAATTCACATGTGACGCTTCTATTGGCTTAGACCTCAAATCTGAGAAGGGCTGGATCGAACCTAGAAGGCTGCAATTTGAGCGTTCGTGACGACGTTGCATAAAGCGGGCCGAATAAAATGGGCAAACTACTTACTGTCTACTACAACGGCGCAGGATTGGACAAAATGGGGGAAAAAATGACCCAAAGTTGTACTGAATTTTTAGGTGTTGGCGCAAATAGCTAGGTGCGCCAACCGAACGCACCGGCGCAGTGACTCAGTTCCCTTGCTGGGAAAATGTTGATCGACTCTTTTTACTTGTTTTTAGATCTATTTTAAGGGACGTTTATTAATATTTTTAAAATTTCATCAAAACTTTCCAGTTTTAGTCAAGTTACTCTGTCTTTTAAAGGCTCAATTTTCTAGTTTCACTTAAAAATGCTGACATCTTAAGGGATTTTCCGCGAAAATTATGAAATAAAAATGGTCCTTAATGGATTTCTCGAATATTTTTGCCCGTTCGCTAAATAAAAGCGGGTTTGAAGTTCTTTTGCTTCTATTTTTGCGAGGTTAGGAATTTGTAACTGAACGAACGCAACTGACAAAACAGAGTTCTTAAGATGCTCATCGAAAATGTCAGAATTATTCTTCCGGTGGGCCAAAAGTTTTCGAGGTTAGAAAATGCGGTTCAACCCTGAAAGGACTCGAAACGCTCTTGCAAAATGATTCTTAGGATTAATCGGATATTTTTGCCCGTTCGTTAAATATTAGCGGGTTTGAAGTTCTTTTGCTTCTATTTTTGCGAGGTTAGGAATTTGTAACTGAACGAACGCAACTGACAAAACAGAGTTCTTAAGATGCTCCATCGAAAATGTCAGAATTGTTTTTCCGGCGGGTCAAACGTTTTCGAGGTTAGAAAATGTGGTTCAACCCTGAAAGAACTCAAAACGCTCTTGCAAAATTATTTGTAGGATTCATCGGATATTTTTCTCCGTTTCCCAGAGTTAACGATTTTCAATTCATGTTTGCTTCTATCTTTTTTGAGGTTGGGAATTTTATGATTTCGGCGTTAGGGGTGAACTGAAGAAGTGAAAACTGGTTCTAGAGACACTCTATCGGAAAATATCATTATGACTGAAGAGGCAAACGTGTCGTCTGAGTCCTTTCGATTTTTAGTTTTCGCTTGTTTTATCTCAAAGAACTTATTTTATGAAAAATTCCTGGATGATCCATAAATTAAGCCAAAAAACACTCACAAAGTTTGGATATCAAATTTCGAGCGACGTTGCCAAACTGCGCAAAACGTTTCAAGTTAATGAAAATTGTTTCCTTGGATACCAAGAATGTAGATTCAATTTGAGTCGGTTTAGATTATTCAGGTCTTTTCAGGTTTTTTTTAACTTATTGGTTATTTTTTTGGTTTCATTAAAAATTCACTTCAAATACAGGATGCTTCAAAATTGGCGTCATTCCTTTTAAGGGGTGATAGAGGCTCACTTGGGGAGTACGAGAAAAATATTGAACATTTTTTTTTTCGAAAATTTCTAGAAGGTATTAACAGTTGAAGATCAAATTTCAACTTTGTTATTAAGCATTATTTAGAAATTGCTCCATGTTTAATTGGTAGCATATTGAAATACTTAAGCATTCAAAAAGAAAAATTACGATCTTTGCTTCAAATTAGGAAAATTCTTGATATCAAAAAAGTTCTCTTCTACAATTTTTTGATGAAAAGGCACAGCGGCAATGATGTTTTTTGTCATTAACAGATAGTTACAAGTGGATAGCCCTTGTCAATAATAACAATAATTTGTCAAACTGTGACTTAAATAATTACGAAGCAACAGGTATTTGCGCAATGTTAATTAGGCAGATAACCTTGAAAAACATTGCTGCCGTATTTCTGATATAATTTTTTGCAAATTTCTCAGTTTTTAATAACAATTAATTTATTTTACTATCTTTCCTGTACTCATATAACAGCGCCAGACAACACCTCCAGAGGAATGACGCCAATTTTGAATCACCCTGTATGCTAACACCAACAAACTAACTGAAAAGAAGACAAACGGCAAACATACGTGGCAACACCCCCTTGTGTTGATTTCCCGAAAGAGACAAATAATCCGCCCTCTGACTATCGATGCGCTAGATAACCTCAATCAGTTGGCGACGTGGCGAAAAACACAAAAATTATGCGGCTTAGCGACAATTTTGCCTGTGGAATTATAAATTGTTGATGCCCTAAACACGATTTAGCAGCCAATAGCACCGGACAATCTCATTTTCGTGCATAAATAAGTGGTCTTGGAAACGCGAATTTCAAAAGTCCATTTTTTCGCCCAAGATGCTTAATTTGAAGCGCTCTTTAAGGTAAAAAAAGAAAAATTCGGACACGATCACCTTTTTGAACGTGCAAAGCGGCCCAAAACTCAATAGATCTGTGCCTCGATCTCTTCGAAACTGCGTCAATAATTTCATGTTCACTTTCGAGCAAACCCAACATAAAAAGTCGACTGCTTTCGATCCGTCGTCGTCCCGTTATCTCGCTTGATGCCGCACGGTGAAAAAGAATCGTCGGCTCCTACCTGAGGCCCTTCGCAGGTCCAATTAAATCGCTGGCAATATTGCTGGACGAGGAGCGCTTGAAACAGGCTACACGCCATTCTCTCCCTCTAGTGCGCCAACACTCATGTTCAAACAACAAACACTCTCCTCCGGGCGCTGCCAACGACTTTTTTCGAATTATCAGCCACAATCCCGACAGTTCGCATGTTCGCCAATCCGATCGGGCACCACCGCACTGCACCAAGGCAGACCTTGCAATGCCATTCATCGAGGACGCCGCAGCCATCAGCTGGGACCCGAGCACTGTTGCCGCTTCTTCCACCGCTCTTTTTTTCGCCCGATTACATGATTAATTTGGAACAAATCCGCAGCAGTAGCGTACGTGTTCCGGAAGGGCGCCGCTATTGGCCGGAAACGACGTGTTTTTTCTTTTTATTACTCAGGCGGACGCGGACTTAAGCAAGTTGCCAACAACAATTGGCAAAAAAATTCAAACACCAACATCAAGGCCCAAACTCAAAAAAGTGTTGCGATAACTCACCAAATCGCGCCCATATAGAAAATGCCGAACGAATTGCGCCCACAATCCGGCAACGTGGCAAGGTATTCCAATTATCACAAGCGCATGCCAAATCTCTCACGAGACGACGCACTTCGGAATGCCAACAGCTGCCGCTTTTATTGCCGCTCCGCTTATCCGATTCGATTCACCACTCTACTCGTTGGGCGTCGTGATAAACGTGCAGCTCACTCGATTGCCGCTCCGACAGACTACGAAAACAGTTGACGGTCGGCGACTAAGCGGAGCAATCGCAGGAGGCGATGACCGCTCGCTTGGAAAACGTTCACTTTCGATGCGTTGTTGCGGCACTCGGCCGACCGCGATCGACACGGGAAACAAAGCACGGCCGTGTCGTTTGTTGGAAGACATCGCGCGCCGGATTTTAGCTGAATGGAAGCAGAAATTCACCACGAAAGATAGTTTTTAGTCGAATTTATCAAAAACTGATCTTGCGATCAGAAGCACTTTTCTTTAGTACTCATTTGTTTTGACATTTGATGTGACAAATTGAACTTGTATGTCATAATATGTTTCATTAAAACGTCACCGACATGTTTTTTTAATGGATTACGAAGATTTATCGACAACTATTGATGCTAATTTCAAGTTTACTTGCACTTTGCAAATGATTACTTTGTACAAGTTCAGCCGTTAAGCCGTTTTAATGGCCCATTTTTCTGGGTTCGCCGATGTTGCCACACGCAAAATATGCAACCGATACAAACACCCCGCAGTGACAGCAGCTTTTGCAAGGTTGGAAGTTGGCATTGAATTTTGGACAGAAGCGGCTAATTGTAGCCCCCTTGGAATACAACGTTGCCAGTATCTAATGTTATGTCAGGTATCGTGTCAAGTGTCAAATCTTAAAAAGGTGACGTTAGAACTGTTAAAAGTGGGAAGTGAAGTGGTTTGGTTTATG
>NW_026018715.1:13944100-13947751 GCF_020466585.1 Dendroctonus ponderosae
CTATTTCCAATGTTTGCAGTATTTGTCAAAAAAGCTTTTCAACACAGGGAAATCTCAATAAACATTATCGTACAAATCATGGTACCCAGTGAATAAACTAAAACTGTGTTCGATTTTCTTTATAATTGTTATTCATACAGGGTGTTCCGTAAATATGTTAAAATATTTTAGCAGCGTGTTCTCCTAGTCATTTTAGAGCGGGACCTTCCTGAGAACTTTTTTAATTTGAGGTCCTATTTTTGAGATTTTGATCTCCAAAATGGCGAAAAATATTAGTTTTTGTTGTTTTTCTGTAAAACGGTTAAACATTGGGAACTTAAATGTTGGTACACATTATAAGATAATTGAAAGCCATTGTATGGTAGTGTTTTGTAGTTCAGATTACTTTTATACAGGGTAGACATGTGGAACTCCTACTTTTGTTCAGAACTTTTTTGTGTACACTTAAACTTTTATCAACATAATTTTTTTAATTACTACAAGTTATTTATCAATTTTTTATCTCTTATTGTTTTTTTTTAATGGCACTAGTTTGCCCGCAAAAAAATTAAATTGTTTCGGCTTCATCAAAACTTTCCAGGCCGTTGGATTGCTAGAGGTCAAGAAGCTCCTATAAACTCGCCTCCTAGATCTCCCGATTTAAAAGCGCTTGATTTTTACTTCTGGGACCATTTAAAAAGTATGGTATATTCACCAGAAGTGAATACAATCGAAGAACTTTAGGAAAGAATTTTTAAATTTAATTTTGTTTGTTTATATCGTTGCGTAAATTGTGACTATGTTTTTATTTAAGTAAAATTTATTCAAACTATAATGTATATTATTTTAATTAATTTTCTTAAAAGTCTTTCAACATTAGAAATCTTAAACTGATTTTTGGTAGACATTTTAAATCGGAAATAATTTATTTTACCGATATCTTAAATAACTCGGTTAATATATAATAATATCTTTCTCATTTTCTCTCGCTCTCTTTCTATAATAACGCTTCAAATCAGCTGAAATCTAGCAACAATGTATTCCAAGGGGGCTACAATTAGCCGCTCCTTTTTGGACACTCATTGCTGCACTTGTAAACGTCATTACACACGTCAAAATGCTACATTCAACACATTTTTTTGATATGAAAGCGAAGCCTTTGAATTTTGGCTAATCTTATTTATTATAACTGATTATTCGTATTATGCCAGTTGAATAAAAATATTATTCGATTCGAGGGCGAAAATCCCCTTTTCGAACCACAAAACCCGAGACGAAGTCGACGCTTTCGCTCTTATCGAAAACGACTATTTTCCAATGCAGTGGAAATTTGCGGAAATCGGGAACGAACATGAACAACAATTAAAAAAAAAAGACGCCACTGATCAATATTGAACTATCATGTCTACTTACGTCACTTATAGTCGGATCTGTCACACTGGGAAGCTCTTTAGGGACACTCACCTGAAACAAATGAACACAGCTTAGTAAGTTAAATGCATTCATCCCACATTAATGTTTCAGTAGTAATTCATCCAAACTCCGTTTTTCTCGCGTCATCTTTACTGCAAACTGCTTGTTGAACAAGCAAAAGATCCCTTTGATGTTTGCACCCAAGACGAGTTATTTTTTTGCAAATCCGGCAACATGGCAGCGTGAGGAAGTCGCGCGCACCAGTCCATGACCCGCGCACTGCTTTCGCACCGGCTGTTTGGGCGGGCGGGCGGCTGAACGACGTCCGTCGACGTAACAGGCGACGTCGCCGTCGCTAATGTCGGTCGGGTGCGCGAAGCAGTGTTTGAAAGTTCAACGCTCGCCTTGCTATGCGACTGGAAAACGCCGCCGTGTTGCCACACTGGCGCGATTATCCCCGTGCTGACGACTGTCGAGTTAACAATAAATTGGTTGTTAACCCATCAGTTGCCGACACAATTCCGGTGCACTACCAGCAGCAAAAGCCCCCCATGGGTCCAGCAACATACCAACGCTAGGACAGAGGCACCGGCGTCCGCTGGCAGTTTTCGGGTTGACTCGCTAATTTTCCCGCAATCCGGCAACGTTGAGTGCCACTTATCGCACTTACACGGTGACGCGGTGCTTGTCTTGGGCCTTCAACGGGTTACGTTTACACACAAAACAACAGAAGTGGCCCGATTTCCATAGCCCGCCGAGAATCTCTTCTCTCGGGCAATAAGAGGCGGCCTAACGGGGCAACGTTGCCGCTTTGCCCGATTTTACTGAGAAACACCGCCCACCGTTTTCATACCTGTGTAGACTTTGTTGTTCAATTCAACACGGGGTCATCTGATAACGAATTTTGTAAAGCGGATAAATCTTTGAATGGAAATGCTTTTTCACTAAAAAAAACGCAGTTTGGCGTGCAAAAACGATTCTGTAAAGCCTGAACCGCAGGAGAACAGTCGGTGCCGCCGGTATCATTTCCATTGGAATGCTCGATGATTTCGCAAAGCCTCCTTTGACTCCTCCGTCTTTCTTTGTCTCTCATTACCATGTAGGTATACTGCCCTTGCACTGGGCCGTGCTTATTGGACAAAGGCAGTGGCAGCCATATTGTGTCATTGCTCTTTTCAGCACGTTACGCGCCTCAGACACAATCTCGACTTTGATGATGATCGTCGCGGCATTAAGCAAACCAAACAGCCACCTACTCGATTCCGAAAATACATTTATCTACATCGATCCGATGTGGAAAGTACGTTTTTTCCGGCTTTCCATGGAGTGGGCGGGGTGGGGGCCGAATCTAGAACGAGAAGCGTGTGTTGCTACTTACCCTAGCACCCAAGAAGCGCGCCTCTAATAGTTCCTGTTTCCGGGGGTCGAGCGCCGCTTGGAAGTGTTCCATCTTCACTCCAGCGCCTGGAAAAAAGCGACCGTCATGAGGTTCAGTTACCTCACTAAACGAACTATCGAGCAACACTACTTACTAACAGAGATAACACATAATAAGGATGAGAGAGGCTTGTTAATGCGGTGTAACTGCTAACACTCCATTCGGCTCGAAGGACCAAATTTAACGGGCAACATCTCAACTTTAACGAGAGAGGACTTAAGGACGACTTTTTTATTCAATCGGTTATCTGAGGTGGCTACCAGGCTGTGGCTTTTATATACAGGGCGCGATGGAAGGTGCGTTAGACTTTTAAGGAGAATGTGCACGGAAAACTTGCCCCAAACACCGCAATTTTGAAAATTCGGAGGCTCCTTAGGCCAAAAGCAGTGAAAAACTGGCTTGTAAAAAAATAAAATTTCGTTGAATATCGTCATAAAGAAACATGACAAATATATCACTACTCGCGCGTTCAACTACCGATGGGGGCGCTGCGAAGCGTAACTAATCAGAAAGTGTCAAATGGCCTTTGGAATTTTTGATTTTGAATTTACAGGGTGTCTCATTTAAAACACCCCAGTCATTGGTACTTACTACTATCCACGATCTGCTTACTTAGTTGCACAAATTTGTGCCCTGGACGTGAATCACCCTGTATACAATCCCCCATTAGTTCATTTAATCTAAGGGTATACCGGGTGATTCAAAATTGGCGTCATTCCTTTTAAGGGGTGATGGAGGCTCACTTGGGGAGTACGAGAAAAATATCGAAAATTTCTAGAAGATATTAACAGTTGAAGATCGAATTTCCACTTTGTTATTAA
>NW_026018715.1:13947817-13958595 GCF_020466585.1 Dendroctonus ponderosae
TCTTAACAATAATTTGTCAAACTGTGACTTACTTTGAATTTCCTTTCACGAATTTGCGGATATGCGATTAGTTCAGGGGAAATGCTACAGTAACAGTAGCAGAAGCTGAAAGAACTCACGCCAGGAAGATAGTTGGATGTTCGGGTTCCAGACACAGAGGAACAAGTATTGGACATAATCGAATCAGGGCCTTCCAGGGGCCACTCAGCGCACAATAACTGACACTTTCCCAAACATCAAATAAATACCGAGGAAGGGCTACATTCCTGCCACGTTTGTACGATACACACAGCACAAGGAGATACAAATGGAGCAGGAGTTAATGAACTGAATACGAGAAGCTGCTTGATAAGAGCGGATAATAAGGAGATTACACAGGCACTAGCTTGTTTGGAGTTAACCATTCAAATGTTTGGTGTTGTATGGTTTCTTTATAAACACCAATATTCGAGGTTATGAGAGCAGGTTGACATGTCGTTATTGTCAGTCTGTATAATCCCATGGTTATCGGAGTTTTAAATAATTACGGAGCCACAGGTATTTGCGCAATGTTAATTAGGCAGATTACCTTGAAAAACACTGCTGCCGTATTTCTGATATAGTTTTTTGCAAATTTCTCAGTTTTCAATAACAATTAATTTATTTTACTATTTTTTCTGTACTCCTATAACAGCTCCAGACAACACCTCCAGATGAATGTCGCCAATTTTGAATCACCCAGTATTGTTTTGCTCGGCAGCCTTAGGCGCTGTAAGAGTATGATAACGTGGACAAACAAACGAAGGAAAAAAAACAGACGAATGATTTCATCTGGCCGGATATGGCTCTTGAATTTGAATGCCGGCAGGGTGTTGGCCATGCAGAGACGCCGGAACTTTTTCAATTTTCAGTGGCTCCATCTGGAAGCCGTAATTGCCGGGGATCAGGCCGCCGCCCCTACACCCCCCAACCAGTGCTCCCGCTCGCCCCCCGGGATTCGGAACGGGGGTAGGGACTTGACGAGGCGCGGGGGTGGCGAAAAACCACCCCCTGAACCCGATCAATGTTGACACGGCACGCTAGATTGCCCCGTGACGTCATCTTCAAGCAATATTGTATGTGTGTAGTGCAGAAAACGGACCTACTTCCGGCCGGTTTGACAAACTTTTAATCGCATGGGGCCTTTTAGGCTTGCTCCTCCCCCCTAAAGAAGTGTTAACCAAAGCTCCAAATTAGCGTCGATCAGGGAATATATTCCAGGCGCCAATTAAAAACAAAGAGAGACGCATTAACACTCCCCTCATAAAACCATAATATCCGTGGCGCGAGCGGCTTTTGCCCCTTGGGGAGCGAAATGTGGAGCAACCTGTCGGCCCTACAACGACACAGCCCGAGGGCGTCCCGACGGCACTCAGCCACAAAGAAGCTTCGGGCCCTTTTTTTCCCTTAAACGTTGCGCCGATAATGACTCAACCAGTTGTTTCTGTGCTGATTATTATAGGTTCCGCAGCCCCATGCGCCGCTATAAATAACTGAGAGGCTACCGATGTATTTTTCAAACAAATTACTATCAATTTCCCACAGACACACGAGAATATCCCGATGGCGACTTATGAAGAGCGGGGAGGGATGGAGCAGGTATCATTATTTCAACCCGCCTGGCTGCGTTTGCAATTTCGCTTCTATCGATCCTCTCTAAATGGCTTAGGTAAAATTGCTGGGGTTTTCGCGTTTGGACATTGGTAGCATCACAGAAGTTCTTGGCATGTGCATCTAGCCGAGTTAGATGGACGAATGGCCGCAAACGCATTTGCATGCCGGAAAACCATACCCTTGAAAGCTTGTTTGGTAGCCTATTGATTGTTTGCGGTCGCAAACAAGAGGGGGCAGAGGGCACTTGAAGCGACCTTTTCACAACTCTCATCTTGGATATTCTTTGTCACGATCTTGTTACGTGGCTGCTGCTCGACTGCGGTCGTTTGCCCTCGAACCTGACTCTATGCGCCATTTTAAGAAAGCAATAATCGATCGCAGCTAACTAATTCCATACATAGATGCCAATTATTCGAGTTTCTTTCCACGGTTCATCGTTCGAAATCGCCATCTGCACAATCTGCTCATCATTTTACTTGCATTGTTTCCCTCGGAACCGCTGCTGCGGTTCTTTGGCAGCCAGCACCTTACAGATTGGCGACGAGCTGAAAGTAGGAAAAAGCAATCCTCTAATCCTCCATTCAGGAGTTTATCAAGTTGAAGAGATCCCTTCTTTCCTCATTATACGCCCTGCCGTTTATTCTGCGTTGCAAGAAGCAAGGTCAAGCGCCGCCGACGTCGACGTAGGCGCCGCGCCGCGCAAAACGAATCGAGGACGCCGGGATTCGATGACAAAGCGGGATCGATTTTGCTCCATTTCGCTGTGATGTGCCGTTTATCCGCCTTCTCTTGCGTTGCACTGAACAAACCGAGTTTAACACCGTTGGTCGGGAATAGTTGTCATTTCTACAGCTGCTCCAGCGGCGTAACCAGCCGATTTTCACACGAAAACTGCCCCCTTTTCTGAGGCGCCTCACTCTTTCAACTGACAACCACTGGAATGACATCTAAATCGTTTGCTCTTTTGCGACATTGTCACTGTCTTACTTGCTTAGACGTCAATCAAAGTCAGTCGATCTTAGCTAATAGTGACGCGGCAGTAATAATAACATTTGACTAAAAAGAGCCCAGACAATTTTTTTTTTAAAACGCGAAAACGATAGGCTGGATTTTAATTTAACCGAGTTCATCCGCTTTGGCACAAGAACTACCACAACTCTTTTTTGAGTTAATGCACTAATTCTTTTTGAACATTTTGCGCTTTTGCGCCAAAATGAATTCGCAGTATCCGTTTGACGTCCTCTGTATAGTCGGACTTTTCCAACACAGGAAACACAGAAGCGGCTAATTGTAGCCCCCTGGGAATACAACGTTGCCAGTATCTAATGTTATGTCAGGTATCGTGTCAAGTGTCAAATCTTAAAAAGGTGACGTTAGAACTGTTAAAAGTGGGAAGTGAAGTGGTTTGGTTTATGACTGACCACCTTTTGACTTGAATGTGTCGAAGTAGTATCAGTGTTCTGTCGTAATAACGTACAAAAAATAACTTTTATATCATTTTATATCATTAGTTATATCTATTTCCTATGTTTGTCAAAAAAGCTTTTCAACACAGGGAAACCTCAATAAACACTATCGTACAAATCATGGTACCCCAGTGAATAAACTAAAATTGTGTTTGATTTTCTTTATAATTGTTATTTATACATGGTGTTCCGTAAATATGTTAAAATATTTTAGCAGCGTGTTCTCCTAGTCATTTTAGAGGGGGGTCTTCGTGAGAACTTTTTTAATTTGTGGTCTCATTTTTGAGATATTTGATCTCCAAAATGGCGAAAAATATTAGTTTTTGTTGTTTTTCTTTAAAACTGTTAAACATTGGGAACTTAAATTTTGGTACACATTATAAGATAATTGAAAGCCATTGTATAGTAGTGTTTTGTAGTTCAGTTTACTTTTATACAGGTTAGACATGTGGAACTCCTACTTTTGTCTTGTTCAGAACTTTTTTGTGTGCACTTAAACTTTTATCAACATAATTTTTTTAATTACCACAAGTTATTTGTCAATTTTTTATCTCTTATTGTTTTTTCTTAATGGCACTAGTGTGCCCGCAAAAAAATTAAATCGTTTCGGCTTAATCAAAACTTTCCAGGCCGTTGGATTGCTAGAGGTGAAGAAGCTCCTATAAACTCGCCTCCCTAGATCTCCCGATTTAAACGCGCTTGATTTTTACTTCTGGGACCATTTAAAAAGTATGGTATATTCACCAGAAGTGAATACAATCGAAGTACCTTAGGAAATAATTTTTAATATTTCTAACGAAATAAGAACTTTACGGTCTGAAAATTTTAATTTCATTAAAAGACTGTTGTTAATAATAGCTAATAATGCTAATAAAACAATATACATTAGAATGGTTATTTAAATTAAATTTTGTTTGTTTATATCGTTGCGCATATTGTTACCATGTTTTTATTTAAGTAAAATTTATTCAAACTATAATGTATATTATTTTAATTATTCTTTTTCTAATTCTTTCAACATTAGAAATCTTCAACTGATTTTTGGCAGACATTTTAAATCGGAAATAATTTATTTTATCGATATCTTAAATAACTCTGTAAACATATAATAATATCTTTGTCATTTTCTCTCGCTCTCTTTCTATAATAACGCCTCAAGTCAGCTGAAATCTGGCAACGATGTATTCCAAGGGGTTGATGAGCGACTTTAGACCACTGACAGACGTCATTTAATCGCCCGCATCACGTTACAAACGCTCAAATCATTGACTGATTTTGAACGAAGATTAAAAACTGACTGTCACTATCAGTTAGACATAAAAACAAAAATATACCAAGATAATTTTCAAGAATTCCATGTTTTTGGGTGCGCGGTTACAGTTTTCTTACTAGTATTTTTTGGGAAAGTGTGGTTTTAGACCAGTTTTCCACTAACTTAAGATCTACGTGAACCAAAGATCTATAATTCGAGCTTATTGTTCACAGTGCACGCTAGAAGCTGATGTTCTCGACAACTAACCCAATACTTTCTCAACCCCTTTTTTGCTTTGTAGGAGTCGAGTAGTTCGGGGCGAAAGCAAACTGTCTGAGCCACCATTCTCTCTATTGCACCATCACAATGCTCAAGCGTGTAAACCATCGAACTCTGCTAAAATCGTGCGGTTATAGAGTCATTTGAACGTCGTTGAGCTCGTGTGCCCAGCCGCACAATCTGAGCATCAAAAAAGCGATGTTTACGCCCCGCTCATAAAAGCCGATTTTAGGGCTCCATTGAAACCGCCTGATGTCGGCGGCGACAGAGGCGCCAAACTTTTGGATAGAGCGTAACGGAATATGGAGCACAACCTGTCGGCTGCACCCGAGGGCGTCGGTTTAGAGCCGCCGATTAGAGACGCGGAGCGGACCTCAAAAATGACGTGCCACACTGATTCCGCCTGCTGCTAAATGTGAGCAACCGGCATTGATTGGTTGATTAATCTCGGATATAAACTGATCAATTTTCGCACGTTGCCACTGTGTGCTCTTTGCTTTAAAAGGTTCATCGCCACTAATCGGAGGTTTAAATTGAGTGCAGAAGGAAAATTACGGTTTTTTTGGCTACTGATCAAATTGCAGGCCAAATTTTCACTCCCATTCGGCGGCAAAGAGTCGGTTGAGTGACGCCCAAGTCAGCAAAAGTGACTCTTGCAACTGTCGGACGCGCTGTTCAACAGCCAAAGCAACTAAAAATAGAATTTGCAAAGCAAATCAAGAGCTGATGGCGTGATTAACCATGTTTATTAGATGGCTGGGCACAGAATAACACACGGGCCTTGCGATAGGTAATGCGGTAGATTGAGTGCCGATGTTGACCACGTTAAAGGAATACAAACATATTTTCCAGTCGGGACAAATGTGGTAGGTACATACATGTATCGATTCCGGTGCGGAAATATCAGGTCCAAACTAAATTGTAGTGGTTCGCAACGTAAATTAGAGGCGCGCTTTCGCCGAACAAAGACGAAAGCTCAGTGGATGGCGTAGTCATATCTGGATTATTGACGTGGATTTTCCCATTTAGCAGAAGGTGGCGGTCGGAGGGAGGAGGAGGAGGACAAACTGTGGCGGAAAAGCGGCCATGAGAATGTGATGTGATGTGGCTCGAACTCTTGACATGAGAGTGTTACGATCGACGCAAGCGAGAGAATTTTAGAGTCCCCCGACTATCCGCCGGCGCCCCGCTTGCGATTTTCAACCCGATGACGGATTCCTTGTGTTTAACCTGAAGAACAGTGGCGTATATTTTATCCACTGATACATCGGAATGAGGAAAAATCGGGAGGGCGCTTGCGCGCCCTCGGCATGCAACATTGCAAAAAATGAGCACTAACAGGTCCAACCTGCTCAATAAATTCGACCAACAAGGAAAGACGAAAGGCCAGAGGCGACTTGATGGGCCTGTCGTACTGCACAGCGGCGTGCGGGGAACTTGGGAGTTCAACTCCAAATTGTTTTCACTTTAGCTGGCAAATCGGGAAAACCGGTAAATCGGCCGACCTGATGCGTGTTATACCGTAATTCGTGAATTGAACTACCGAGGTATCCACTCGGCGCAGTTCATCAACCGCTCAAGATTACACTTCTTCTATGTTGTTGTTTGCTAGCGGCGCAACTAGGACTTATTACTCGCATGCAAATCTCGTTCGCCAAACCGGTCCCTTACTCATTTTCCGGCCATTCTGCTCTCACGCCCCACACTTTAATCTTCATCTTTTCTTCCGCGAAAATTTCCTCCGATGACTAAACTTGTGGGGGGCGATTCAGGCGACTAATGGGTGTAAGGATTACTAAATATGGCCGCTACAGTCATTTTCACATTGCATAGTTTGAAGCCTCTCCCATCATCAGCTTTTTGATTAAAACTCCCAACTCCCAAAGTGAGTTTTATTTATACTCACCAATGGAAGATCTAAGTACAGCCATGGCATTATAATCCGTGCCTAATCAAGAAAAACCCCATCGACACTTCCGAATAAAGTTAACAACTGCAACAACAACCAGAAGCAAGTTGCGTGCTGTTCACTGTTGTTCTGAGATCGGCACCCATCGAAAAGTTAACACCGACCGAGCGACAAGGAACGAAAAATGTCCGATCGGTTTGGCCACACGATCTCCGCATAAACTTCCAATATTCGCGATTTTCTACGCAGGAACACGACACGAACCTGCTAAGAACATCGCCGACGATGCACTGTGCGACCTCGGATTCGCGGATTCAGTCGCAGGAACACGATCTGCCACGTTGCCGCATTGCTTTGACAGGCGCGACAGCAGCAAATCGCGCGTTTTTCACGTTCCTGTGTGTTGTTGATGTCGAGGGCGATTTTCTTTCGGCGAGTCGCGGCTCGATTTCCACTGAATTTCTCCTGCGGTTCCACCCTGCGATTTTTCCTTTCAATCATCGAAGGACTAACAATATTCCCATCTCCAGCTACTTTTTTTTTCCAAATCAAGTTTAACCAGGGGGTGAAAAAACCGGCTCTAAGTGGGCTTTAACTCGATCGTGCCTTCATCAGAACCACCTTTCATCCGGACCTAAATCATTTATTGTGTAAGGCGAGACTCTATGGAACCTGAGCCTTCAGGCAATTTTTCCTGGGTTGTAAATGACGGCCGTTTACAACGAGATCGGTCCAAGAACAGTCGCATTTCCCCCCCAAGAGAGTTTACTACTGCTTACAAAAGCGTTCGCGGGAAATTTCGAACGAAAATTCCTTTTCCTGATCGGATTCCATCCAAAACTCTAACCGCAAGTTTAAAAACTTCATAACTCCGAATGGCTCGAAATAGTTTGAGTTTCACCAAAACTAAACCTCTAAAGAGATAGAAGCCAAAAATATGAAGTTTTATGGCTTTGTATGCCAGGAAAAAATATTGGCTGCATCATGAGGCATTTTTCGACAAAAACATGTTGGCGATTTGTGGCGAAAACACTTAATGGTCTCACATTAAAAAAAATCGTATTGTGGAAATCACTCAAGTTTCTTCTGTACGTCCAAAAATGCATCCAAAAGATCAGGGCTTCGCCCTCTGAGTTGCAAAAATGGCCTTAAAATAGCAGTCTTCTTTAAAGTGCGAAAAGTGTGGTTTTTCGTATGACGACGGCGTTTGACCCGCCAGGAGCTCGAAAAACGGATATTCGGATATCGAACAATATTTTTTATTCGAATGAAAGACAAAACACAACTAATAAGTGAAAAAATGAATAGCCAAAAATATAACAGATCGATTTCATATTTAAAATTTGCTGCCAATGCCATTTTTCAAATGTCACACTTTGACGTTGCGACGTGAAAAAGTTGCCAATTTTGCATGACATTAGCACTATTTAAAAAGATCGTGCTTTGCATGTGGCAACATCGGCGAACGCAGAAAAATAGGCCATTAAAACGACGTTGCGACTGAACTTATAACAAAGTTATAATTTTCAAATTGCAGATAAACTTTAAATTAGGATCAACAGTTGTGAATAAACCTACGCAATTCATTAAAAAAGCATGTCCGTTACTTTTCAATTAAAATACTTAAAAAAATATAATGACAGTGACAAGAGCAACAAAATTTGACACGTAGAAGCGCTTCTTTATGATCAACACTTCTGACCGGAAAATGGCAAAACGGTCTTTGGATGTATATCTAGTCAACGCGTAAAAAATAGACAACATTTAAAAAAGACCCACACTTTTCCTTATAATTAATTTGATCACGACAACAATTTGACAGCATCGCAAGCATATACAAGGGCCGCGCCCATAGTCATGCACGCGGCGCGTGACGAAAAAACATCGTCCGTTTGGAGAAGTATTTGAATACCCCCAAGATTCAGCTTTTTTAATTAAAGTATTCCAGTTGGCGACGATGCCAAATTCCGAAAATTATCCCTAGAAGACTAGATTTGCAAATTTCAGGCATGCAAACCCGCCCAAAGAGCCATTGTGCGCAGCCTAGACTTACCGATAGCCGTTTAGGGAAAAGAACAGTAAAATGCTACTTACCGCATTTGAGACGCACAGGGACTTTCGATATATTTACGGTTTGAGGGCACACCGGGCGGAGGGAAGGGAGTTAAAGACGTCCGAAAATCAATAGTCTAACAAGAAGACACGGTGAGGTCGTTTCGACCTTTATAGAGAAATAAAACAACGCAATTGGCCGGGGCTGTGTGATGCTGCCGCTGCCGTTACGAGCAAAGCCGTCCACTTTGCGGTGGTGTGGAGTAATTTGGGATTTATGTAATGAATTGAATGAGAGAGCTGCAGGGTGTGTATACAGAACAGAGAGACGGGGTTTTATCGATCGCCAAGAAAGTATATAGCCGAGCTACATAAAGCCCAAACGTCGCCTATGTACATTTCTTTCTAAATATAAAGCGGGGATGTGTTCCAGCAACACGAATAAATTCTATGAGGTGAGCTGGAGCTGGAGTCTCGAATAGGGATTTATTTTCTTTTATGGGTCCTGAATGCTTCAAACCGCACCGTATTCTGCTTGGATTCACTCAGGCTCACAGACTGGTGTCCGGAAAAAATCAATCTGCGTGCCTTAACGTCTTCAGCCACATTAATTGCCACAAAATGTGGAAAATCGCAACTGATCCGACTTAGAATCGGGGTGTGTTAACACGTCGCCATCCACCCTCACGCTACAGGAAAATTATATTATTCCTCGGATGTAAAGAGGAGACCGAGCCAGAAGCATTTTGTGCATTCAGAGACGGTGTCTTATCGATCGGAAGAATTATATAACGTGCTATGTGAACCCCAAACGTCGTTTATATACTTTTCATTCTAAATAAGCCTCATGTTTTTAGGATGCCGGCGAACGAGATTCGATGTGTTTCCATTCTTAAGCAACATCGATCTTCCTATATGCAGGTGTATATGAGCGATATTCGCCCGCAAATTGTTTGTGCCAAAGGCAAAAACCGTATAAATCGATTGAAGTTGAAAAAAATCAAACTTCATCTCCAGCTCGACGAAGTTCCGTTAGCGGTAATCAAAACTTCTGTCTAGCAAGTGGTAAACGCCGCCGATTCGGATTGACCCAGTTGAGGGCGAAACAGGGCGAATCGGAAGTTTAGGGAAACGGGGCGAATTAAGAGAAACCCTAGAGTGCTGGCTGCGATGTTATCTCGAAGGGTGTCGATTTTCAACGAGATCCGACGACTATTCAATGCTGTGAACCTCAACATCGACGAAAAACTGTACAAAAATATCAATCAATATCAATATCATCAATGTCCTGGTCCAAACTGGTGAGTTTTTCGAGCCTTTAGGCCGTTGAAGACAATTTATTGCCGACGTTTTGCCAGCACAAGTGACTTGCCTCCGCAACCATCAAATGACTCCGTCCGGACTTTATAACAATTTTCTTGAAAAAAATTAAACACTGGAAGTGGTGGAATGAAGATGCAGTTTCGGGGTTGACAACGGTTTTTTTTGCGAAAAATGTACATAACTCGAACTAGTCGCCTTCCTATCTGCGAAAACCCATGCTTATTGAGCACCAAAAATTACACACTTTTATAAAGTTTCATGTAAATTAAATCATTTACGCGCAAGAAAAATACTTATTTTCGGTTTCTCGCTATTTTGACGGCTAATTTAAGGTTATTCGACCACCTCTGAAGATGCAAACTACTCGTGCCTATGAAACGTTTGAAACATATGATTTTCCACGACAGCTTAAAGCACAAAAACCTCAGCCAGACAGACATTTAGATGGAAAACCTGTCGCCAAGAGCCACACCTTCAAAAAACATCTAAAGGACGGGCCGAAGATGCTCTAAACTTAACGCGAATTACTTCGATACTTTTGGTTCCAAAATTAGCACCGTGAAAAATTTGGAGAAAAACAATAAAATGTGTAGATAAGTTCTATATTGTTGAGGGGGATTCATTTTTTTACAAACTTCTTTTTGGGTATTTTGCTTCAAAAAATTTTGTCTTTAAAAAAGACAGAATTTCCTTACGTCTTTTATTACAGATTGATAAATAGTGTTAATAAATTGTGTAGCAATAGTAGGATAATACAGTATATGAAAATTCGCTCTGATAATTCGTCTGTGCAAATTTTCAGTTATGTGACTTTGACTTAATCTCATTGTTTAAATTAATAAAGGTAATGTTAATTAATAATTTT
>NW_026018715.1:13958662-13958879 GCF_020466585.1 Dendroctonus ponderosae
TGACTTAAATTAAATGAACATGAAGCAACACAATTATTTTGATTTAGTAAAATTAGTGCGCTTTGTTTAATTTTACGTTTTTTTGTGGATTGTTCTTGTGTTAAAATTGTGGAATTATTCCATTGAATTTTATGGCGATTATCAAATGCATGTTGACAAATGTGTGATTTATGATATTCTCTGTTTTTTATGTATGATTGGTGTTCTTTGAGTCTTT
>NW_026018715.1:13959424-13961726 GCF_020466585.1 Dendroctonus ponderosae
TCAATCTGTAATAAAAGACGTGAGGAAATTCTGTCTTTTTTAAAGACAAACATTTTTGAGGCGAAATACCCAAAAAGAAGTTTGTAAAAAAATAAAATGTGTATCAGACTCCAATGAATTGTGGCAATAAACAGTTTTTTGCCTTTTACCTAGAACACCCGCCAGATCTCTTTCCTTCATTTGCCCAACTATGCCCCTTCTTCAGTTAGATTGAAACACCCCCAGCCCTTTCACCTGCAATGTACTATCAAACCCGAAAACATCCGATGGAGCAGTTGCTCATGTGAGGCAACTAAACCGTTGGGCATTTTGATAAAACCTCGATTTTCGCAGCCGGGAAGCCATTGGCTGGATGATTTCCCTAAACTAGACTAGACATCGTGTAAATTACCGAAGCGGATTCTGCTAGTTATGTTAATCCATGTCTACCGCCATAATGAGCCATTAAACAATTAGCCGCAGGATTTTTGCAACGAGTTAAACGGCCCAGAGCGGCGAGTAGATGTGGAAATTTGCTCGTGGCAAGTTGGGGGTTGATATCTTGGCCGGAAGACACCGCCCAGCAACACTCGATGTGGCGGTAAATTTCATACGATATTGATTTTCCCGCTAAACTTTAAAGAAACAAAACAGTTCGGTCTTTCGGCGACAGCAGCAGGATATGCCGTATAGGCGTAGATTCAATGTAAAACAGCCCCATAATAACAGCTCGGTGGACAGGGGCAGGTAAATCGGCCGAAACCCCCACAGCCAGTTCGCGGCCTCCAAATGGGCAAACATCACATTTTGAACAAATCCCCGTCATAGCCGCAGTGGTGGCAGAGCAACATCCAGCAGGATTCCGTTAACATCCAGCGAGATCGGGTCAATAAGAGTATCCGACGAGGCTGCGGAAACTGGAGGGTTTGGGCGGGGGGCAGGCGGATTGTTGGCCCCCCAAAAAACCCCTTCATCCCACCGCCCCGAGCCCCCCGCGAACCGCCATCACCGACTCCGTTGGCACTGACTGTATGCATGCACCTGGGAATCGATCAGAGAGTGTCTTCTGCCCCGATTAGATCGGGTACGATGCGCGCATTTTGTTTTATATGCGTATGTATTATGGATCTATGTATGTGGAAAAGCAACCAGAAGCCGCCATTGCTCTCAACAGCCGACGCTCTTTGTGGCCTCCCAAACAGTCTCCTAAGGTTCAAATCGAAACCAAAATATCCGAAGATCCCCTATCTGGATATATGCATGCCAGGGGCGCCTTTTAAATAGGCCTGGGTAACCCAGTGTATTTTTGGGGGTTCTTCAGGTGTTGACACAGCGACACCGTATTGATACAACGGCACAGCGCGCCACACTTTTCATATGTTGGGAAACAGAAACAGACGACGCTGTCAGTTTGCTAGCGGTGCAGCGCGTTCAATGTTTTTTCTTTGGTTTTACTGAAGAGAGGCTAAGTGGCAACATGTTTTCTTCTTGTAAAGCCTATTTGTCTCCCAAGAATCTGTGATTGGTTTCGAAGCTGCTGGGTCAGCCATAAATTATGACCGAATGACTTTTGTTCCTTTATGTATGCAAGCATTGACAAAACCATTTAAGTTAGTTTTTTGGCCTTCTTCGTCGACTGATTTTTCATGCAATTAAGTGGGGCAATTTTGCAAATTTTGATTTTTGGCCACAATTTCTCCAATGGTGGGGATCGATTTTTTGAAAAAATTAAAAATTTCTTAAATTTTGCATCATTTTGAGCTCACGGACGCAAGGAATGCATCGAAATGCATTGAAAAACATGACAGAAGTTTCAGATAGACGTTTTCGGCGCGTTTTAAGCGTTTTTTGAGGGTTCACGATCTTTAGCCGATGATTTCTTCCTTATTATTGACCCAAACACTGTATCAATGCATAGTTATGACCTTCTTAAGTCGAAAGGAATCGATTGAGCCCAAAAAACCCGCATATAAAATTTTGATTTTTGGTCGACATTTTCCCAAGGGTGGGAATCGCTTTTTTAAAAAAATGAAAATTTTTCAAAATGTCCTAAATTTTACATAATTTCCAGCTCACGGACGCGATGAATGCATCGAACTCATTGAAAACCATGGTAGAAGTTTCAGATCCGAAATAATAGATATTTTCGGCACATTTTAAGCCTTTTTTTAGTGTTTATAATCTTTATCCGACGATTTCTTCCTTATTATTGACTCAAACACTTTATAAACTCCAAAATTAAAATCAAATCCTGGGTTCTTCAGTCATTTATTTATTGTTCATTTATCAATTTAAAAAAACGTTTCGGTGTTTTCCACCATCA
>NW_026018715.1:13962725-13965014 GCF_020466585.1 Dendroctonus ponderosae
CATTTATTTATTGTTCATTTATCAATTTAAAAAAACGTTTCGGTGTTTTCCACCATCATCAGTTTTAATGTGTAGCGTTGTTGCTACTTTACGCCCTGGCATGTATTTGGACTATTCTACGTAGTACACTTTATAAATGCATAGTTGTGACCTTCTTACGTCGAAAGGAACCGATTGAGCTCAAAAAATCCGCATGTAAAATTTTGATTTTTGACCGAAATTTTTCAAAGGATGGTGGTCGATTTTTTGAAAAAACTTAATTTTTCTCAAAATGTCTTAAATTTTACATCATTTTCAGCTCACGGACGCTAGGAATGCATCGAACTCATTGAAAAACATGGTAGAAGTTTCAGAACCGAAATAATGCACATTTTCGGCACATTTTAAGCGTTTTTTTGAGAGTTCACGATCTTTAACCGACGATTTATTTCTTATTATTGACTCAAACACTATAAATGCATATTTGTGACCTTCTTACGTCGAAAGGAATCGATTGAGCTCAAAAAACACGCATGTAAAATTTTGATTTTTGGGCGAAATTTTTCCAAGAGTGGAATCGATTTTTTTAAAAAATTAAAATTTTCTCAGTGGAATCAGTAATCATCAAAATAAGTAAAGCAAACAAGTATTTTGAGCACTTTCGTTCGTGTGGCTTTATAAGGTAAGTAATCCCTGCTGAGAGGGTCAGAAACCATATGGCAACTGCGCGTGGCCTTCACGAACTGCAATCCGAAGTCTGCCATCTTCAATGAGATTAAATGTTAAGTGTTGTCAAAACAAATACTTCAGTTGCCAAAACTTTCAAACATGGACGAAAATTCGAGCGCAAAAACAAAATTCCCCAAAAGTCACCAGATCCACAAACGCCGCCCTCAACCGGACACAGTTAGTGATCCAGATATGTCAAGTTAGCGACGTACGTCAAATGAAAAACTACGCGCTTAAGCGAGACAAAAGCAGCAATAAGAGGGAAGGATCCTCATCAAAGTCGCCACGTGGCCAAATAAGTAAACTAGGAATGACGTTTTAGCCTTGTTCCGGTGGTCGTTGCCATGCAACAAGTCAACCAACACAAACAACCACAGTTTTCGCGACATTATACCGACACTTAAAAACATTTGACACATATTTCAACTACATGTCATTGTGCTTTGTTTGTTTGTTTTGTTTTGTTCTACTCAGCTTTGCGAGCAAAAAGTGTGTAAGTGTTGTTTTATGTTATAGACTTAAAAACAACGGTTAAAATATGGGATGTCAAGAAGCTATTGCCAGTGAATCCGTGTTTTTTGCAGTTCACAATGGCGCGTAATGTTTAAATTTTGCACTGCGCCCTACGGTAGTTGAACTCGCGAATTGTGGGTATCCAAAACGCGATTTGGCAGGAAAACGAACGGCAAACTGCACGGAAAAAATGTCCCACTATAGCCAAGACACGTTGTTGGAGCCTATTAGAAGAAAAACATTTAGTTTGATGCTGTTCCGACAATGTTATACTACTTAAGTTTTGAAGAGCGCAATTTAAAAACTAACCACAAATACGCTGACATTTGCCACCACCAACATCGGGCAGGACGCATGCCAGGTGTCCGTTGTCATTTTTCATTTATTGTCAAACGAGAGTAGCAAAAAACCAACTCGACGTTTTGGTGAACGCAAAACAGCAATCAAGCGACACTAAATCGGGTCGCTTGGCAGGACCGATGATTACCAAGTGGCCTGCCAATCAATTTAAACGACGACGAAATGCGGAGGTTAAAGCACATACTGAACTAACCACTACCACTTACCGGCAGAGGGCAAAAACGATGGCCGACATCTCGAAATATGGCCGAGGGCGAAGCTGTTAAAGTGGCAGTAAGAGCCGACCGCCTGCACTTGGTGCCAAATTGCGCAAAAACGACGACGATGGGACAGGAAAGACGTAAACCGTAAAGGAAAATTAGCGCCCTCTTCTGTTTCATAGCGGCGAATCATGTCCCCCACGGATTGCTAGCTTTGACTTTACACAATGACCATCGAGATACTGTTTGATTGAGCACGCATTGTAAAAAAGTTACATTTAACTAACCGCTTTTTAACGCAGGTTTTAGAGAAGTGTGTTTTTCAAAATTTTAATAATATTTAGCTCAAAATGAAATTATGTGTCATAAGTGGGCCAGGGGCGGATCCAGCTTTAAATTCAGGGTTATGTAGAAAAAATACAGTCTTCTGTTGTCTATGAAATTAGAAAAGTTATCGTCGTTTTGTGCAAGGGTGGCGTAAGATTATTGCAAAATTTCATGTTTTCCG
>NW_026018715.1:13966013-13969730 GCF_020466585.1 Dendroctonus ponderosae
AATTCAAGAAGTTTTAGATTTGCGTGGTTTTTTTTTGAGTTGCAAAATCCACTTGAACATAACGCTGCTTTTTTCGAAGTTTCTCAAGAACCATTGGAGCCACAGAATTCGCTTTGGCATCGTTGGATAGAGAATTGAAAAGTCGGTTCAGTCGTAACAACATGAGTGAGGAAATTCGAGTAGTTTTGACACAGAAAGAAATTTGAATATCAGACACTTAGGTGCAAAGTTTTTGCCAAAATTTCATGTTTTCCGTCCCGTTTTTGCTCATTTCTCGGAGGCAAAATGAGCAAGAACGTTCATTTGTACATCATTCTAGAGAGAAATAACCCCCCCCCCCTGGATCCGCCCTTGAAGTGGGCTCAGTGCTCCGGCTCTAATGTTATAAGATTGACGAACGCATCCCCAAACGAGCGCTTCGCTCGCAACTGTCAAATCGGCGAAGAAGGCTGAAAGCGGCAAATAACAAGGGCGCATTGTCGAAACGACGAGGAAATCGCAATACCCGAGAGCGGATCGGGTTGAAAGGCCCGCACGACCGCACATCATTGGTCAGCGTGGAATGCAACAAGTGGCCCAGTGGCGAGGATCGAGGATGCACTTTGTTGTTGGCCGCGTTGCCAATTTGGCATGTGCACGGCCAACGCCGAATCTAGCAAATTGACAATTAAACCACCACCAATTCACCCCGACCAATCAATATGAATGATTAAATAGCAATGAAACACCGCAATCTGGTGTGAGTAACTCGTAACTCGTAAATCCTGCGGCCGGCTTCCATTCAAGCATGTGGCCAATAAAAGTTTTTACGATTTTTATGTAACCGGAATGCGTGAAAGTTTTTCGCGTACGTTTGACGGCACGCCACTGACGTCCGCCCAAAACCAACCAGGAAGAAATGTTTCACGGATATCTGGATGAAAAGTTCGAGCGCTCCAGTCCAAATCGCTACATCTACCTGACACCAGAGCCCGCCACTTACCGAGCCAACAAAGTTTAAGTGCCGTTCACAATAGATTTACTTTGCGCGATTAGAATGTCCGCTAGGGGATTTGGCAAATGGCGTTGAGGTCTGGTTGAAATGTAAAATTTTGCCTTAACCTGCAAGGGATTTTGATGAAGTTTTGACGATTGGGGGTGTGCACATTACACTAACGATGGGAAGTTAAGGGTGCAGTGCACGAATGCGTAAAAAGCCGGCTTATTGGCATGCGGCCCGTCGGCTCTATTTTCAGTTGAGTTGCACAGCTCTAGGTATAATCAATAATAAGATGAAACTTCCACTTACCGCCTCCAGAGAAACTCCGGTTATCTGCCATTTCGAGGAGCGCCTCTTCGAGACTCCATTCGATCCTGAAAGTGCAACAGTCACTTGTCAATTATTTAAAAATCTATTTTTTCGAGTTTTTACAAAAAAGGCGGCGTCGAAAATTTCCCGATTTTTCATTTTTGAAGAAAAAATGTTTAAAACTGCAAGCACAAGAAAGGAAGACAACAGTTACAAAAAATAGTTATTATTTAGCGATAACGGTTTTTAACAATGTACCTGAAGACCCACCAGAACTTTTTCTGGAATAACTTTTTCAACAAAATTATTAATAAAAAAGTATAAACGATTGCGACTTGGTCTTTAGTTTGAAGTTAGTTTCTAAATATTTTTAAGGCATTGAAAACTGGTTGGAATAACAAATAAATAAATAAATAAAAGCCTTACCAAGGAGAAAATCACTTGATAAAGACACTTTACACACTGCATTGTGTCGATAAAGCTCCAAAGTATCGCTATTATAAACTGACGCGCCGCGTAAACAGGATGATTCAAAATTGAGTGAAATCACTTTAGCAAGGCATTTTTGAAGTGACTCTGTTAAATTGACGACGAAAGACCTGCCGAATAAACGCACCCAATTCCATCGAAACTCACTTGTCAATATTTTGACATTAATCGTTGTCAGGCCAAGTGTCATAACCGACTGCGGTTTATAAAGAGCAAATTTCTCGCCATTTATTGGCTGTACCCAGAAAACTGAAAGGAGCTTTGCATAACTGACTAGATGGTGCAGGTAGATTTAAAAATGCTCGCCACAAATAAACGTGAGAAGAAACACGCCCAGAGAGAATCAGTGTCTGTCTCTTGAATGGACTATGGAGATTTCCAGAACAAAAATGTTTAAATTATCATTTTGCTCGAAAGATGTGGCTTGAAACTCGTCAGTTTTTTGGCAGCAAGCGCATCACTTGAAATGTTAACAACGTTTGACTCAATTTTTTTTAGAAGTGAACGATAATAATAAATTTCACTTTAAAATGTTGATCCACTGGCAATTGGAAGCCCAGAGTTTGCATGTGCATGCCTTGTTCCAGGAAAGAAAAAATCCATCACTATCCATAAAAATGGATAGTTTCAGTATTAGATAAGAGGAAGTCCACTGAAAGCAGATAATCTAGACGTTCCAAAAATGTCAAACGTTCTTGAAAGCGCCTGAGGAGTGTGCCTTTCCATTGCATAGAATATAGAAGAACTTCCCAAACCCACGTAGAAGCAGCCTACTAGGCAAATGGCTTCATTGTTTAGATCAGTCGGTATTTAAAGCATTTGTATCTGAAAAAGACTTGGCGAGTAGAAGACAGGGGAAAATAAAGCCTGCCTGTGCATCTAGACGGAGAATGTCAGCAAGTAGTCACTAAGGTACCTTGCTTGTTGATTATGAAGCTTTACGATGACGATTATGGTTCCGTAATAGCATTAAACTGAGAATAATAGGAACGTCGTATGTGTGAACGTCAATACGAATGTGGATAAAATAGGAAAAAGTTCTTACCCTGTATGTTGGCCAGCTGATAAATCGCTCGGTGGACGCGAGGAAAACGGCCGGCAAAACTGTTCAGAAAACAGGCACAATCAACCGAAGCCACTTTCCGAAAATTAGGCTCG
Source organism: Dendroctonus ponderosae (assembly GCF_020466585.1). Taxonomy (NCBI): domain Eukaryota; kingdom Metazoa; phylum Arthropoda; class Insecta; order Coleoptera; family Curculionidae; genus Dendroctonus; species Dendroctonus ponderosae. The sequence goes on from NW_026018715.1 coordinate 13,968,949, forward strand.
AAAGAACCAGGGAAAAAACTGATGAGAAAGATGGCGACCGATTGCTAGTTGCCGATTATTTTTTACCGAGGATTTCGAGGTTTGTTGATCAACAAATCACCAAAATCACACCAACCCGATCTGGCCCATTCGTCGGTTGGACAGTTTCGTCACTTTTTTCACACCGATCAATCGCCTTCCACCCGAAAAAACCAGCAATTAGGTTGACAGGGCAAGAATCACAAATTGATCTACTTTTGTAAATGTTTTGCATAGAAGAGCACGGATGTAAGCAAGGATTTTAGGTGACAGGACTGTCGGGAAATCGGCGGTGTTCAGTGGGAAAATAAACAAACTATTATACCGGCCCAATGGTGCGCGAAACCGCCCTCTATTTACGCTCTATAAAAACACCTAATTATTTGACAATTGAACATCCAATTTATGTGATGGCTTTTTAATGGCAATCTGATAAACCATTCAGAAGAAATCCTGCCGTCAAGCAGTTGCACGGCCACCATCAGGCTGTGGAATTCAACTCGCCAAACTGGCCAAACATGATTTTTTACATCGATAGATACTACACGCAGGCAACCAACATCACTCTGTCACTATCAAGGCGGGCTGAGAAATAACCGATTTCACATAATTTCAAATTTCAATCTCAATGAAGCAGCAAGGGCGGATCCAGGGAGGGGGTCAGAATGGTCTTGAGAAACTTCGAAAAAAGCAGCGTCATGTTCAAGTGGATTTTGCAGCTCAAAAAAAACCACGCAAATCTAAAACTTCTTGAATTCAAGCAT
>NW_026018715.1:13970570-13978478 GCF_020466585.1 Dendroctonus ponderosae
GTGTAGACGGTATTCTTCGTGTTCAGCTTGAAAATTCGTTTATTTTTCACCAAATCCCGACTTTTGCCATCATTTTCAATGCGTCTTAAAATCAGCACTTTGAAAATGTCTGAATATTGCAGCAAAATCCAAACAAAATCTGAATTTCGCGAACCATATCTGCATAAAAATTGAACGGAAACATGAAAATTTCAATAAAAAAACTGGGCAATTTGAATTAGTTTTGTAATTGGAAAATTTGGAAAATCGAGGATACTTGCCAGCAAACTTTACTTCCCCATTGAGACGATAATAAAAAACCTTGAGCACAACAATAAAAATACCTTATAGAGCTTAGAATTTCACTAATTTGCTGCGTCATTTTCGTCCAATTTGTTCACTTTTCTGGGCCCAAAATCGGGAAAAAACCGAGCAAAATTTCGGTTGGAAATCATTCCTACTCATGAGCAATTGAATCCCGCGCCCAAACCTGACGTTTGTATCCTCACTGTCATTGGATGAAGAGGCAGAAGTCAAAATAACTTGTTTATTTTTATCATCGGTTGACAATAAACAATCTACATTGTTTAAAATGTAAGATAACCAAACCCCATTGCCCAAGCGAATTTAAAATGACGATTTCTGGCAAACTCTCCTCACCCGGAATGGTACTAGGCGTAAGTCTCGCCCTGATCAGCGCAACCCTAAGTGCTAACCTCCTAATTCCTGTTTTACCAGTTAGTGGACTCGCTTTTGCATTTATTGCGTTACTAGTGTGGTTTATTGCGCTGTTTTTCACTTTTGTGGGCTTGCACAAGGTGCTGCAAAGCAAAGAGCCAATTTCCAGTGCAGTGTTTAACAAGTACTTTCGGTATGGTTCCACCACTCCCCAAAATGGGGCTGTGGAAACGCAGGCTGCCATCACAGCCAATGCGGACAGCATTAGACGATTGGCTGTGGATATTGACAGATTTTTTATCAGCAGATGGTATTGCAACATCAGCTCTGACCAAAATTTCCCAATAGAAAGCAGGGTTTTCCTGCAAGAGGTATTAACTAGGGTGACTGAGGTGACTTTGCAGATGAATAGCAACTCTCTACTTCATGGGGTGCTCAATATCTTTTTGAAACACCTCAAGGAGTTCCGAAGGGGCTTGAAACGAAGAGACAAGTATCGAGTGGCCATTGAGGACGTCTACAGGTATAGACTGAGCGCTGTGCCTTCTCGCCTCAATGCTATGAGGGTTTTTGAAATTTTCCAGATATTCCCACGTTTGCAGCATCTCAAGCAACCAGCCGTCCTTGGACTATTTCATGCACCAACTAACTATAAGTCTGTTGCATCCCTTCATCAACTCCGAGCTCTGGAACTCGCTTCCCTGCCACATTTTGGTCTCAATTCTGGCTAGGAAGTTGATGTACTACTTGCTGACTCAGTTGTCCTGCCCTCAAGTACTCAACTACCTAATCTTGAACTCCCTGGCCTGTGGGGAGGTGAAGGAAAAGCTCCAGTTGGAGAAATATGGCCAAATTTGCATTGTAGAATTTTTTGATGTGATTGATGACAATAATCAGGAGGAGACGGCGAAGCCACCAGTGAAGCCCAGCGGCGTTGCTTCAGTTCAGCCAGTGGATTTAGACAGGATGAAAAAGGCAGAGGAGCTGCAGCGGGAAGTGGAAGAGGCGACCGCCCAACTGAAAAAAGACGCCAGGCCTCCAGTTGAGGTAAACCCCAGCAAGCCGTTGGTCGTCTTAAGGCAGCGGGGGCTCAATTCAGTTGTGGTAAGATAGTAGTAATAAAAAAAGCGCAATATTCAACAGAAATTTGTAGGATGGGCAAACACCCACTGAACGGTCCCCAAGTAAACGAGGCGACGTCGTAAAGATCTACGAACCCAAAAGCAGCGCTAAAACATGGCGGGATTCCAGAGATTTAGCATGTGTTTCACTGGGCCAGGATCCGTTGGACATGCTGGTGATCCCCCCCGATAGTGGGGGTAAAATCGGGACCAAGCCACCCATTTGGGAGCCTTCTGGTAAGTCCGTATATGGGATGAGGCAGACTAGCCAAGTCTTCGGTTCTCCCTATTAAGAGGCGGAGTTTGATTCAACACCATGCACTGTTATTAAATCAAAGTCCGCCGTCGATAAAGTCAGTTACTTAACAGTTGCAAACCACTGATTTTGCAGCAAAACCCGGCGATTCCAAGCACGATTCGCCGCCTAGTGCCAGTCATCTCTTCAATGAAGTAATGCAGATGACCTCGATGGAGGGGCTGAAGACTTCGATTAAGCCTTTGAGTGAGTGCTCAGACTCCGTTTAGTTGTGGTAGATTTGGAACTCGTTTTTGCAGGCGATGTTACAGAGAGGACTCTGCACAACATCAAGGACCTCCAAGAGGCCACCGTGCACAAAATCGGCGATTTCCAGGTAACTGACAAACCGCCCATAGATCCCCTCAATTACTTACACTACTTGCCACCAAACACTCTTCTGCATTCTTCCGTTCTGTCAAACACTCAACGTCTACATGCGCCTGCAGAGGTATGTTCTTGTTGTCTTGTAGTCGTTACGTTAATTTTCTCTTCCTCTTGGCGCTTGCTTGTCTGCTAATCCATACTAACACATTGTGGTTGCTTCCCTTAGATAATCCAAAGCATGTTTAACTTGTTTGGACGCTTCTTGATGCGCGGTTGGTGATGGCAATTGTTACAATTTTAGGATGAGGCCGCTGGTATGGTTGAAGGGATTCTGGATTTTGGCAGGGCAGGGTTCCGCAAAGGCTTAAGGCTGACAGGTATAGACGCTTTTTCTCCACAATGGAAGGGGAAAATTAATGTTTGCAAAAATTAGGGCTGCAAGATAATATTGAAAATGCTAAAACTCTGGCGGCAAACAGTAATTCAGCGGTCAAAAGCGTCGCTAAACCAGGCAAGAAAAAGCTCGACGATTTGAAGGAGAAAACCAGTTCGGCAGACAGTGCCGATTCAACCGTTTGGATCAATCCGTTGCAGTTCGACTCACCAAACTATGATGGCCAAATTTTATTGGTAAGCTTGATTTCTGATCACTCATATAAAAAACTCCGATGTCTAATCTCTACGTCCTCCCGGTGAATTCGCTGAAGATGTTCCTTTATACAATCCAGCCGCTGCCAGTCGTTTGTTATAACCATGTTAGTGTCTGCAGTAATTCGATTGCACCGTTCGACCTCCCCATAGTAGTACTTGAACTCCAGCTCATCCTCGAGCGATTCGTAGATAACCGCTGAGTTTTCGTTTTCTAGGTCACTGTGTGTATCAAAAAACGCTTTAAATGGAGCAAACGTTTTCTCTGGCGGGATTTCTAGCAGCTGCCCGAAGCATGGTTGTTCCCCGAGATTTCTCAGAAGTGTGACTGAATGCTTGAGGGTTTCCATAGTGGCCTCCTGAGTATAACTGTCGCCATATCTGTCGGTGGCGTCGCTTAAGCAGTTTTTAATGCTGGTGCCCAAGCAGTAGATTTCCAGTGTTTTATATGGCAGCAAATCTCCCTCTTGAACCACCCTGTGGATACGAAAAACCATAAAAAGCATTTGAGAATCGGGAACTGTACCTGCGCAACCACGCAGCGTCAATTACATCGCAATGGTTCCTTCTTTTGCAAATTTCCATGGCCTTTGCATTGTAATCGGCCACCAGGACTATATCAACCTGATGGTCTATTTTATAGTGCACTTTTCCGCCGGCTCTTCTAACTAGAGCCTCGAGCTGGTCCTTGTCGCCATTCAACACATGAAATAAATAACCCTCCAGCAGATCGGAGATCTGTCTAGTGCTTTCGAATTTTACCACTTCGATTTTCCGCTTCTTCCTTCTCCTGGTTTGGATTTGCAGAATCTCATCCAGCTCAATATAACGCTTGTTCAGCTTAATCACACTTTTATTCTGTTTGGCCAGTTCGAGAAGTTGGTTCATATCAAGGCATTCATTGATTGGCTTATCGGTGCGCACTTTTAACACCCTTGGGAATCTTAGAGTGTAAGACGTTTTATATGAGGCGTTGTTGATTCTCGTCAATTCGGTTGCTCGGATGACAAACACTACGGAATCGGCCGGTTCGATAAAATAATGGGGAACTTCGCTCCCAAAAACCAAAGCGCTGCTGTGATTATTACTATCGAACAGTTTTCCGTGGGTTTTGAATCGGCTATTCAGATCATGCAGTTGTTCGTCGCTGAGCCCGCTGCTGACTTTGGCGAAAGATAGAAACAGCGGCCCACCGGTTTTCGTGGTTCCTGATTGAACGCCGACTATAAACGAGTTGAGCTGAGATGAAGTGGAAGAAGCGCGTTTTCCTCCCATCACAACAACGTCCAGGTCGTGCATGGTATCCTTAAAGAGGTCAGATGGTTATTCATCAGCGTAATGCAACTACCTGGAGCTTTACCTGGAAATACTCCAACTTTAGTTTAAACCACCCGCTGTTCCTGTCGCTGTATTTATATACGGAAGTTGGGTCTTTGACTATAATCCCTTCTTCCTCCTTATCCACTGCGTTGTTTAAAGCGTCCACAATTTCCTCTGCTGTGCCAACTTTTGAAAGTTCACTCACGATTAGAGTTCCAGGAACTTGACTCTTAAACACACGTCCCAGCATTGCCAATCTCTCTTTTAAAGGCCTGTTGGTCAGCAATTGGTCGTTCAACAGTATGATGTCGTAAACGCAGAAACAGGGCTGATATTTGCCGTCTTTTTTCAGCTTTTTTACGTCCAATTCCATACCTTTGGAGCCATATTTATTCGTGTACCGATTCCAGAGCATCATTTCCCCATCTAGTATGATTCGCTGAACGAATGGCTGAAATAGATTTTTAAGTTTTGGAGTGAGAAGCCCTGAAAAGACTAATTAATCACCACAACCATGCAAGGGTTTATTGTTTTATTACCATTGTCGTCGTCGAATGTCGCCCCATATGTACTGGTGAAATCAAAAGCCTGTCTTGAGAAGTACTTGAACGCACCGTTTTGCATGTGCACTTGGAACCTTTCCCCGTCAAATTTATTTTCTATATAAAACGGTTTATTGTTGGTGAAGTGCTTCTTGAAAACTGCTGCATCCACGCGCTTGGACAGCATGGGCCGAAATGGTTGGAATATTTCAATGTCCAGTTCGTGAACGTTAATGTTCTTGTCGTATAAAACTTCGCACACTTTCCTCAAATTGCTGCCCGATAGGTAATAATGTGCCCCATCTTTATGGTAGCAATTTAGGATCTGGTTCTCATCGATAGACAGTTTTAGCCTTTTGAGGATTATGCGGATGATCCATCTGACCCATAAGCATGTCTAAGTGTTACTTTAATGCATTTTGCCTGTGGAATGTTGCACTTACTTGGAGTCTTCAGCAGAACACTTCTTAAACAGCTTCATTACTATTTCCTCGACTTGAGCTTCGTTTGTTCTGGCCACTATATCGTCTAGGCATTTATTCAGCTCCAGAACCGTTAGCGTGGTTTTGTATTGGGATATATAACTGTGGATAACCGAGTAGACCATGTCAGCATAGTCTCCAACTGGCAAACAACCGTCTTGAATGCTGAGCATTTGTTGGGTATTCTTAGGCAGAGCGAGCATTTTTATCAGAATTCTGGATATTTTCTTTTCCTGCAAGCCGTAGGAGTCCCGCTCTCGGTCCAGCTTGGGAACAATGAGCCGCAATATTGAAAACATGCATTGTTTTGAGTGTTTCGAACGCCACGCAGAAAAACACTCCTCCACTAATTTGCGTTTAGTTGCCGCTGCTTTCGCGTCTTTTACAGCATTAAATAAACCGCACAGTTCCTTAAAATCCATTGCACAACGTAACTAAATATAAGATCTTGTTACTGTTTTTGTTGTTAAAATGAGGCTGTTGACGTTTTAAGTGTCAGTTGTGGGTGCCTATCATTCTAACCGCAAACGGTATATTTTCACGTAGTTTTGGCAACATCACAGTAGGCGCCACCTACATACTTTACTACTAAATTTTGTGTTGAAATATTTTTGGATTTTATAGGAAAAAGCGACTGGAAGGCCTGATTTGGAATCAAATCCTAGAATAGAAAACCTGCCTATTCCGTCGATATCCACTGAAGACGCATCTGGAACCGATAGTCCGGACCCAGAGTACGAAGATGCTGCAGATTTAGCATCCAGTATAGCCAAACTGCGCTCTTTATTGCAGCAAAGATCGTCTGAATCCAGTTTATCGACTCCCGCGGTTAGTCCCATGTAGGTACACAATATTATAAATAAATTAATTTTAAATTGCGCTATTCGCTTGCAAAAGATACTTTTTATCCTGGTGCAAAGTTACACCGTTCATTTTTTCTACGATTTGTTTTAGGCCGGACGAATACAGTAAGCAAGTGGAATCGGAAGGCACATCAGACGCTGAAACATTAGAGGTGGATGGTGTGATGCCTAGTTTTTATAAATTCTGCACCAAAACAGCGTCTGGTGTTTTTTCCAACACATTCAATACGATCAAAACGGCTCTACCAGGCAACAACACTGAAAACCTCTATACGGTTGAGTTGTGGAAATTCGTCACTGACCAAAAGGTAAAAAGAGTTCTTAAATGGTTGAATAATTGACTGAGACTCCGGATGTAAAAGCTGCATTGCTTCTTTCTTTTAAGCCAACCGACACCCTGATCCGCATGAAGAAGCTCCTATCAGAGCGAAAGGAGTATTGCGTTTTAGACAAAGAAATCGAAGCTGCTTACGATGCGTTGGATTCCGTCGATATATTCCAGCAGTCCCCCAAATTGATACCAAACATCCAATTCGAAGGTACGCGGCGCGCTAAAGCGCTTGAGAGCTCATTCATCCCAAGCTTGATGGTTTCAGATGAACTAGAGGACTTTGAGGGCAAACTGCCCATCACCAAAGTGATCTTCGATATAGTGTGCGAACTGTTAGTCGACACCAGTTCGTCTCTCATACAAGAGCCGGTTATTAAGGCGGCGCTTCTCTTATTCGGCACTGCTCTAGAGGAGCAAGTAGCCACTCTCATGAAGGACTTCTTGGAGCATTTGGCCGAAAGTTTGGTAACAATTCCTGAAAAATCCAACACCCGGGTGCTATCAATGGACATTGAGGAGTATGTGGGTGCTATTGAGAATTCTAGTCCTGGTAGGGAGCCGCTGCTTCTCCAACCAACACGAGTTTTATTGATTGATCTTTCAGATAAGCTGCGATTTTTTGTCGGGCAGGATAACTTTAAAAGCGCCATTAGATTGCTGATCTCTTCTTTGCAAAAGCCCAGGATTAATCAAGATGTGGTCCTTCAGGGCTTCGAATTGATTGCCATGAGACTAATCGAGGAGAGCTTGCGGATTTCGCCACCTGCTTCTGCCTAGTTTTACAGGTATGGGTTTTGTTGACTTTTTTGTTTAATATTAAAGTCCTTTTTTTACAAACTTCTTTTTGGGTATTTCGCCTCAAATATGTTTGTCTTGAAAAAAGACAGAATTTCCTCACGTCTTTATTACAGATTGATAAATAGTGCTCATGATAAATAGTGCATCACACATTTGTCAACATGCATTTGATAATTGCCATAAAATTCAATGGAATAATTCCACAATTTTAACAAAAGAACAATCCACAAAAAAACGTAAAATCAAAGAAAGCGCACTAATTTTACTAAATCAAAATAATTGTGTTGCTTCATGTTTATTTAATTTAAGTCATACATGGTTATCTATGCTAAAATCTGAAGTAGACCAGAGAAACATACACCCAAATTAAATTTACACCAAAATTATTAATTAACATTACCTTTATTAATTTAAACAATGAGATTAAGCCAAAGTCACATAACTGACAATTTGCACAGACGAATTATCAGAGCGAATTTTCATATACTGTATTATCCTACTATTGTTACACAATTTATTAACAT
>NW_026018715.1:13978528-13980991 GCF_020466585.1 Dendroctonus ponderosae
ACTTTTTGATAAATAATTCCTTCTTATTGCGAAATAGGAGCACTATTTATCAATCTGTAATAAAAGACGTGAGGAAATTCTGTCTTTTTTAAAGAACAATTTTTGAGGCGAAATACCCAAAAAGAAGTTTGTAAAAAAATGAATCCGCCTCAACAATATAGAACTTATCTATTAAAGTCTTGTTGTTTTCAGGGCCGGTTTTGATACCCAATTCCTCTGTCGAGTGTCCAAAGTCTGAATTTTACACACATACAGGGTGTTTCAGTGGGGAGACAAAAGTCAATTTTGAGCATCAAAGTACTAGATGAACATATAAGGAAGGGCTTGGTTCAGGATCTACAGGGCGATAAATTATTTTTTGAAATGTGAAAAACCTGTGTGTTTATCTGAACTTTTATGCTTACAGTTAGAGCAGACTAACAGGTTGCAGGATGTAAGTTCTCCTCCTGAGACGCCCTGTGTAATACCACGCGAACAAACTTAAAAAGTAAATAATGACAAAGTTTAGTTATGTACCAAAGAACGATATTACAGTTGTTAGTATCATAGTATTATTATGTTTCTGAGTCTATTTCCATGCCCAATTAATGCAGGGTGACTGCAAGTTGGCGTCCTTTCCTTCGGGAGTGAGTGCTATTCTAAATATCTGCGGGTTTCCACACCCCGAGAAAGAGAAGAGTGATGCCAATTTCCACTCACCCTATATAGTTTAACGGTTAATTGTCGCTTAATGCTTTCTGTGATGTTTTTTAATAATGATTTAATCGATTTTTACTGATTTTAGTAAAGTATATTATAACAGTTTATTGTACATAAATTCCTTGGTGCGGAACTCTAATTCCCCGGCAAACCTACGACTTGATTTGCTGCTTTTCCAGCTTCTCTTTGCCTTCCTTAGTGAGGCACAAGTCAAAGTCGGATCCGGGCAGAGCCAATGTGACCACGCAAAAGTTGAAGTTGTACGTGTAGCTGGAAGTGGCCGTTAAATCCGGCAAAGTTCCGTTAAACTCGCCCAGATTGAACTTGGGAAAGGGAGCGTTGATGGTTATATTGGCAAAACATGGGATGTCCAGCGCGATGCTGTCCGCTCCTTCTGTTTTGTTCAGGCAGAAAGTCTCCTTGCCATCAGGAGGACAGGGGATGGCGCTCTTCACGCAGTTGGTCCCATTTTCCGGACATTGCGAGACTTCAGAAAGGGGCGTCATGCACATGACTTCATTGAAGCTGGTGCAGGTGGCTGTAGTGCTGGGCGCGCACAGCTTCTTCGCATTGTCCGAGCATGTTAAGAGCGCGGTGACTGGCATGTTGATCTCGCCGTTGCTCTCCATTGGGCGCTTGTGCGTGTAGATCGAGTAATTCCTGCGGAAGCTCTCGGTTTCCAAAAACCACTCGTAGTTCTCCTCCAGCACGCTTTTGTAGTCGTTGGAGCCTTTCAGCGGGGCGCAGTCGTTGTACTCCGGCCCGGCAACAGCCATCGTGGTCACGCAATAGGTGTACTTGGTGTTGGGCAACGTTTCGGCTTTATCCACTAGATTCACGTCCAGAGTCAAATTGGTCATGCAGGGCACGTTGACGTCGGCCTGCAGCTTTTCTTTATGCGTCGAGTTCTGGCAGAGCGGGTCATTGGCGTCAGCGCAAGGCACTGTTGTGTTGACGCACAAGGCCGCGTTGCCGCCTTGATCGCAAGGCAGCGCGTGGCTCATCGTGGCTACGCACAACACTGTGCCGTTCTGGGTGCACACCTTGAAACGGGTAAAATGGATGGTTGGATTCATTCAATTAATTATGCGTAAAACTTAAAAAAAAGAAAGTTTAATTAATATAAAAAGTAATAAACTGTCGCTTACTGCTTGCGTGCTTTGGCCGCACATCTTGGTCACATCGCCTTCGCACAGGGTGAGGACGTTGGAGGGAAGCTTGATTTCCTCCACTTTTTTACCAGGATCTTGATTGTAGTAGTTGACCACGTTATAGGGACGTTTCAAGCCCAGGCCGTGGCTTATCAGGCTGGAAGCCATGCTGAAATGTGAAGTCAATATGTAGAGCGAGCGTTATGCAAGGTTTTTATGTGCAGGAAGCCACAGTTTTTTTTTAAAGGCCTTAAGTGCAATTAATTAAGTGGTGTAATTTTGCAAATTTTGATTTTTGGTTGACATTTTTTCATGTGTGGTCGATTTCAGTCTTCTGTTATCTATGAAATTAGAAAATTGATCGTCGTTTTGGGCAAGGGTGGCGCAAGATTTTTGCAAAATTTCATGTTTTCCGTCCCGTTTTGCATGTTTCTCGGAAGCAAAATGAGCAAGAACGCTCATTTGTATATCATTCTAGAGATAAATAAATGGCCTTTTTAGCAAGTCAACAATCGATAAGGAAATTTTGGCAGTTTTCTCAAAAAATGCTTGAATTCAAGAAGTTTTAGATTTGCGTGGTTTTTTTCGAGTTGCAAAATCCACTTGAACATGA
>NW_026018715.1:13981990-13985259 GCF_020466585.1 Dendroctonus ponderosae
GAAAGCGAAATTTGAATATCAAACACTTAGGTTCAAGATTATGCCAAAATTTCATGTTTTCCGTCCTGTTTTTGCTCATTTCTCGGAGGCAAAATAAGCAAGAACGCTCATTTGTACATCATTCTAGAGGTAAATAAATGGCCTTTTTAGCAAGTCAACAATCGATAAGGAAATGTTGGCAGTTTTCTCAAAAAATGCTTGAATTCAAGAAGTTTTAGATTTGCGTGATGTTTTTCGAGTTGCAAAATCCACTTGAACATGACGCTGCTTTTTTCGAAGTTTCTCAATAACCATTCGAGCGACAGAAATCGAAAAACATGGTAGAAGTTTTAGATCCGAAATAATAGTCATTTTCGGTACATTTTAAGCGTTTTTTGAGTGTTCCCGATCTTTAACCGACGATTTCTTCCTTATTATTGACCCAAACACTTTATAAATGCATAGTTGTGACCTTCTTACGTTGAAAGGAATCGATTGCTCAAAAAACCCGCATGTGAAATTTTAATTTTTGGCCGAAATTTTTCAAGGGCTTCTGGTCGATTTTTTGGAAAAATGAAAATTTTCTCAAAACCTCCTAAATTTTACATCATTTTCATCTCACGGACGCGAGAAATGCATCGAACTCATTGAAAAACATGACAGAAGCTTCAGGTCCGAAATAATCGACACTTTCGGTACATTTTAGGCGTTTTTTGAGCGTTCACGATCTTTATCGGACGATTTCTTCCTGATTATTGACTCAAACACTTTACAAATGCACATTTGAGACCTTCTTACGTCGAAAGCTCTACTGAGCTCAAAAAACACGCATTTGTATAGTTTTCGCGCGGTTTTTGTTTTTGCACCATCCTCTTCTGAAGACGATTTCTGAGCAGCCAGTAGCGTTATTGCAATAGAGGTTCCACCGCTCAATGGGGAAAACTCCCTTTTAAATGTGCTGCGAATTTCGTTTCACTCACGACATCCGTACCTTCATAGCACATTTTTAAACATCGGGGTGTTTTGCGCGGTTTTTCTGTTTTACACCATGGTTTCTGAACCAACCCGAGCAGGAATCGATTGAAAATGAGTATTTTCCTACGCAAATGAAACTTACTTGTAAACGAGCATCCCCGCAACGACGCTGCCAATAGTGCTGGCGCTGAAGAAGCTCTTTTTCTGCTGCATTGGAAATCCGCCTCCGAATCCTGGCGAGCCGAAGCCGCCCCCAAAGCCGCCGCCGCCTCCTAAGCAAAGCGAAACTTTCAGACATTCAGAGAGGAGTTATCCCCCAAAATCACCTCCATAGCCTCCCATTGCGCCATAGCCTGGATTATACCCGCCAATGGGCTGTTGAGGGTGGTAGCCGCCCCCATAGCCGCCCCCATAGCCCCCGTATCCTCCAGCCGGTTGATTGCCATGGCCATAGCCTCCATATCCTCCATACCCTGGAGCTGTAATTTACAATGATTTGTGTGGAAAATCCTTGGATGAGATGGACTTACCATGAGCGCCTGGATAGGCAGGCGGCGCCCCCCAACTCGTCTGGCCATTGTATCCGGGAGGCGCTGCGTTGTGATGGGGATAAGCAGGCGGAGCCCCATTGGTTTGATATCCGGACTTCCACCCTAAACCAATCAGTAAACCTCCGGGCGAACATTTCCCTGAAAAATCGCTCACCGGAATTGCCATTCTGAGCATTAGGCTGCGTTCCAGTGTTCCATCCAGGAGCCGGCGGTTGCACCTGATGCGGGCTGAACTGTTGCACTTTGGAGGTCTCCTTCTTCACCAGACCTTCATCCTGAAACATCCAGAAATTCCATCAGGGCTCCCCCAATCCAGATGCGTTTGCAGTGATGATATGTGTGAAATACCCTACACGTTTGGGCGCTTGTCCAGGCTTAGAGCTCCAAATGGGGTTACTTTGTGGGGTCTTTGCCTGTCCGGGCACATTCCAGCCAACGTTGGGTGCTGATTGCCGCTGTCCGGGAACGTTCCAGCCTGGCGCAGCCTTCTGCTGGGTTGGCGCTGTGGGGACGGAATGCTCATTTTGCGCCTGTTTCCGAAGATATTGGGGCTCCACCTATGCAAATATCCACAGTTCTGGTTCGGTGGGATTCAGCCAGTTACGGGGTTAGTGAGTTAAAGTGATGATTAGAGCGGCCCGAGTCACTTACATTTGGAGGCAGCTGATTGTTAGACTTTGCATGGTTGGGGGACGTTGATATCGCATATCCAGCGTAACTGTATTTGGTCGAGTTGTTGCTGGAGCTCGAGCCAGAGTTGCTGTTTTTGCTGCCGTTTGAGCCGTTTTTCGACCGACTTTTGGAGCTTTTTCGCGAGACGCTCCCATGGATGAACAATGTGAAAACCAGCACTAATTGCAAGCTAAACAGCCTCATGTCGAACGCGATGTGAAACGCACTAGTTTAGACTGAACTAGATGAAATTACAGGATATAACAAATGCTAATTTTGTTAGTGACGCTCCGCTGCATCCTCTGTCTAGTTTTTGTCATAATTGCCCTCATTAAGCCAAATTGATCTCTACTTGTTTTGCTGGTGGTTTTTTGGGGGTTTTGTAGAGGAAAGTGAATAAACACTTAGTCAAGATTCCCAGATAGCATTTGATATTCTATGAATATCCCAGAATGTTCAAAAAATGTACAGAACATTGCGGGAATATCCTGGGAATATGCATAGGTGAACATTCCTAAGATGAATGTTCGTGGAATATACATGCATGTATATTCATCAAAGTTCATAAAAAGTATATCCTAGGTATGTACGTATTGGGTATATGTGCAGATGAACATGCCAGGTATGTACATATTGTGTATATGTGCAGGTGAATATACCTAGTATGTTGAAAACAGATATTCCGGTAATATACATGAATGTATATCTACGGTATATTCCAAATTGGTTGAATATAAATTTTGCGTGCCCGCAGCAGAAAAGTAAGGGCATGTAAAAGTAAATCTTCTTACTACTAAAACCTGAGACCCTTATGAAATACTGAAAATATGGTGTTTTGATTAACAAACTAACAAAATTTATCGAAAATAATTTTTTCGTGCCCGCAGCAGAAAAGTAAGGGCACGTACAAGTACAGGAGTTTATATGAACTTTTCTTTTTAAATGCGTCAACGTTATAATTTTATTGGGCAATATTAATAAAATTTCTGTATTACTCAAATAAATTTATCCGGAGCTAACAGTTTCCACCCTATGAAATTCAAACAATTAAAATGCATATAACAAATTCAAATTACCCGCTTAGTGTGTACA
>NW_026018715.1:13986258-13990318 GCF_020466585.1 Dendroctonus ponderosae
CATGTACATTCCCAGAACATACAGTGTATTAACTCTGACAGATTCCTGGGACATGCATGGAATGTTCATAATGTAACTCATGTATGTCCCAGGAATATGCATGTATATTGTTATGTATATATATATGTTCCAGGTATATTGTGGGAATATCATTTTGCTATGTGGGTTGTTTCATATTCAACGAGAACGATAGCGCAAACCTGGCGCAATTTCTTTCAAGAAGAAAGTGAAGAAGCTGCAACTGAAGAGCTGACTGCTGAGTTCTTCCGTTTCTAAAAGTTTTCAGTGCCCCAGTTAAAAGCTGCTGAACCTTGCATGAACAAATCCAATGAATCACCACCGGACGTGAGCCAAAGTGCGCATAAAAGCAATTGCTGTATTCAACAAATCGGAATGACTAACGCAATTTTCCTTGTCCACCTTAACAATGGGAAATCGTTAACAATTCGCTTCGGCTTATTAAGAGGACGTTTAACTCTGGTTTAACTTACTGGTGCTGATGGTTTGGGTTTCGCCCCATCGTGGCCTGGAGGCCGGGAGGAGCCCGATGTTTTCCTGCGGCCCCACCAAGAGGAGCCTCCCGAGCTTTTCACCCTGCTGCGTCCGCCTGAGGATCGCTTGGCGGTCGAAACGTCGCACAAGAACACCACGACCACCAACAGCAGCAAAGTTTGTCGAAAAATCCACTTCATTGTCACCGAAACACTGCCGGGAAACGTATACGAACAATCTGAATTAATTTAGCGAATGAATTGCTTTCAAGTGAACCATTTGTACGAAGAATGTCTCGATCAGTGGTGTTGCAAGGTGCTCGCTTCAGATCAACCTGGTTAGAAGAACCGCATAAAGAAATGGTTGGACTTTGCAGGTGACGCAAGTTCTTGTTTTGGCTGAATTCAAATTTCCGAATTCTTGGCCTTATTTGGCCGCCAGTTGAAGTCAAGTGAATAGATGCCGAAGAACCGTTTTCGTACCCCAATGGTAATCTGGAACGTCCGTAAGATCAAGCGGTTTGGTCAATTTATCCCAGGTTTAATCGCCGCTTTTGTTCGCAGCAATTTTCCAATTTATCAATGGCAAATTGATTCCTTTCCGGCCAATTTCATGCTGGAATAGTAGAGATGAAACGCGCTCTTTAATTAACTGAATACTTTGCTTTGCTTGAATCTAATCACTGGCGAATTTCGTACTTAAACACGCCCTTTGCAATGTTTTTGCAAATCTTTCTTCTTTTGGGTACCAAAAAAAACATTCGGGTACCTCAGCTTCTCAGAAACACTTTTTTTCTTCGCACACATCAACTGGTTGCTGAGAAACGGTCTGCACAAGAGCGTGATGCAAAAATAAGAACCCATTCGAAAGAAACGATAAGAAAACATCAGAAAACACTTCGACATTTAAAAATTCATTGTGAGGACATTAGTACATTGAATTGAACCAAATTTGAACCATAAATAGACAAAGTTTTTGTTTTCGAGTACTAAAATCCCCATTTGAATACCTCAACTGGTTGCTCAGAAATGGTCTGCAGAAGAGCACGGTGCAAAAATAAGAAATCACTCCAAAACACTTCGGCGTTTAAAAATTCAGTGTGAGGACACTATTGCCTGGAATCGCACCAAATTTGAACCACATATCTACAAGGCTTTAGTGTTCAAGCACTAAAGCTATTATTCGCGTACATGAACTGGTTAGTCAAAAACGATCTTCAGAAGAGCGTGCTGTGAAAATGACAAATTGCGCAAAAACAGTTCGATGTTTAAAAATTCAGTGCGAACGTACCAGTAGCTCAGATCGCACCAAATGCGAACCACATAGAAACAGAGCTTCTGGTTTTGAGTGCTAAAATACCCATTCGTATGCGTCAACTGGTTACTCAGAAACGGTCTTCATAAGAGAATGGTTCAAAAATGAAAAATCGCGCGAAACCACTTTGAGGTTTAAAATTTAACTGTGAAGACATCATAGTCTTAACTGGCACCAAATTGGAACCACATACAGACAAAGTTTATATTTTCGAGAGCTAAAATCCCCATTTGCATAAATTAACTGGTTACTCAGAAACGATATTCAGACGACCATGGTGCAAAACTGACTAACCGCACAAAAACACTTCGACATTTAAAAATTTATTGCGAAGCAAGTAGTGCCTTGAATTGCACCAAATTTCCACCAGATATAGAAAAAGTTTTTGTTTTCGAGTTCGAAAATCCTTATTGGAATACCTCAACTGGTTGCTCAGAAATGGTCTGCAGAAGGGCACGGTGCAAAAATAAGAAATCACTCCAAAACACTTCGGCGTTTAAAAATTCAGTGTGAGGACACTATTGCCTGGAATCGCACCAAATTTGAACCACATATCCACAAGGCTTTAGTGTTCAAGCACTAAAGCTATTATTCGCGTACATGAACTGGTTAGTCAAAAACGATCTTCAGAAGAGCGTGCTGTGAAAATGAAAAATTGCGCAAAAACAGTTCGATGTTTAAAAATTCAGTGCGAACGTACCAGTAGCTCAGATCGCACCAAATGCGAACCACATAAAAACAGAGCTTCCGGTTTTGAGTCCTAAAATCCCCATTCGTATGCGTCAACTGGTTACTCAGAAACGGTCTTAATAAGAGAATGGTTCAAAAATGAAAAATCGCGCGAAACCACTTTGAGGTTTAAAAATTAATTGTGAAGACATCATAGCCTTAAATTGCACCAAATTGGAACCACATACAGACAAAGTTTATGTTTTCGAGAGCTAAAGTCCCCATTTGCATACAGTAACTCGCTACTGAGAAACGGTCGTCAGAAGACCATGGTGCAAAACTGAAAAATCGCACAAAAACACTTCGACATTTAAAAATTTATTGCGAAGCAAGTCATGCCTTGAATTGCACCAAATTTGAACCACATATAGACAAAGTTTTTGCTTTCGAGCACTGAAATCGCCATTGGCATGCATCTAGTGGCTACTCAGACACGGTCTGCAGAATATCATGGTGCAAAAACAAAACACCGCGCAAAAACACTTAGACGTTTAAAAATGCATTGTGAAGACATCAGTACTGTAAATGAGCCGAAATTCTAACAATATATAAACAACGCTTTTACTATCGAGTGCTGAAATTCCGATGACTATATTTCAACTGGTTACTCAGAAACGATCTTCAGAAGAGCGCGGTGTAAAAGTGAAAAACCGTGCAAAAACACTTTGAAGTTTAAAAATACGTTATATAGGCACTTCGATGTTGAATTGGACCAAACTCAAGCCACAGATAAAACAGGGCTTAAGCTATCGAGCGCTGCAACCCTCATCGCGAAATATCCACCAGTTGCTCAGAAACCGACTTCAGAAGCCGAAAATGTAAGAAGAAATAACCGCGAAAAATTCTTCCCTTCTCTCGCTTAAAATAGGCAAATATTCCTGTATTCCACCCATGTTTCGCCAAAAGTAGTTCCAAAATCCCCCAAACGGGAAAACCACCCTGTAAACTGAAATCCTGCTTTGAGAAGGAAACTAAAATAAATCAGACTGACGAAGAAAAAACGAGGTTTTAAATTGACTTTCAGTTTTATCAACTATTTAACTGTATCAAGTCCATTGTCGGTTTTGTTTATTAATTATATTCATTGTACACTATGTAGGACCATAAACAATATGCTAATTAATGTCAACAAAATACCAGTCACATGTAGAAAGTAACCAGTTGCTAAGATTATGATGTAACTCGGCGTGTAGAAGAATATGGAATTAAAATCAGTGGCGGCGCAGCAAAATGGCAAAGGAAGAATGAAACAGAAGCAAATTGCAATGCTTCATTCAGAAGGAATGAAGAAGCAAAAATGGTTTTTTTATGTGGTGCAGAAGGAAAAGCGAATAGTTTTTTCCTACTCATAATATGGCCCCTGGCTCGTTCTTCAGTCTGTATTGAATCTTAAAGTAGGATAAAATACTGTATTGTACGTACTTTCCTGACTGTGTTTCAATTCCAAATTAAAATCAAATCCTGGGTTCTTCAGTCATTTATTGTCTATTTATCAATTAAAAAAACGTTTCGGTGTTTTCCACCA
>NW_026018715.1:13990368-13997857 GCF_020466585.1 Dendroctonus ponderosae
AACTGATGATGGTGGAAAACACCGAAACGTTTTTTTAATTGATAAATAGACAATAAATGACTGAAGAACCCAGGATTTGATTTTAATTTGGGATAAAATACTGTGAAAATGCAGTTTCTTCATTGAATAGGAAGCAGTCGGAAGACCACCAAATAAACGCATCAATTGCAAATTTCTAATCAGCATTACCATGCTGTCGAAACCATCCAGCCAATTATCTAACACCGCTCCTTTTACTCCCAGTTACACCACTGGTTTGCCAAGTGATAGAGAAAGTAAATTACCGATCATTCGGTCGAGACTTCAGAATTGCAGTCGCGACACCTGCGTCCACTATATTTTTCTACTGACCCTGACGTCCGCAAAAAAATCAAACGAACCCAGTTCGGGACGATACGGTGGTTCTTGGATAGACTACGTCTTCCGGTGCGCGCCCGCTGATTATACGAAGACATTGTGACATTTTTGAATGCATGCGTGAAATAGGGGCAGTTCAAGTTGCTTCCTTTTGCCGATGGTGATCAGCAGATCAGGATAAGGTAGTTTAAAAAAGTACCACTTTGGATTATACCACCACAGAGACTAGCGGAAAACTTGGCTCAGTTTCTGCCCTGTTACTGAATACTGAAAAGAAAACGCCGTGTGGGAGCTTCTTAAACTCCATTTTTCTCCTTGCTTCCAATATGTTTCTCATTGTGTATTCGCCTTAGATATTAATAGATTTTTGGCACCCATCAACCACAGAATGTTCCTGCATATGACCACCGAAATATTGAATTCTCGACATAAAAACGTTTCTTCACGTTTCTATTCTGCAGTAACCAAAACACTTTGAATGTTGACCAACAATCGACCACCGACTGTATTAACATTCCAGTTTTTCAGCTGCGTTTCAACATTTTGGCCCAAAGAATGAAGCATGCAGCATTATGGCAATGTTACGTAATGGCGCTACTCGCCGCAGTCATTTCCTAGAAAACGCATTCTAATTTATTTGGCCTGTCTAAGAAATGCCGCTTGAAACCTCCCGGATGTTCGCTCTTTGCCATTTAAACACTGAAATTAGTCAAAATCGACCGGCACGAACTTTCTCAATGTTGGATTTTTAATCAATACACAGCAATACAGTTTCCTTCATTACAATCCGAACAGTTTTTGCAACTTTGGGTCGCTCAAACCGAAAATATTTTCAGCCGTAAACGTGTCAAGTTCGAACGCAGCATCGCGTAAGCCGTCTAACCCCTATCATAGACACTGTGTGTGTGAGTGAGAAAACCGATGCCAGTTGCGTTCCTGAATGGAAAAATCGGTTTCATTCAAGTGATTCGGATCAGGGTGAAACCTTTGAATGCTACATTGAAGTTCTGAGGATGGCCAAAAATGAATCTGGCGAAACGTTTTGAAAAGCGAGCTTTAGTTTTTGCACTCAAAATATTGGCCAACTGGTAAAAGTAAAAGCGAAGGAAGAAGTCGCGTGCCGGCCGAAACACACTGATTAATAATAAACATTTAAGGCAATTAGAAACTTACTGAAGCCAGCGATGTTTTCAGCTCCTTCCTATAGGAAGTGTTATGAACATATTTGCTTGAAGAAGTAATTTTACACATTCTTGGTAATCATCCGAAGCTCAGTGACGATTAAATTTTAATTTGAAAACAACCGCATCAAAATCAGTGAAAGCACGCGATTGCCACTGTTAATGCGCTCTTTTTTACTGTGGGAAAACCTACAAATTTTGAAGACAAACGGCTGATTTGAGCGCGTTTGCTTCTGCTATGGTGAGCAGTGAGGAATTTAGTCTTTTTGCTGCAACCTTAGTGCGATTTCACATCGGCCGCCCCAGATAAGCAGGCCTTTTAGGAAAGTCAACTCTTCCTTTCGGCCGTTCAGATACATTCCTAACTAGCACCATAATCTAATTTCGCCGCTCGTATATATGGCGACATTGTGAAAGTAACTGAATCTTATCCACGTCTTCTCCGGGCTGTATCTGAGACAAGTAAAAGCAATTTTTCTTATCTTCACCCGGAGCAATTAGGCTAACGAGCGCTTTTCTTCACTCCACTCACTGCAGCACGATCGCGCGTGGTATTTGCCCGAAAAATTGCTAAAATATCCGAGTTTTCCATATTACTTTCACACATTTGGGCGAATGTTGAAACTGCAAGTGAAGAAAGCTAAGCAGCATAGTTTAATGTTCATTAATTATGCAATCAAGATTGATGGTTTTTAGCAATTTCTTGCAAATCCAATCAGGCGAGCCGACGCTAAACTTCAGGCTTAACATTCTCAATTAGTGAATAGTTTAGGCAATACATTTCAAAAACTCACTCGAGTGTTGCTGCGAAAAACACAAAAGTTTCTGATTATTGAAACGTTGTTCACACATGAAAAAAGTATGCCAAATGATTAATTTACATTAAATGCCCATCAACCCGAACCCATCGATTAAGCGGATTAGGAAACATTGTGCGATGCACTCAACTTTTTAAAACTGCACGCATCCATGTGGGTCATAAATTTTTGTTTGTTGGTTAATTATAATAAAATTTTGTAATTTGTATTATATTATGTTAATGTTCAGTAGCTGAGTATTGGTGCCACGCGTCAGGTTTTAATTAGCCATTAATTACGTTCAAGGCTTGTGTCCAATGTGCAAGGTTTATTGGTTAATTCGGTTTCTTCACCTAAAGGAAAATGAAGGAAAATTACGAATTTCAACTCCCAATGGATCAAACAAAAAGTTATGGTTTTTTCCATTCATTTTCTTCAGAGGTTTCATTCATTCGAAACATCAGGACTCAATTCCTATGGTTTCGACTCGCTAAAAATCAAAACTTTTCAAGGCGTCAAGGTATCAATTTGGAACGCAGCAGCGCACAAGTCTCTGACAGCTCGCATAGTGTCTTATGAGCGCGAGCGAGAGATCCGATGTCAGCCGCGTTACTGAATGGAAAATCGGTTTCATTGAATTAATTCGAATCAGATTTGATTTTTCTTGAAGATGGTAACAATGCATGGGGGCGAAGCGCCATAGTTAAATTACTATCGACTGCGGTCTAAAACCTCGAAAATCGCCGATTGTTTAGGCAAAGTCGTGCAATAGTCTTCACTTTAAGCCCATAAAAGGTCTTTGTATTACACTTTCTCGGACTAGATGATTTAGACTAGATATCAGTTGCGGTTTCCTATTCACAAAGAAGTCGTTTTTAGGCTGCCGAAATCCGTTCGTTTCGTTGCTTCGCATCGACAGTCGAACACACCTGAAAAGTGATAGTTTGTGTGCTCAATATTGAGAAAAAATCGACATTCAAAATCACTTTTACCGTCAAAACCGTAATTATTGATTGCATCTCTTTTGAATCGTTATACATTTCGTCCCAGATACCATTTCGTTACTTTCCATTTCGGATCGCTTAATCACGAATGCCAACGCTTTTCTATCGACGGTTAATTGCACCAGTTAACCAGAATTTCTTGGAAATTGAACAGTAAGTGAAATTCCAATCTATCCTAATGGGTCATGGCTAATTTTTTGCCAAATTTTTCGCATCTTTACATCACTCGGCGGCGATTTTAACATATCAAAACAATCGCTTTCTACTTAATACATCGTAAATAATAAAAGATGGGCCGTTATGTAAGTTACGGTTTTTTGTTTGCTATTACGTAGATCCATGCTCTGATTGCGGCCTTGACTAGAAAAGCTCATTAAGGCCAGAGTATTATTTAACAAAAAAATTGTTTTGCAATTGTTTTCCATTTGAAGAACACCGTTTAGGGTACTGGGATTTTTAAAGCTCTAAAGCGACTGATGTTAGCAAAAGGGTTGGGCTTGCGCGGCCAGTGTTGCCAAAACTGCCCATATTTCCCGAGTGGTGTTTCCTTTTGTAAATGTCCCATTTAGAGCTCTATCCAGTGGTGTAAAAATGAGCGCTCCAGCTCCTTTTGTTCCTGAGATATGAGCAAAAAGGTGGCGCGATGTATGAAGATTTGAACTTTTTTTAAACCTCCCGCGCTGTTGCCTCATCAGTAAAAAAGTCGCAGACCGTTTGAGAAGGAATTGTTTATTGGACTGGAGAGGATTTAAAATTTTTCTCAGTGTTTAAGGGCCAGTGTTGCCACGAAGGGTCGTAAAACTTCAACTGTGGGAAACGATGGGAATTAGTCACTTTGTCCAAACATTGTGGGGCGCATGAAATGTCCACAGGGCCCTTGGGAATGAGACAGCAGCAAAATTTTCCGTTTGAGGAATAGGCAATGTCGCATTTCCTAGGGGTTTCCAGTTGGGGTCTCTAGCAGCGGTCCTCGCCAGCTTCAGGCCGCAATATTTCTAAAATTTTACTTGCAGCATCCAACTTTTCTGCACAAAAGTTCTCCAATAGGCTTCAATGAAGAAGAAAATTGGCAACATTGCGGAGTGCCAATCAAAGAAACTGAATTTTTGAGCGGTTTACACAGTGTAAACTTTTTGGACAACAATTTGTTTAAGAAAGTTTTCACGCAGATTGGAAACTGCTACATTAGGGAGGTGTTGGCAGCTTAGTGTGTTAGAATGGGGAGTTTTGGGGAATTTCTCGTTTTTTGGAAGGGTTTGAAGATGTTTTTCCTGGAGAAAACCACGCCCAAACCATCAGCTTTTCTATTATGGGATTGTTTACATCGGCTGATTGCTTTCGAACCCTGTGGCAAAAACTTTGTAGAAAAGTCTCGTTTGAGCGTAGCGAGTGGAAGTTTTTGGGCATTTTTCGATTCTTTGGACGATTTGGAAAGTTTTTTGTTTAAGGAAGAGCACGCCTAAATAATCAGCTTTTCCATTATGGGAGTGTTTACGTCTGCTGATCTGCTTCCGAACCTTCTCGCAACAACTATTTTGCACCGAAATGTGTGATATTCGACTTTTGCTTCTTGTGTGAAAACGGCACATTTTCCTAACTCAAGTTCCACTTCCTGCCCGGGATTTTAAATTCTCTATCCGGTGACAGAAGAACGGTTTCTGTACCTCGAAGGGTTCTTGAGATACGTTGTCGCACTGTGAGAAACTAGAAGTTTTCTTTAAATTTTGGTTTTTTGAGGGAAAATTGACAACATTTTATTAGCGCTTTACTGGTTAGACGCGTCATTTAGTGCTCTATCCAGTGGTATCGGAATGATCGTTCTAGCGCGATCTGTTGCTGAGAAATGAGCAAAAAGGTGGCGTGATGTACGAAATGTTGGCCTAATCTTGCAGCTAAATGTGTCACTCAAATTTCGTTATTTTGTGAAAACTGCCACTATCTTCTCATCCGAGTGACGCTTACGGGATGGCGTTTTAAATTCCCTATCCAGTGGTAGAAACACGAGTTTGATAGCTTAAACGGTTTTTAAGATAAGCCGCAAAAAGCGGCAAGTAACAAGACCAATCTTTTTATTAGGTTAAAAATGCTCATTTTAGGCTCTAAGAAGCTGAAACAGTTGCGAAATTAATTCAAGAACCTTAAATTTTTGTTGTGTTGTTGGGCTTTAAAGTGCATTTTCAAAGCTCAAATTTCTTTTCACATTCAACATCGGAATTTTTGTTTGCAGATGCAAGAAACGCGCCTTTGAAGCACACACTGCAAACATTTGAAAGCTCTAAACGCCTGCAAAACCTCTTTAGGCAAGCTTCAGAGCTTTAAACTGAATTTTTTCCGAAATTTGCGCACAAATGACATCAGTTTAAACGTTACCGTAAAAATATCGCACTTAAAAATGCTGCTCAACTGGCTGGAGGAAACTTTGCCAATTTTTCCAGCAGGATCAAGGCAACATCATCTGCTCTCTTCGTTCAGCCGATAAAAAAATCGCTGTTACCTTTCGGTCAAGCGTTGTTTACATTCCGAGTGATCACTATCGGGCCAGCTTGCAAAATATTTCGCCCAGTTGGAGGCAAACTTGCATAATCAAAATTGGAAGGCGCCAAGAAAGTACTTTCGTCTCGATCAAATCGTAATTAGGTAGTGCACTTTAAGACATTCCGGCACAGAAAGTACTGCCAAAGGGCATGAAGGCCTGGCTCAATGTTGTTGTTTTCCAAAGCCAACCAGTTGCTTAACTCGATTATATCATCGCTGTTTGGGTATGGGATGAGGATTCTGATGGATTGTTTGTTTGGTGATAGAAGTGTGGGTCAGGACCCACTTTGCTCTTTCGTGTTGAAACACTTTTACTTTTATTGGCCCACTTGCCGCTGGTATTTTCTGCTTATTTACCGTCGATTGTGTTCGTCCTTTAATCCGGTTCTTGTGGAGCTTTCGCATCAAATGCGCGCCTAAAGAACAATTTTATATACTTTCTTGACTGTGTTTCAATTCCTGGGTTTCAGTCATTTATTGTCTCTGTTTATCAATTAAAATACGTTTCGGTGTTTTCCACCATCATCAGTTTCTATGTGTAGCGTTGTTGCTACTTTAAGCCTTTGCATATATTTTTGCCAAAATAACTATAGCAAAACCACAGATATTTTATATAGAAATCTATAGAAGACTCTTTGCTTTATACGCCCGAAAAGTTGCACTATTATACTATGGTTTGTCGAGGTGTGTCGAGTTTTTTAAATTGGCTTGAAATTAGCCGATGTCTCTTTTACATTAACAGACATATTAAAAAAATCAGGGAGCAAAAATTCTCCTAAAGAAACAGACCTTTTCTATAGCAGTGATCAGGAGACACTTCACTCTGTATGACATGAAAGTTGCAAATTTATAACGTATTTTGTGGAGTTTTGGCAATTTTTTCAAATTGCCTTTGACTTAGCAAGAGTTTCGTTCACGTTAAAAGACACTTTCAAACAATCGGTATGCAAAAACTAGACGACTGCTAGAAGCGCTTTATACAGCAATCAATAGAAGATACTTCACTTTATATGCCTTGGAAGTTGCAAATTTATAGCGTAATTTTTGGAGTTTTGGCAATGTTTTTAATTTTCCGTTGACTTAGCGGGAGTTCCTTTCACGTTAAAAGCCACTTTCAAAAAATCGTTATGCAAAAACTAGACTAGAGCTAGAAGCGCTTTATCCAGCATTCAATAGACAATACTTCACTTTATGTGCCATGAAAGTTCCAAATTTATAACTTAATTTTTGGAGTTTTGGAAATTTTTTTAATTTGCCATTGACTTAGCCGGAGTTCATTTCACGTTAAAAGACACATTCAAAAAATCGTTATGTAAAAACTAGACGAGAACTAGAAACGCTTTATACAGCAATCAATAGACGATACCTCACTTTATATGCCTTGAAAGTTGCAAATTTATAGCGTAATTTTTCGAGTTTTGGCAATTTTTTAAAATTGCCTTTGGATTAGCAAGCGTTGCTGACACGTTAAATCACACTTTCAGAAAATCGTTATGCAAGAACGAGACGAGAGCTAGAAGCGCTTTATACAGCAATCAATAGACGATACTTCACTTTATGTGCTATGAAAGTTCCAAATTTATAACGTATTTTTTGGAGTTTTGGCAATTTTTTT
>NW_026018715.1:13998856-14002504 GCF_020466585.1 Dendroctonus ponderosae
CGTTACTTCACTTTATGTGCTATGAAAGTGACAAATTTGTAACTTAATTTTTGGAATTTTGGCAATGTTTTTAACTTGCCGTTGACTTAGCGGGAGTTCATTTTACGTTAAAAGACACTTTCAAAAAATCGTTATGCAAAAACTAGACGAGTACTAGAAGCGCTTTATTCAGCAATCAATAGACGATACTTCATACTTCTTTGCATATATTTTTGCCAAAATATATGCAAAGGCTTAAAGTAGCAACAACGCTACACATAGAAACTGATGATGGTGGAAAACACGTATTTTAATTGATAAATAGAGACAATAAATGACTGAAACCCAGGAATTGATTTTGATTCGCTAAAGAACAATCACAATAACAATACCAGTGGAAAATCTGCATTGATGAAAGTGAAAGACACTAGTTAGAAACGGGGTGATTGCAACACAATTAATCCGGAAAAAAGAGATTTGGGATTCAATTAATACACATTTTGGGAACGTTCGACAAGACAATGAATCAAAGAAACGCACCACAGTCTTTAAGCGAGCAACTACAAGCCAAGAAAGCAATAAAACCGACTCTCTAGTCTAGAGACATTAAAGTAAAGTAGACCGCAACTGATATGTGTGATTAAATCTCATTTAATCCAAAGTTACCATACAATCCACCTTATATAACATCTAAATTAATTATGGTTCTCGCATTCGAAATTTCTACATTGTTATGAGAATGCACAATTACCGGCGCACAGTATGCAAATTTGGTGCATAAAATCCAACTGGCGTGCATTTGGTTACTGTTAAATCGATTAAGTCAAAGAGACCTAAAACATGCAAGTTTACAAAGCCCAAAAGTTGGTCGTCCAAGCTTTTTTGAGGTTTGTAAAGAGCAGTTTAAGGTGAATTGTTTCTACAGCATTTGCAAGTCGATGCGCGCTTCCTTCACTTTGGTGATCTAAAAGAGAAGCCAAAAGCGCAACTTTACAAGACCCATTTAATGTTCATCTAAAATGTTTTTCTGAGGCCACTTGCTGATGCATCAAATGTGCAGTTGAACAGGTTGAAATTACTGAGATTATTCAACTTCCTACTTCATGTCCAAATTATGGGACTTTTCTTCAATTTCCGGTTAATCTGCTTGTCATTATAAATCAAGACACTCTTATATTATAGGAAGCGGCCGCCAATCATTAATATAAGCGCAATCACTTCCCGGTTCGGGGCTTAAACCGCGGAAATCAAAAGTGCATAAAAGCGGCCCGGGAAAAAGCCAATCTGGTTGTTTTTCAGTTGGTTGGCTTGATGCAAATCAGCCCCAACAACTGAATATTTGGCCACTTTCGATCTGGAGGTGTTGCGCTTCAAAGAATTGCCTAATCGACCTTCTTCGCACAAAAATGACGAATTTTGCGATTGGAAAACCATTTCAAATTTGTCCTTTCGTTGAAACCAAAGCGAATTAGGGAATCCGATATATCAGTGGAGGTCAGGCGTGGAATGCAGAATGCAGCGTCCGAAAATAGCGGTTGCCCTTCTTAATGGCCACCAATCAGTGCCGATAATTTGAACAATTCCCTAAGAAAAGTGGGCTTTCAAACCAGTCGGCACGACCTCGATAGAAAGCTTTTCACTCCGAACATTTCTTCCTTGCATAACGCCAATGGGCGACTTTGTTTTGATGGAACTTCTTGTGTAACGTGCGAAACAGTTGAAGCATGGCGAACTATCAATGTTGTCAAGTAATGTTCAGTTTTAATCGTGGCTTCTCATAAAAACATCAACAGTTCACGTTCTGAAAGGATTTCAGAAATTTGTTCCCGACGTTTCGCTGGCATCAATAATTAGCATCTTCACTGAGGCATCACTGAGGCATATGGATGAAGCGCAACCGATTTTTCCACTCAGTAACATAGCTAGCGTCGGTTTTCTCACTCGCACCCATATAGTTCAATGGGCGACGCACGATTGCGTGTCCCAGCTGCGTTCCAACTTGATACCTTCACCGCTTAAAATATTTCAATTTTTCCCGAGAAAACTATAAAAAAACCTGATTTAACGCATGAAAATTTTCTAATACCTAGTGGACAAAAGATCACGAGAAAATAGGCAGAAAATGGTGCTTTTTTGGTTTGGTCCGGAAGTTTCATTTGTTCAGAGGGTTTCTGACACGATGTTCTGTAAAAAAACGTCCCATTTGAAGACACTGTTTTGAATAAACCAGCTTAAAATTGTCCATCATCATGATTCTTTGATTGGGTGACTTGACAACATCGATGGTACGAATCGGAGCAAGAAAGGCAAATATAGTGGTACCGATTGGTGGTGCATGGATCATTTTCTGCAGGTACCGCGAAGTGAGAAGGTGGAAATTTCGAGGTGGGTTCGATTCGCTCGCAAATGCCGCTCTTTTAGTCGACCAGTCGGGAACTGATCTCGGACAATTCAAATCGCGAAATGGCAGGAAAACTCTGCAGTAGTGAAATGTGCATGTGCAAAGCAAGAGGTTTGTGGTAAAACTTTCGAGGTATTTTGAGTTTCTCCGGCGTTTTAAAATTTTTATCAGCAACCCTAAACCGAGCGAAGAAGATTCTGCAGAAACCTGTTTAAAAATCACAGTTAAACCTTCATAAGTTCTCGGTTTTCATAGATGAATTTTCAATTTCTATGAAAATCTGTGTCAAATTTAATATGCTATAATTATTTTAATTAATGACTATCCACAGCTGACAACAAATGTATAATTGGTGATAATCAATAATCACGTAACCGACACCAACATTTCCCAATTTATTGTGTCAATTTCAATTCAATTTAAATGTGGATAAAGCGGCTGGATTAGTTTCGCCATAGTTAAACGGACTTTGTGCGGTCTTTGTCAATTTTTATTCATTGCTGGCTCCATTTATCAATTTTAAGAACAGACAAACAAACCTTCAACTTTACCAAGCTGAAAGCGTTGGAAATTGGGTTTGGTTTAAATTTAAAAGATTGGGAAATTATTAAAAAATGAAGATGAAGATCACAATTTAAAACACAAGAATTTAAACAAAATCCTCTAATTAAGAAAAAACAAACAATTGGAGCTGAAAAAGCTTAGTCTGGTTCGTCTTGTTAGTTACATTCCAGAAATTTGCAACTTTGAGACCATTTAACGTGAAATATCGTCTATTGATTGCTGTATAAAGCTTTTCTGGCTCTAAAAGTGTCTTTTAACGTAAAATGAACTACGGCTAAATCAAAGGCAAATTAAAAAAATTGCCAAAACTCCAAAAATTAAGTTACAAATTTGGAACTTTCATAGCGCATAAAGTGAAGTATCGTCTATTCACTACTGTATAAAGCGTTTCTATCTCTCGTCTAGTTTTTGCATAACGATTTTTTGAAAGTGTCTTTTAACGTGAACGGAACTCTTGATAAGTCAAAGGCAATTTGAAAAAATTGGCAAAACTCCAAAAATTAAGTTACAAATTTGGCACTTTCATAGCACATAAAGTGAAGTATCGTCTATTGATTGCTGTATAAAGCGCTTCTAGTTCTCGTCTAGTTTTTGAATACCGATTTTTTGAATGTGTCTTTTAACGTGAACGGAAGTCCCGCTAAGTCAACGGCAAGTTAAAAACATTGCCAAAACTTCAAAAATTACGCTATAAATTTGCAACT
>NW_026018715.1:14003503-14005514 GCF_020466585.1 Dendroctonus ponderosae
ATCGTCTATTGATTGCTGTATAAAGCGTTTCTAGTTCTCGTCTAGTTTTTACATAACGATTTTTTGAATGTGTCTTTTAACGTGAAATGAACTCCAGCTAAGTCAATGGCAAATTAAAAAAATTGCCAAAACTCCAAAAATTAAGTTATAAATTTGAAACTTTCATAGCACATAAAGTGAAGTATCGTCTATTGATTTCTGTATAAAGCGCTTCTAGTTCTCGTCTAGTTTTTACATAACAATTTTTTGAATGTGTCTTTTAACGTGAAATGAACTCCGGCTAAGTCAATGGCAAATTAAAAAAATTGCGAAAACTCCAAAAATTAAGTTATAAATTTGGAACTTTCTTGGCACATAAAGTGAAGTATCGTCTATTGAATGCTGTATAAAGCGCTTCTAGCTCTAGTCTAGTTTTTGCATAACGATTTTTTAAAAGTGGCTTTTAACGTGAAAGGAACTCCCGCTAAGTCAACGGCAAATTAAAAACATTGCCAAAACTCCAAAAATTACGCTATAAATTTGCAACCTCCAAGGCATATAAAGTGAAGTATCGTCTATTGATTGCTGTATAAAGCGCTTCTAGCTGTCGTCTAGTTTTTGCATACCCATTCTTTGAAAGTGTCTTTTAACGTGAACGAAACTCTTGCTAAGTCAAAGGCAATTTGAAAAAATTGCCAAAACTCCACAAATTACGTTATAAATTTGCAACTTTCACGTCATACAGAGTGAAGTGTCTCCTGAACACTGTTATAGAAAAGGTCTGTTTCTTTAGGAGAATTTTTGCTCCCTGATTTTTTCAATATGTTTCTTAATGTAAAAGAGACATCAGCTAATTTCAAGCCAATTTAAAAAACTCGACAAACCTCGACAAACCATGGTATAATAGGGCAACTTTTCGGGCGTATAAAGCAAAGAGTCTTCTATAGATTTCTATATAAAATATCTGTGGTTTTGCTATAGTTTTCGCATTACGATTTTTTGAATGTGGTATAAATGTAAACGAGACTGCGAGAAGTCGATTTAAAAAAATTCTCAAAGCGCTTGACTACTATGCGAAGAGTGAAATGAGTCATTGAAGGGCAGGTTTTGAGGGTGTGTATGGAAGAAAATAGTTTAAGTTCGAATAAAAGACTCCATAGGAAAGAACGACGCTCTTTTGCAAACTGGAAGGGAACGAGGGTTAATTGACGGGAAAGTTTGCCTTAAAATGAGCCAAAAGATGTTTCCTCAATGAAGCTGGAAATAGTTCATTGGAAATGGCAGGCTTTGTACAAGGGCACCCAAAAAAAAATATTTCATGAAAATGGGACTCTTGATCGCATTTTTTGCTGCTTATAACAATTGCAGCTTGCGGGAAACCGGCGAACTCCCATGAACATTCCGGATGTTTTCGAACATCGGAAATGTGGATATTCCCAGGCATTGTTTGGACTGAAAGTCCATCCTAAAGCGCGTTGATCACGGTACTGTTTGTGCAAATCATTGCCATAATCGCCAAGGCCGACACGGCGATTTGGTCATTTTTTCAGGTGTGAAAAATGGCAAAATCCGCCAATGAAGGCCAAAAACTGTTTAAATCCCAGTCAAACTTCCTTGTGAATTTCACTGGAGCCTCACTGGCAGCAAATCCTGATTTCCTGATGTGAAAAAGACAAGGCACGGAATTCCAGACCGAAATCCAGGCGAACGCAATTTCTATGCAACCGATTTCGCTTCTTCTGCTGCTGAACTCCTGATTAAAGCGCTCGCAGTTAGGACGTTTTTCCCGGACAAACTGCTGGTCCGACAACCGGTAAAATTTCACTCAATCAAGTAAAATCGATCTGGAGTTGAGTGAGAGAAGAAGATGTGGGGAAGGAACTTTATGAATGGGGAAAAATATATATATAATATACAGGGTTGCTCATTAGTGCGTCATGTTTCCATGGTAACATGTACCCGGTTAACTTGATCTAAACAAAAATAAATTAATTTTCTCCCTTTTTGCAAATAGCTTAGAAACGGTGCTTCT